>NC_054537.1:60732477-61050810 GCF_017654505.1 Polyodon spathula
ACCCGTACAAATCCGCCCAATCAAAATCATGCATGCGTACAGATGGATGATCATTTTGAAACTGTGGTTGGACTGTAATCTTTGAGCTGCAAAACAACAATGAATTTCAAGACCATTCTTTTCTTTTACTTTCAGTTTTATTTTAGCATTTCTGAGTCATCCTTGGTACCCCCTATGACCCTTAGAGTTACCCCCAGGGGTATCCATATCACCAGTTGAAAACCCCTGGTTTAGATAATTAAAACAGGCCCAACAGTGTGTTCTTTTGTAGCTTATGTCTGTTGTTATTCATAGTGGTTCACCATCATCCTATTTGCTTGCACATCTAATGCTCATGGAAGCCACACACTGTTTAGTTTGGGGTTGTGTAAATAAGAACAAGCTTTCTTGAATAAAAGTGCTGTAAATGTAAAAGAAGCTTAACAGTTAATCTATGTTTTTCTTTAAATACAGTCAAAGGCTTAACTTGTAACCTTGTGCAGAACTATTGAAGAGCCATCTCCCCCACCCCTGTTGTTTGAACTGAACAGCCCTTTATCTTGCTTGTTACTCCCCACCCACCAACACACAGACACACGCACACAACTGAGGATCCAAACAGATCAGAGCGCATGGTTTGGGGAAGAGTGACATGTGGTTCATGGACCCCATAATTAGTTCCCCTTCCTCGCTCTGAGCTGTAATTAAATCTGTCACGTCTGCTCCACTGATTCATTTTATTGTCATTTAATTGCTCGACTGAATGCTTTATTTTGAAATGGCAACATTTTACACATACAAATAACGTATAATTCTATTTTTTTGTGGACTTATGTGTGTATCTTGGGCAAGGATGTGTAAAACGAACATGTGTAGCAGCTTGATTTGAGATGGTCAGTTAGTTAGTTTTCTTAACACTGTAAATCCCTCAGTTTTTTAATTTAAATTGACTGACAGATTTATTTATGTGTTTGTTCAAATTAGTTTTGTTGTTTCTGCCATGCTTCCTCAGATCATCTGTCATAGTTGCAATATTTTTTTCACACTGATTGCAATGCAAGTCAGAATTACAAACATTTCTTTTTTTTTTTCAAAATCATATTTTAGTTTTGTGTAAAGCACAAAGACGCAGCATTTACATTTGTAAATGTTATCTAAATGTATTAGCATTCATGTAGAATGCACTAAAAATATAAATATACAATTACTGTACTGCCTCTAAAACATTTACAATTGTTATTGATGGTTCAACAAAATGCAGTGTATTTCTAATTGTGTATTAGTTAACAATAAATAGATATTTTTTAAAGAACATTTAGATTAATTACAGTTTATGAAAACTTTTCCCAACATCCTTTAAAACAGTCCTTCAGTGTTAATGAATAGTTCCCATATAGATTACATTTGCATGTGCCTGTACTGTAGTTAGCTGGTGTGTTTGTTAATGCAGCAATTATTTGTATTTTGTGTTTCCCTACATACAGAGGTTTGATACAAGTGTGATGAAGTGAAACAATAAGTAATTATGATAGATGTCCTTCAAGTGTTTTCTAATTCCACATATATTAAAACACTTTTCCTTGCTCCTACTTTGTACTTGGTATAAAAGTTTTTGCATATTAAAACATTGGTAATAAAAACTGTTTTAACCTCATGAGACAGTAAATGTGGACATAGTAATACTTATATTGAAATATACTTGTTCTTTTAATACAGCGTTACAATCTGAAGCACCTTTTCTAAATTAGATTTTTATTATCAACACAACAGAGTACATACAGTTCTGTGCACTACATTTAATTGTATGTGCTATAGGATGTTCTTAATATTAATAAACAAACTACTGATACATGTTGACGTTCTGGGTTGGGAATTCACACTACAATTTTAAGTGTGGGTGTAACTGTAATATTTTAGATAGATATAATATCATGTATTTATTGTAAGCCTCAGTACAGTACAGTATATACAATATTCAGTACAGTGTTCAATGGTGTGTTTACTGCATGTGTTTGCACATATCTGTCTTAGTAATTGTTAGTAACACTGCAATTCTTCAACAGTGATAGTAAGTGCTGCCTATTAATCCCAAATACGATGTCGACATTTGGGCTCCCAAACTTTTTTTTTTCCCTGCCATGTTGTTTCCAATGTCACAGCAGGGCTTTTGTGCCCCTATTTTATGACAGCTCTCGGTCACTGTCAAGCAAAGCGAAGGCGATTGCTGCTGCCCTGCCCTCTGGCCCTTGTCCTAAGCAGATTTTTGGGCAGAAGCTCCTCTCATGTGTCACTAATTGAAACGATTGGTGGAGGGGGCTGTGAGCTCACTTTGCCTGATTCAGGCTTATCTGCCAAGGGCTAAGCTAGGGAGGGGAAAAAAAAGAAGCAAAGCTTGCCTCATTCCAGCAGGGCTTAGGGCTTCTGGCCATCTGTCCACACATAGGAATCAACTGACAAGTAGGGGGACCACACTGAACAAGAACTGTGCAGAGAACAAATAGTACAACACAGACAACGCAGAACTACTTACAGTGGGAGCTGAAGCAGCACAGCAGCTCAGCAGGTCAGTACTACTATAGCGGCTTCTTGACACTTTTCTTGTTTTTAAAAAAATCAATACAGGGTGAAGACATGCCTGTTCAGCAGTGGCATTGAATGTACTATAAGTACCCTAAAGCTTCCGGAGTCTGCTTAGAACACAACTCCAGAAACACTCGTGCTGCATCTTTTGTCATCTTAAGGGAATAAACAATGTTCCTGATTTGTTCTGAGCACTTACGAGAGGCCACTGACAGTAAGTGGCCAAGGATTTTGTATTTATTTATTTATAGTCATGTACTGTGTTTTAGTGTATTAGTAAATTAAGATATATGCCACTTTCCATTTGATACTGCAGCTGTTTTAAGAGTTTGAGAGGAATAGATTATTTACTTTAGGTGTACCAAGGAGTAACAGATAAGTGCTTTGGTAAATTTTGGGGACTATCATGTTTTTTACTTGCTATAATAGTTCTCTGTGCAGTGCTGTAGTCGTTCTTCTTTCAATGCAGGAAAGCATTTCTGCTGTGTTGTTAAGCATGTTGCAAACTCTTTTTTTTGTGTCAAAATAACAAATAATAGGAAAAAGTGAAATGCAGGTGTAGCGAACACAGTTGCAGGTTGTATTGTATTGTACTGGTTTCCCCTAAGCTGCTGTGGAATCCATTCAGTTTACAAGGGGAGGGAGGTACTAAGCTGAAAATTGTATGAAAGCACAATATGTTCTTTAGGTTATCCAGACCTTTTCCTCTGAATAGTATTTACCGATTATTCTTTTCAGGAAGAGCAATACTGCTCATCATCAGTGTCTTATTATAGTGCACTTATAGAACTGGAAGTATATTTGTGTAATTAATAAGGTTTTAGATATATTAATACAAGGGAATATTTCTCCATTAGTTCTAACTGCTGACTTCCTGTCACACACTGGGCTTACTGTTCTTCAGATAGATTTACATTGGGTGTGCTCGCAACAGTATTCATCTGGATCTATTGAGACTGAATTTGTAGAAGTCAAAGTGCTGACAAAGTATGTCTTTATTCCATGTTGGCCTTCAAATCTGAGAGGCCTATGTTGTTATTTTGCTTCAATGTCATTTTATTTAGGCCAACTGGTTGCACTTGACCTAATGTAATATTCTGTGCATATTTTCGCTCATGTGTTTACGTGCTATGGTAAAGTTGTAGGACAATTTTAATGTTTATGAAGCATATGTCATAATGTAATCCCCCCTTGACAAAAACAGAGGCAAAAGGTTTATTTTTAGGACAATTTTCACAACATTTTTTTGGTCACAACTATAGACAGTTTCACTAGTCTGCTAGCACTTGGCTATTATTGCTGGAAATACATTCCTGTATTGGTATCTAAATTAAACTATGGTAACATTTAGAATTACACACCTGACACATTTGTTTCTGTAGTCTTTCTAGTTGAGTTTTTTCAATACTTTTCAATAAAATCTAGTCATTTTGTTTACTCAGGCTTGGTTTTG
Source organism: Polyodon spathula (assembly GCF_017654505.1). Taxonomy (NCBI): domain Eukaryota; kingdom Metazoa; phylum Chordata; class Actinopteri; order Acipenseriformes; family Polyodontidae; genus Polyodon; species Polyodon spathula. Next base: position 60,736,490 of record NC_054537.1, read on the forward strand.
TAATGTAATGTTTTATTGTGGGCATGTGTGAAGCAGTATGTGAATATAAATTATTGAATGTGTATGCCTAATTGAATGGGTATATATTATTGAATTAGATGCACATTTTGCAGTGGTAAAGATATTTATGGACCTCCAGGAAGGACTTTCAAATTTAAAAAAAATCTACGGTATTAGAACACCTGTGGTGTTTACAGACAAGAAAAAAGGAATCCGTTTTAATAGTAAGCTAAATATTTTCAATTTAAATAATGACCATTGTGTTAACATGGACCTAGATGTGCTTTCAAGAGGAAAATGACACTGGTTATTTAATAAATGAATCATTATGTAGAAGTAATATAATCTCCTCATTTTAACAATGAACATGACATATAAAAATGATAACACATGGTTTACATTATTAATTGCATGCCTTCTACAAAAATTACACAAGCAGTTTAGGTAAATAAATGTTGTTATTGTATGTATTTCCATAATTTGATTATCTCCACAAATCCCAGAACTGCATGTTAAACATATGTAGCAAATTTTAGAAAATAGCAAGTACAGTGTTACTAAAATGCAGTTTTTGTGTTTTGAAGATGTCACGAATATAAGATATTAATCTAGATATTAATCACTTCATTTCATGTGAAGTGTAAAACCCTTAGAAAAGTGTACCATGTTCATTTTGTATTTAACTATGCTTCCCCCATTCTTACACTGTACATTATTATGCTGTTCTATGGGTAACCATGTTTTTTTACTCTGCTTTACCATAGTTCCAAATAATTTCCCATGCTTGCCTGCACTTTACCATGGTTTCACTATGCTTGTATCACTATTTATTAGGGAAGTGCTGCTGAGAATATCATGTCACTCACTACAGTGCTTGCTGCACACATGAGTTATGACTTTCCAAACAGTGTTGGATTCAAACAGCTCAAAATGCATGTTGAGAAAATAAACATTTCTTTCTTCTCTTCTACGGCAGTTCTTCACTTTTTTTGTTTTACTGTACCTGGATTTTTAAACCCCAAGTGGGTATTGATATATAAGGGAGGAAATAAATAGGCTGCAAGGGTTTAGTATTAAGTAACAAATCCTGGCCTACAGGATTTAGCTGAGGTGATGAGGTTTGTTCAGTGCATTTACTTAATGAACTGGACCAGGAGAATGGCCTTCTGCCAGGTAGTACATCATGCCTTAATTCTCCCTGATTGATATGTGTTTCTCAGAACAAAATGAGCTGAGTGGGGAGGATTTCAATTAAAAACACCAACAGAAGGCCAGACACTGCATCACATAGAGACATTTGTATTGGCTTTTGTGGTTGCTTTATGATGGGATTTAAAAGTAGGATAATGCTAACCATTAATTCATTCATTAATTTGCCTCTTTTGTGTGTGTGAAATCACATTTGCTTGCCCCTGTCTTCTATTTCAACCACTATTTTCAAACACAAATGACCAAAAATGAGGTATGTGTGCCTTTTACTGATTTACACATTTCAATACGGTTGTATGGTTCTAGTTTTCCTTGTCATGGTATTTTGGTTAAAAGAAGGAAACAAGTAGTGTGCAACTGGCTTTGGATTTAATGGTACCCTTTTTTGCAACTGGCACCTTTCAATATCGAGGTGAAAAGTGGGTATTTGAGTTGCATGTAAATAATATAGTATACAATAGCTTTCTCCACAGTGGATTGATGTAGTTTGTATATGATGGTCCTAGCTTGACCCTAGCCTATGACACTAGGATACCAATCTACCTAATACTTGTTCTATCATGTGCTATATTATTATCCACTGCAGGGCATGAAGTCCCGGTGTTGAGGATATGTTGGAGGCAGCTGTATAAATGCATGTCTAACTTTAAATCTTTTCTTATATCTGCAAAACCATTTATCAAATTGGTATGAAAGTTGGTACTGACATGTTTTAGCTTCCCCATGTGTTGCTACAACCGTTTAAATAACATACCTCTAGTTTTTCTTTTCATTGCTAACATTCTGACAAATTTTTTACACTTAGAACTTTAAAGTCTGTTTCAAAGCTCTTTTCAAAATGTTCACCCTAGTGCAGGGGTCGGCAAGCCTGGTCCTGGAGTGCTACAATCCTGCAGGTTTTATAGGTATCCCTTAATCGTCAATAGCTAAATACCTGAAACACATGGTAATTCGGACCAATTAAGTCAACCGTTAAATTAATTAATTTATTAAAGGGCTTGGGTAAATCAAAAACCTGAAGTGTCTGTGGCACTCCAGGACCTGGGTTGCCAACCCCTACACTAGGGTGAACATTTTGAAAAGAGCTTTGAAACATACTTTAAAGCTATAAGTGTAAAAAGTTGTCAGGATCTCAGCAATTAAAAGAAAAAGTACAGGTATGTTATTTATAGGATTATTGCCCACAATTCTCAAACAGGTAACACAGCAGTAACAGTCCATGATGTGATGCGGAACAGAAACGTCAGAGCACTTACTGTTATGTTTTGGGTTTTTTTAATCGCTCTTCCTGAAGTGAATTAGAGCAGTGTTTTTCAACCCACTGTGTCTGCTGGTTTTCATTCCAACTGAGCTCTCAATTACTTAACTAGACCCTTAATTGAAAAGATAATTTGCTTAATTAGACCTTTTTAATTATTTTCGGCTCTTAAACAGTTGCAAAGTTAAAGTCACTTATAAAATATTATAGCAAACTTGAAATCTGCAACTGTTCTAAGAGCTGAAAACAATTAAAAAAGGTTTAACTTTAGGGTCTAGTTAAGTAACCGGAGTTGAAAACCATTGATTTAGAGGACAGATCACAAACCTCAGTGCAATAAAGTGGACATTTTGAAAACAGCTTTGAAACAAACCTATAACGTTGTATTTTTCAAAACCCTGTTACTTTTATTTAACAGTAATAGATTCCAATATATAAGGGTGTCTGTCTGTCTGTAGATCTGCCCATCTGTATATTACTACTACTATTTTTACGTCTCTTGAGAACACAAGAGTTATTCCACATCCTGTAAATCATTTGTTTTAAAATAAACCTGTAGGTCTTAAATACTTGTTATCCAATTTTTATTAAACTATTAATTGACATCTTATACTGTACTATTTTGAATTTCCAGCTGTGTTGGGGAATGTATTTATGTTACTGATATTCATATTTCTAATAAGTGTAGTGTAAGAAGAAGATCAATGAAAGTAAGTAGTGTCAAAGTCCCTGAATGAAAAAAACGAAGGAAATTTGCAAGGACCAGTGATCAGAAGATCTGCTTTGACTAGTGTTAGTGGAGATGTCTCATTTCCAAGGACATCAAGAAACTACTGGGGTGTGATAGATGTAAGATGTTTACACCCTCTGAAGGAATTGAACCCGTGACCTTGTGATGACCCAGAGAGGAGTCTGCCCTGGGTTCTCTACCATACACAATAGAGGGTTAACCCCAGACCAACCTCCACCCCAGAATTTTGAATCTTGGATGAATGTAGCATGTACATTTTTTTAATGTGAGCCTCTACTACTAGTTTTTAATTGAGATACATTATATTTCCTGGAGTATTTAAAAAAAAAAAGATTAATTTTATAGCTAAATAAATATTAGGCCTATTACGTGGTTATCTTTCCTAATGTATTTACTTTTTTCTGTGAGAGCAGCTGCCGCTTTCTCCAGAAGATGAGATGCGTCAGCATTGCTTCAGCCCCACTCCGGCAGTCGAACCTGGGGCGAGCCCATTCCCTCTTCCCCTCGCCCGACACACTCTCCTTCTCGCACTTGGTTTGCTTGTCTGTCGCTTCGAACTGAACTCCCTACCGCCGTTTAGCCAGGCTATTTATAGTTTAAACACTGATAATTAAATTGATCCACGAGTGGGAAACTTATCTTTTTTTTGTTAAATGTAGTGTTGAATACATGATGCTTTATGCATGGTTAATTCACGGAAAGTTCAATTTTTGCCTTCACTATAAGTGCATTATAGAGAGGGATTAGTTTTAGTTTGTATTTTAGTCAGATGTGTATTATTATTGCACTCTCCACCCCCTTCACCCATTATAACACTCTTCGTTTGTAACGCTCATGTTGTGTGTCCCTTGACCCGCGTTATAGCGACGGAGCATGGTATATACAATTGGATACATAGAGGCTATTGTTTGTTAAAAAAAAGAAAAAAGAAAGCATTATTCAGCTAGGTCTCAAAACATACAAAAAGAAAAAAAAAAGGCTTTACTCTAGGACTGGAGAGTCACATCGCTGAGCCACAGTTGTAAAGACCAGAGAAGATATATGAAATGTATAGCACTGTAAATAGTACACTTATAACAATGGACAAAGGAATTATCAAACTGACATAACATATTCTAACCATATGCTATATGCCTAGTAATTTAAAATCTGACATAGTGTAAGTTTACATAGAATTGCTGTCCTTTTGTCTGTCGGGCCCATTTGCAATGTATTCATGTGGGCATTGTGCTTGTGTGTATAAAGGCTTCTGGCAGGTAAAGCCTTTATGAATGCTACATAGTGTCAGAATTATTACAGCTTCTTTTAAGATCCAGAAGAATATATTTAACAGATGTTCTCTTTTTAATTAGAAGACTCTAGTTGGGAAACATCCTGGGGCTCTGATCTAATCATGCTGACTGAGGAGAATCAAAGGACTCCCTGTAACTCGCATGTCCAAAAGCAAGGACTGAACTTGGGCAATTTGTAGGCTTTCAAATCATACCCTTTATAATGCTAAGCAACAGCATGTCTTTGTCTGTAGCTTGTGTTGGTTGATTTATTTATTTTTTTTTGCATTATTGCATTGTAATAGTGTTTTACTGTTTACAGTATAATGTATGCTGTAATCAGTCTGGTTGCTATCAGCTGCTTTCCCTCCTGGGACAGCCTTGTAAATAAGATGTCAATGTCTCATATAGATGCTGGCAAAACCTTTCAACATGTTGAGGTTAATATTGTAACAGCAAATGTATGTCTAATTTAGAATTGTTTTCCTCTGCACCTCTTCCTGATTCTGATATGACTTGTGCTCAGTTGCAGTTTTCTGCAGGACCATGCAAAAACATCCACAAAGTATCTTTCATTTAATATTTTGTAATAATGGTTTAAAATGGACCAGCAGAGTCCGCTAACTGGAAAACAGATACATTTTTATGAAGCAGGGCAAATTACAGGAAAAAAGGCAGTTTCTGAGATAAACGTATTGGGTACAGTTTGGAGGAAAGTGCTTGGAATTACATTTCATCTTTGTCCCCTGACCCAGTGAGTGATAGAACACAAATGGACCATGTTGTGGAAGAATCTGTTTACACCAACATGTTGGTCTCAGTTTATGTGCTACTTTTTTGTGGTATTTGATGACAGTGTATGAGTCTTCACCCAGAAGCTGCATTACTGACCAGTGCTTCTTGCTTCCAGCTGGCTGGAGGTGTTGTCAGCAGTGGTAGAGTATAACCATTTATATAGTTCATGTATAGATTACAGAGGGGGGTAATTATGAGGCCATGATACACCGTTCAAATACCCAACTTGAGTCATAACTAGAAAGTCACAGGCTTTTATTATCTAAAGTTTTACATTAACATTTTAACATTTTAACATCTTAACATCTAGTAGTGGAAAAATTGTTAGCAAATGAAGTATTATTACCCCAATACTGAACCCCAAGACCACCCTCCTGAATATGGAGCTGGAGCTTAAGGCTGTGAAGGACAACGCTGGAGTGAGGGTGAAGTCTGTAGAGGATTACCAAGCCATTGTGGATGCAGAATGGAATATCCTCTATGACAAATTGGGAGCCAAAGTTGTGCTGTCCAAGCTTCCCATTGGAGATGTAGCCACCCAGTTCTTTGCTGACTGGGACCTGTTCTGTGCTGACAGAGTCCAGGAGGACCTCAAGAGGACCATGATGACTTGTGGTTGTTCAATCCAGACCAGTGTGGGGTCTCTCACAGACGACGTGCTGGGACAGTGCACTCTCTTTGAGGATATCCCGGTTGGAGGGGAAAGGTATAACTTTTTCAAAGGCTGCCCTAAGGCCAAGACATGCACCATTATCCTGAGAGGAGGGGCTGAGCAGTTCATAGAGGAGACAGAGAGGTTGTTGCACGATGCCATCATGATTGTCAGGAGAGCCATCAAGAATGATTCTGTTGTGGCAGGAGGTGGTGCTATTGAGATGGCACTGACCTGCGGAACTATTCTAGGACCATCCCAGGCAAGTAGCAGCCCAGGGTGGTATGTGGTATGGTGCGGATGTGAACAACAAAGACATCGCTGACAACTACGAAGCCTGTGTCTGGGAGCCATCCAGAGTCAACACTCTCACTGCAGCCTCGGAGGCCACCTGCCTCATCCTGCCTGTCGATGAAACCATCAAGAACCCTCGGTCCGCTATGGACGGGCCCCCAGGAGGGCAAGGCAGAGACCATGGCAGGCCGCATGCCCACTAGAGGGTGTCTGTCAGCTGTTTCAAGCAGTAACAGGACAAGCCTGAAAGGCATGTTTCCCCCCTGCCCCTTCCCAGCACTTCCAACGAGGTAGTCATATGATTATCTTTGGCACTGTTTAGATGCATTGATGACATGCAAGCTTTAAAATAAATTTGTCTTCTATTAATTTAAAATAAATAAATAAATAATAATAATAATAATAATAATAATAATAATAATAATAATAATAATAATAATAATAATAATAATAATCTGCATTCTACAATTGTTCGAGGTCCCTGGCAGCTTTTTGGGATGACAAACAAATATATTTAAAATGTTTGTTTTCAATGGTGTCAGTTTGGTTTGGATCAATACCAATAATATAGAAGTTCAAGACCAGTGTATTTTGACTGTGGAATGCATTGCGTGATTCTGTTTAAAAAAGCAAAACTTTAATGGAGTGCACCATCAATGAGTCACTGATGATGCTACTGAAATAGTTTGCGTCTGTTATTCCAAAAACCTTTGATGTGGATTTAAATTTGGTTATTGAATTGTTTTATTATTATTTTTTTTTTTTTGTATGAAACTGTCCTGTCTGCTGTGCATTGAATGGGAGTGGGTCATTTTGTAATGTTTGTGGGAATGTTGAAATCTGCAGCAGAACATTTTTATTTTCTTTTATGGTGGTGCATTATCCACCACTTTCAACACCACTTTTTTTTTCTGCAAGGATAGTGCATGTTTTTGCGCTGCTTCATGGAAATGGCATTGATGCATGAGCACTATGACAGCTCGAAATGCATCATAGGATCAAGCACTAAAATACAGAACAGAGGCGCTAATCTGAAATCTACATATTTCAAAGATTCATGAGTCATCTGAGGCTAGATATAATGCATATTTCAAAGCACTATATCAGAGAAAACTAGGTCTAATAGCAGAATAGAAAAGAATAACTACTGTTTTCATAAACATTTTTTTGATGTGTTTTGATGTTTTTATACTGTTTTGATGTCTAAAAAGCACATTTCATTTACAATACTGAAAGTTCACATTTAAATCAAGTTGATGAATAAATGAATAGCGTAAGTAATCACACAGACAAAATTCAATGGAATGCTCGAAATAATGAAAAACTCGTCAGGGTGCAAAACTGGGCACAACAGGGGCTTCACAATAATTCTCACAAACAGGAATTTTTTGTTAAGGGAACTCGTATTTTAAAAAGTCATTTACAATAAGCAAGTGCTAAGTTTGTAGACCATGTAGAAAATTTGTAGTATCTGGAAATTAATCAAATCCAAGTTTGTTTATTATGTTTATAAAAAGACACAGAGCATGTACTCTTGTAAAAGTTACAGCACTTTTAAATAAGCTAGGTAGTGTATTTCTCAACTTGAAAGGTGATTTTTATTTTTTATTTTTTACCTTTTAAAATTGTTTTGTAATTTGCACTTTGAAGCTCAGTTGTATTGATAGTAATGTATTGCTTATATTGAAGTAGCTTCACAAAAGACCCATGTAGCTTGCCTGTATTGTGGATTCACCACGCAAAACCAGGCTTTAGTTAAATGTACACTGTACTACTTGAATAAAGAACACCAGTCCAAGCTGCTTGTTAAAGGCATTAAAATAGTGGGTCTAGGACAGTCTGGCATTTTGAGTGCTCTAATGAGAGTGGTTCCATTAGAATTGAATGTAAACCTTATCATAGACATATAGTAATCCGTTGTGTATCCACCTGTCACATATCCACCCTCGTCTGCCATGATCAAGCTTTTCAGCAACGTGTACAGTGCTAATGCAAAATGGCTACAGGAAATTGAAAGCGAGTTGTGCTTGTAAATGAAAAAAAACGTTGAAATATTTTCACCTCTGGAAAAGGGAGTTACGAAGGATAAAATAGGACAAGAGTTGAACAAGAGTGCTGTAAAAAGTTTGCATCGGATTCGGACAAATTTTTCTTCTCCGGTCTTTGATAGCAATGGCAGCTAAAAAGCGAACCTTCAAACAAACTTACATTCAAGACTTTTTTGCTCCAACACAGTAATGCAAGTACCACTCAGTTTTTTTTTTTTTTTTTTTTTGGTAAACCTATGTCTTTTGTTACTGTGTAAATTACCTGACACTAATGTAAGTGTATACAGCACTAAAACCCTGTATCTTTCTAAACAAGGGATTTAGGGGAGCTCCCTAATAAAAGCTGAATCTCAAAACAATAATTGTGTGAATATAGTAATTGTTACAGCTGCGTATAATGGTTTTTAAAACAGGATTCATTTATCCAGCTTTATACATATCTGCCCTTACTCTAGTCCCACCGCAGTCAGATACGAGACGGGCTGCTGTACTGTATGGTTCCACTGTTGTACACCATTAAAACTGACTTACTTCAGAAGACCCAGTGGTCGAAAAAGCATACTTATTTTGGAATAGTAAGAATGCATGGTAGATAATAATGTTCACAGAGACAATAATATATGTTGGAAGAGAATACACATACAAGAATATTAAATATTATTAAAATGTAGATGATATAAAGTATCAATTGAGTACAAATGCTCTTGTAATGAGATCTGCACATAACAACCATAGGATATTGTACTGGGACATTTTCTTTAAACATTTACATGAAAAAGTGTGTGTATCATATCGCATGTGTTTTCACCAACCCTGTATCTTACATCATTGGTAGAGCAGATATTCTCCTTCAATTGAATTTGTTTTGTATAATCCTACCTGCTTTAAATCTGATAACCTGCAATTATCTCAGCCTACTCATTCCATGTTGTTCAGTTTTATTGAACAAGAGTAATTATGGTACTGATTAATCATGAAAAAGACCCCAGGTTGATGTCATGCCTGTTGTTTGCAAATTTTAGTTAATGAGACTCACCCTTCAAGAAATTGAATTTCATTTGGTAAGCCTGTGTGCTTGTGTGTACTGTGCCTGTGCACATTTATGTGAAAATGAGGATTCAGTGAGACGTAAAACATTTTCAAGCTTTTTTTAAAAATAGTCTAAAAACAAACAAAGGTGTGAAGTTATAATCCGATAAAGTAAGTTGTAATCTTTACTTTTGGAACATTGCTATATAAATAGGAAATGTACTTGTTGACAGACTACGTGGGGTACTTGGGGACCAGGGTAGAAAACAAGTTGTTTAAATAAAATGTCAGATGTCCAGTAATGTAAGGCCTGTGAACAGCAACTTCACAGTTATCTTACCTACTGTATTCTTCCTCCTGTATAAAGTCACTTTTCATTTAATTTTATGTTTCAGTTATCATGTCTTGGTCACTTTTTACAGAACCCCTTTGGCCTCAACAGGTTTATCTTTCAAGTATGAAATGTAGCCATTACCGAATGGGTATTTACCTAAAGACTTGGAAACTTGAATAAGATATATCAAAGCTGCTCACTGATCCTGTGACACGGTCATGACTGCCCCCGAGGGGATAAAGGACTGCTCGCACAGATCTCTGCGCCATTTTTCCTTTCAAGACTGACCTGACAGGAAAGTTTGGTATCAGATAAGTACTTGTTGCTTATGACTGTTATTTTTATCTCAAATTATTGGGTTTTACATAATTTATGTGATATTTCATTATTGCTGTAATAGTTTTTCTACTTATGTGTATATTGTGCAGTACAGCCTGTTGATTGATACTTCCTAAAGAAGCCTTGTGCCCCACTTGAAACCAGTGGCTTGACTCGCTCCTTCCTAGGGATCAAGCAACATAAGTCAACTGACTTTGTGCTCTCCCCCCAGGCCGCATAGCTCCGGATGGAGTTAAATTAAATTCTCTTTATTTTTGTTTTTTACTCAGTCCGGTACTAAACAGATCTTGTTTGGATCTTGACCCGCCCGGTTGTGGTCTATAAGCAGATTGAGGCAGCACCTGTACATCTGTATACTGCACACTGCATTGCTTGCTTCTTGCATCATGTCTAGGTTTTATTCCCGTGAGACATGCAAGGCCAGTCTGCCTGTTGAGGACAAGCACAGCAGATGTGCCTGGGGCCAGAGCACTCCAAGAAGGCACTGATGAACCACAGTTTCTGTGAGTTTTGTGTATGTTTCTCCAAGAGCATGCTGGAGAAACATTTCTCATGCAACTCTATAGAGTGCTCTGCATCCCTCACTCCTGCACAGCACTCTTCCCCATCACCCTCTGGTGGGGAGGTGACTGCATCCTCACCCCATGGCTCTGTGCCAAGGGAGAGCGGACTATGCACCTGGGAAAGTAGCCCTCGCAGGAAGCCATCTTCACGGTCGTCCTCATCTTCTGCTTCTCCTGTTTCGCTTAGGAAGAACAAGAAGAGTCACCATTCCAAGTGATCAGTGGACTCAGAGCAGATGGAAAACCTCTGGACAGCTGTTTCCCACCAAGGAACGGTGCTCTCAGAGTTACTGTGTGAAAGTTCAGCACCACCTGCCCAAGCCTGTCCCTTGGGGCCCCAGGGGGTTATGAGTGCAGATTGGCAACAGGAGGTCATGCAGTCTGTCATCGCCTCTGATGAGGGGGGGCGAACAGGAGCTGCCACTCCTGTCTGAGGACATGGAGTCAGACAGACAGCTGGGCCCAATTTCCACTGCTGGAGGCTTCAATTGCCGCTTTGGTACAGGCGCCTAACTTATCGCTCCTGACCAAGGACGCTATGTGCCCCAACAAGTAGTGCCGGGTATCGGAGGGGCTTCTCAAGCATGTCTATTCAGCCAGTGTGTTCACCACATGGCTGGGTCTTAAGGAAGTATATACCCATGCGTTAATGGTTACATTTCTATTTCAGGGAACCAAGGTTACGATAATAACCTAACATTCTCAGACTTGTCTTTTCTCACAGCTGGCATATCAGAGTGGAAACATTAACCTGTCTCCCTGCAACACTTTGTACCTAGTGTTTGAAAAGAAGTACATCAGTAAAATATCACACAGAATGTGTTCTCTTTAATTTAGAGTATTAGATAAGATAACTGAAATTTCGGACCAAATCTAGACATTTTCCATGACAAAGGTTGTTGTTACACTTTTTGTCTACTTGCTACATCAAGATCTTTATTTATTTATTATAATTTCTTTTATTTATTTCTTATTTATTTATTTTTAATGGAGAATCAACCTAATGGATGAACTGCCTCTTTCTATAGTTTATAAAGTATTCATTATAATTTGTTTTCTTTGTTTTTCAAAACAATCAGAGATTCATTAAAGTTTAACAAACGGGGTGCTATAATCAGTGAACCATTAGTTATATTGCTGCTGCATCTAAAGCGGATTTAAAGTCATGCAGTAGTTGTAGTTTTGATTTAAATCACACACTGTTTGTGGGTGGAATGCATGAGGGGATCAAACAAAAAAAAAAGAAAGAAAAAGAAAAATGATAAACTACAGCAGTGGATTAGTATTTTTAATCCAGCATCCACGTTTTTAAATTGCACTCTGGAATAGATATAGGTTTACTAATCAGTCTGACCTCATATTTGCAGTAACCCCCATGCTGCTTGCACAATTGAAAAGCCTGCCGCCTGCCCTCCCCCAATTAGAAATGTTGCACAGAGAAATAAAATAAACCCATCAGCTGCTGCATATCCTTTATTTAAGCCAAATTTGTCCCATTAGTATACCACATCTATTAATTGAGCTTGCAGACGGATGGGCCCGAAATCAGCTTACAAAACAGCAGCATATTGAAAGCTGAACCTTTGCCATATGTGCTCAGAGAACAGGACCCCCCTCCCCCATTCAATAAAAAGCAACTGTATGGAGGCTATGTGGTCCAGTGGTTAAAGAAAAGGGCTTGTAACCAAGAGGTCCCTGTTTTAAATCCCAGCTCACTCATTGACTCACTGTGTGTCCTTGAACAAGTCACTTGTGCTCCGTCTTTCAGGTGAGACGTTGTTGTAAGTGACTGTGCAGTTGATGTATAGTTCACGCACCCTAGTTTCTGTAAGTAGCCTTGCATATAGGAGTCTGCTAAATAAACAAATAAATAATTTTACGTTTAACCCTTTGTTTGTAAGAACTGGTACTGGTCTGAGGCTGAGCACCCCATTCACAATGCCTAATAAAGGATGAATCTCAACAAATAAGAAAAAACAAAACACAAATCAATGAGAAACTTGAGAGAATGTTGTTATTCTAATGCAAGATGAGATTTTTTTTTTGATGGTTAGTGTTACTCTTTAATCTTTTTGCTGCTAAGCTAAACAACACTACCTCTACTGCTGCACCACAATAAAAATGTCAACTTCACATTGTTCACCGTGCATCTTGTTTATGTGTGCAATGCAGCCAGTTACAGTTGAGTAAAATTCAATTGACCCGCTCACTTTCCATAGATCGCCAAGCATAAGTGAGACTAGAAATCGACCTGTCTACATGCCTCCAGTTTAATGTGATGTCTTCCAGGATTACAGCTTTTCTTGGAAGGTTACACAATTACAACATGTCATTTTAACACAAACCAAGTGACCCGCATTTCGCAGGTCAGACACGCAAACTGACATTAAAACCTTCAGACCTGTGTGATTGTGCAACCCACAAAATCAAACTTACATATAAGATCAATGTTTGGGTAATGTAAAAAAGCAGAAGTTTGTCATGATCAGCATATGATCGTAAGTACACGCTATTCATTGATGAGTTCATAATTCAAGTTGCAAATCACATCATTTTAAATTAACCAATGTTGTTTTATTTTTCTTTTATTGATTCAAAATGTAATTTTAATAATTTAGGTAAGATTAATAATTTTCCGCAGCAAATATTCTGGACCAGCGTTCCAGTTGCCACATTAGGAGAGACAGTAAAATGATGAGATCTCATAAGGTACAGCACTAATGGAAATCAATAATTGCCTCTTGTATCCACCAGATGTTTTTCGTACACTTTAAATGGCGGTCAATTGACGTTCACTCTGCTTCTTGACTGTGTGAAGTATGCAGATCAGTCTGAGAGCAGTGGTCAGCTCTGCAGAATGCCCACTTATAGAAACTGTACCCTATTGTTTGCTCCTCATACCACCCAAAGCTTTATTGGTGCCTAATACCCTCGGTGGGGCTTACAGGTCAGAATACACCCTCCCTTACTCCAATTGCCTGCAAGCTGTCACCCTAATTGTGAAATGATCTATCTCACTCCGTAGGGAGCAGTCTGAGTTAAATGTCAAATTGTGAAATTGATTTATCTCCTCATAGGGGGACATTGTCTGTCACAGTTCTTTCCAAAAATGAGGATCATGTTGAAATTGCTTACTAATGTACATTTCCAAAGTGTAATAAATAATAAAATGATCCTAGGTTTCTTATATACTGTAGTTGTTTGGCTTATGCTTTCATCAAAACATATTTACTTGACTTGGTTTCTTTTAGTTGATTGCTTGAAGTGATTAAGAGGTTATAGTTTATATAATTGCTAGTTTATTTAGAAAGCTGCTAAATTTATATGCATTTGTGACAGTTAACGTAAAGTGCGTAAACCATAAATTCTGAAGTTAAAGGCACATAAGCCGGAAAGTTTATGATGTTGTGGGGTCCTTGTTGTATTTCTGTTAAGTGCTATTTAGTGCCTTATGTACATTTGGTGAACAGTTATAAATGTACAAAATAACTTTTTGGAATTTAATGCAATAACAATGACACATTACCAACTTGGTATCAGTAGGTTACGGATGTAACCCCAGTTCCCTGAAAGAGAAGATGACCAACAACAATACTTTTGGGACATGCCTGCCACACGTCAAGTATTTACTGAGCATTTTATGTCAGAGCTGCCGATAGGAGACAGTGGACGAGGGACATCTCGCTACCGCCAGACTAATGTTCATGGTGTGAGCGTGCAACCTCAAGGACCCTTGTGCCTAATAAAGGCACTTAGGAATCTACCACATTGAGTTGGTAGAATCTGGTGAATGTAAGTGGAGTAGCCCAGCTAGCCGCAGTACAATTATCAGTTAATAAAGCTCCTCTAAAGAGGGCCCATGACGTAGCCACTCCTCTCGTAGAGTGTGCGGCAACCTCAAGAGACTGACCCAATCCAGTTCGTGCAGAGGGCTCACCATGACAGGCGAAGAGCTGGTCAGACTGACGCAGCACTATCGCTCTAGCCACATAACATCTCAACGCCCAAACCGGGCAGAAGGAATTCAACCTCCGATCCTCCTCCGAAGAAAAAAACAAAGCTGTCAGGCTTCACCCCAGGGTTTGCCTTTGGAAGCCTGACACCTGCAGCTACTGGTTCAGGGAGTGGTGCTGATTGTACGATGCCATTCAGGTAGGCCGCGAGGAGACCTGCCCATTCGTATACCAACTGGGAATTGCACTAGACCTAGTGCCCCTGCACCTTCCAAAGAAGCCAGCGGGGCTGCTTGCTTTGAGACACTTGGCTCCAAGGCTGGTCGCTGCCAAGAAAACTGTACATCCTCCAGAAAACCCTGAAACACCAGGAAGGGCTGGGAGTTGAAGCCTGCACCGCTCTGAAAACATAGCGGCACTGTTCAGGCACTGCCTTCCAGGGAACCTGGAGAAACTTGGAGACTCGCTCCATAAGCACCCGAACTGAGCTTGAGGGAGGGGTAGTACCAGTCTCTGGGGTAGGGGGAAGAGTCTGCTGCCTGACGAGGTACTCCAGAACCTAAGCCATCTAGCTGTTCAGTTCAGATATGTCCTTCGCCTGCCTCAAGTGTCTTGCCCACTTAGTGCTTCTTGAAGGAGACTTTGAGCGGCAAGCTCAATGGGTTGGAGCCTGCGTGCAGGGTATGCTCTGTGAAGGACTCTAAGGCAGATGGAGGAGTGGGGAGGATGGGGCTCCCAACTCTGGAGAGGGCTCAGCTGAGCTGGGTGAGGAAGTCGCACCAGTGAACTCTGCGAGCCTCCTGCACAGGGACCGTGGCTGGGGAAGGAGGGGTGCTGCAAACCCAGGCACCTAGCACAGAAGAGGTGTTGGGGAAGCATCCCTCCACAGCAATGTCCAAGCACCGAGGCTCTGGGGCACTAAGGGTGCAGAAGCACCGAGGCACCGAGGGTACTTATGCAGGGAGCATCTAAGCACTGAAGGCGCCGAAGCATCAAGACTCTGAGGCACCAAAGCACAGAGTATACTGATGCTGGGAGCATTTGAGCACTAAAGGTGCCGAAGCCCCATAGCAGCGAGGCTCTGGGGCACTGAGGGCATCGAAGCACCAAGGCTCTGGAGCATCAAAGGCGTCAAAGTGCAGAGGCACCAAGGCTTCGAGGACACTGATGCAGGGAGCGTCTAAGTACCGATGCACAGAGGATCTGGGGCACTGAGCACCGACGGCAAAAGCACCGACGGTAATGGGAGTGATGTCTAGTCTGGACCGCATGCAGTCACACAACCGGGCAGCGCTTAACTGACATCAATGTGGAGCACACCATACAGACAGAATAGAGAGAAAAATACCCAACACACCCAGGTGGGTGGGTCAGTATATCCGTGGAATCTGCTCACAGTAGTGTGTTAGGCACAATGGAGATAACACGTTGTTTTTTTTGTTTTTTTTTAAACTGCAAAGCAGTGGAGACAGCACACACTCTCACACACACACACACACACACACACAACAGAAGCTGAAAGGTTTTTTGGGGGGGGAACTGCACACACCAAGTGGGCGGGCCGAGTCAGCCCAGCGGCGTATTACAAAAATAATTAAACTGAGATGATACCTTTACGTTAAAACGCAGTTTATAGCGGGCTCCCGAGTGGCGCATCCAGTAAAGGTGCTCCACATGGAGTGCAAGATGTGCCGTATAGTCTGGGGATCGAGTCCAGGCTATGTCACAGTCGACCGTGACCGGGAGTTCCTAGGGGGTAGCACACAATTGGCTGAGCGCTGCCTGGGTAGGGAGGGCTTAGGTTGGCAGGGGAATCCACGGCTCACCACGCATCAGCAACCCCTGTGGCTGATAGGGCATCTGTGGTTCTGTAATTGAGCTGCCAGGTCTGTGTTGTCCTCCAGTGCTATAGGTCTGGTGGCCTCGCTGTGGATCCGCAGTGCAAACAATGACGGATTGGCAGAAGAACGTTTCGGAGGACGCTTGCTTGTCTCCATTCCCCGAGTCGGCAAGGGGGTTGCGAGCGGTGAGCTGAGGATACAGATAATAATTGGGCATACTAAACTGGGGAGAGAACCAGGGTAAAAAAATTGGAGACGACTAAATTAAAAAAAAACAAAAAAAACATGGTTTATTAAAAATCTATTAAAATAATAAAAGAATACTGGTTGTGCTTTGGCAATGCTGCATTTGAAACCAAGTGACATGAAATCAACATGAATGAAAGAAACAAATTATTGATATATTTCATGATTTTAGAAAGATTTGTTTTGGTTTCAATACATCAAATAAAGAGGATTTGTTTTGCCAAACAGGCTTCCTCAGTGCTAATTTTCTTGACTGTGACTGTTTAATCTCGTCTGATATGAATGTCATCAGCCTACGCATCAACATTGCTAATACTTTTGAACTGAACATACAGTGGGAGTCTGTAAGAAGGTTACTTATAAAGTAATTCATTCCCAATAACTTATACATTCCCTTTCTAGTCATGCTGTTGGCAGGCATGGGGGTAGTCACAATAAATTAATGCAGATCTTTGGCCATTGATCAGGGAACTGGCTTTCATCCAAAAGCCGGATTTGGCAAGCTGTAGTTGGTGTGGCACCTGCATCAAGTTAAAAGCCCTTGAGTAGTTTTCATTGATGGGATATGGAGGCTTAGCGCAGGAACCCACACATACACACATCTATATGATTTAACATGTGTAATGGAAAATGGTAATGCCTTTTCAGTTCTGTAACACTGGGCAATAGAAGTAAAGTTGGTAGGCTTTTATATACCTGACTTGGTGTTTGTTGATAACATGGTAATACAATGGTGCTGGTGTCCAATTAGTGTCCAATAATACCTAAACTAAAAAGTGTGTGTTTAGAATTAAACTGACTGCTAAGTAAAGGAGGACATACCGTACCCGAGGCATACAATGGAACAGAAGACAGGATTTTTTTCAAGAACTAAAGTGTTGTAAATTTACAGATGGGCATCTTTCACATGACAGAATCATTTGTTAAGTATATTGTATCCTTCACACAGACTCTTCAATATATACTATATCACAGTGTTTCTATATCCTAGACTGCACACTGAAATTTAACAAGGAACAGTCTCAAAAATGTTGATTGGAGAACAGACTTTCCACCTCTAAAATCCCTGAAGAAGTTTCAGAGATCACTCCCCATTTTAAAGAACTTACAGGTATGAAATCATTAATAATTGTAATTGTATAATTTAGATTCAAGCATACCTTATTTCTAAGTACATCAAAGTGTAACCATTAATCTGCTGGATACTGGATACACAAAATACCTCTGTAATAAATATGACACCAAACAAATGAAAATAAGGATATTTGTGAGCTGTGCTTTTTACTTCTGAGCTGAATTGTAATGACTGAAGAAGAAAATATATACAAAGTGATTCGAAACAAACCAAAAAATACGTTAGTTAACATAACTGATTTGTCATACCCTCAGATCAGGGCTGTAATGACTATCTAGTGTGACTCAACAACTAACTGACAGTGCATGGCAGGTTTTCCCTTTTTTTTTAAATCATCTATTAAATAATTTTACGATTTACACACAAATGAGTGTATCAATTGATGGTATATTTAGACCGTGTGGGCTCTGCAGAAGTGACTGGCTTTGGTTTGGAACTCTGTGTGATCAGGGAGGGATTTTGGCTCTAGAGAACAATGTTCGCTTTGGATGCTGTTGTGATTGCTGGCTTGGATCCAGTGCACTGAGAGGGTCTCTGATAGCTGTGCGAAATTATAAACCCAAAAATAAATAGCAACAATTCAATGAAATCACAGGCAATCACAGGTGCATGCAGAAGAGCAGTAATGAAAATAGGATTTGAAATGTTATGATATAAAGTACTGTACACCTTTAGGTTACTTTGCACATTATTTGACTCCTACTTCAATTGCTTTTCCTAATAAAATGGCCAAAATACTGTATTTTTATAGCTTTCTTTTGGCTTTACAACTCAAAGATGAAAAAGATTGTACCAGTGGTTTTAAAAATAAAGGACAATGTGTTCCAGCTGGTCTCACACTTGACAAATTCAGAGAACAGCCATTTCTGAACTGATTTCCAAATGTAGTTCTTCTAACGAGCTGACAAAGAAATGCTGTGAATGAGCTTTCTGGTGAAACCCACTCACCAATTGCAGTACAATACATCACAAGAATATTCAGCTCTGAGGAAGACTCGGGTTTTAAGAGTAGATAGCAGTGGTTTGCAAACTCCAATCTGATTCATCAATATATATGAGGCAGAATTGCATGTGAGTGTGCTGTATACAGTAAACTATATAATACACGACAGACTGCCAGGAGTGTTTGGAGCAACAGTGTTGGGTTTCCGTGCTTTACTGGTACAGTTATTAATCACATGTGGCCAAGAGAGGACCAGAACATCAAAATATGAATGTTTATATGTCAAATGTTTATTTTCTAAAGCTCTTTCATTGCTTAAGTGATAGTGCCCTGGAGATGACCGTGACTGGAGTTATGCATCCCGAGCTGTAGACGAGGGCGCTAACTAAAGTCAAGGTCATCTACCCCATGGTAGAGCCTGCATCGAGAGGGCTCTATCGCTATTAAAAAATAATTAATTTCTTAATTTTCTCTTTAAAAAAAACTTTAAAACATATATTTAACCTATATTGAACTTCTCATATTTCAGCAGGTAACATTCCGCTGAGGAAAATAGTCCCTAACATAGAAAAACGGAGAAAGCCAGTATTTATGCGTGGATTGATTTTAAAATGTAATTCACAGTTAAGCACTTCAATGTTCCAGCGAGCATCTATGCAAAATAAAAGGAGTAATTCAGTCAATTTGAGACTGATACCAAACCAATAAATGAGGAACAGGAACATGTAACAAACAACATAGTCCCAATTTAAAATGTTTAAATAATGAAACCAAAAATAAAGAAAGTACAAATCAGCTCAATAGTAGCTTTGTGTAAATCCATGCCATTCAACACATGTTTTAGGTTCTAGAATGCAGCGGTTTATTAAGCTGGAACACTACGTGTTGCTTTACCAGCCAGTTGTAAAACTTCAGCTGAGCAGTGTAGGGCAGGGTTGTAACAAGATGGGTGCCAGCAGTGCGGCCGCGCAGGGTGCTGACCCGAGGCGCCGATTGGCTGATAAATAATAAGTAAAACAAATGTGTGCAATAATGATTCAAAACAAAAAAAAACGACATAAGAAAGGAAAGTGCTTTATTATTCGTCAGCCAATTGGCTGACGAATAATAAGTCCAAAAAAATGCCAAAAAAAAAGTGTGGTTCGGGTTACGACTGACCCAATATTTTTGCACCCAACACCAATTTTTTTTTTTTTTTTTTTTTACTGATAACAGGCTACACTTTTCGCTATCAATCAGAAAAACTGACAACTGTGCGCGGTCATGTTTTCGCTCGTGCGATTTTCCAGAAGCCACGTAGCAAACAAGATCTTAAGTTTCCTGTAAAATGTTGGGGTCTGAGCAGCACAGCTGCAGCGTATCACCAAGTTTGCACTATTGTTTGAAAAATGCGACCACATACCAGAAAAAAGAATTATAACCAGTGTCAGACTCAGTGGGGTGAAGTGCCATTTTTTGTCTCCATCTTCATTGTTAGTTATCTTGAATAGTAGCCTATTTTGTTTCTCACCAAGACTTTAAATGTTTAATGTTCCCGACGCATTTTTCCCTTGTGCTGTGTCTGCGTGTGCTCTCTGGCTAAACAGTAGCCTACTGAAAGGCATCGGGAACTGAAATTGAAGTGGCAACTGGATTTTAAAGGGCAATTGCATTTTAATTTTTTTTAAATAATGTTATCACATAACATGCAGAGACGTAGCGTACAATGAGGTAGCTGAGGCAGCCACCTCGATACAAATCAGCTAAACAAAAATATATCTAAATATATATATATATTTTTTTTTTTTTTAAATAATGTGCCCACTTTTTTTTTTAAATTTTATTTCTTTATTTTTTAAAATTTAGTAACCAGCAGTTATTTTATTATTGTCTCCCAATTTGGCATATCCAATTGTTTTTAGGCTCCGCTCACTGCTACCACTCCTGCGCTGACTCTGGAGCGGCGAAGATGAAAACATGTTGTCTTCTGAATCGTGAGCCATCAGCCGACCGCTTTTTTTCACACTGCAGACTCATCGTGCAGCTACCTCAGAGCTACGGTCAGCAATAGAATAGCCTGGGCTGGAACCAGCGACCAACAGGTTATAGGACGCATCCTGCACTCCACTCGAAGTGTCTTTACCAGCCCACTTACATTTTTAAGACTGCCATATAATCGACATGTCTTCATATTATTATTATTTTTTATTTGCCATTTCTTCATAACATTATTGTTATCTTTGGCTGTATATAAATTTGACAGCCAGGGTATTGAAACTTCACGCCAACAGACGTGCTCGCTTCTTGTTCTCATTGGTCCGTTCCCCTTGTTTTGCCGCATGCAGCTCCAGAATTAGATCCAACATCTGTTTATCCAATCCTATTTTTTCCTCTCCTTAGTGCAACCAGCCCATGGAGCAGCCAGTAGCCCCATATATTATTAGTGGATGGTTCTGTATTGTACATATTCAAAGGTGAAACGAAGAAACCAATCTGTAAAGCATTTCTTTCAGAAGAAGCCAACTCTGGGTACGAATGTTTAGTGATTGTATTTCTTATATTAATGTGATGTTTAGCTGTGATACGTTTTCATAAATCAGTGTTTTTCTTGCTCAATGGGACAGATTTAACTATTCATAGCTATAGCATTTTTCATGTATTGTTGATGCCATGGGCTTGAAGAATTGGAGGTAATTATATTTATAAATTCACTGTTTGAGAACAGAAGTTTAAAAAAAAAAAGTTATTTTCCTAATATTTTTGTTAGAGAAAAAAATCCAAGGAGGTACTGTTTTAATAGTGGTGATTTCTTTTTTTTTTATTGTTTTGGCATCTGTACACCAGAAACAGTTTAACATATATTTACCTAAATTTAAAGCAACATTGTCTGTGTTGATAATTATATAAGATAAGAGTATTGGTTTGGTTGTCAAACAAACAAACAAAAAAAATCCTTGCATGTTTTTTGCCCCGCCCCAAGTGTAAAACTAAACATTTTCCGACAGTACAGAGACAGATTCCTAAAGTCCCTGCTCATGACAGGAAAGCGTTTAACTGAGTGCATCCTTTCGATATGTTTGATTATGGGTGAAAATAGACTGAATAGCCTTGCCCTGCTATATGTCCACAGAGACATGTCCCAGGAGGCCATAGGAGGATTGGCAAACTGTGTTTAAAGTAAAGCTTTCTAAATCAGTGTTTTTAATCATGGCATCATACAGTCTCAGCAGTCCAATCAATCTTAGCACTAGTATCATAAATCTTACCAGTCCCAGCAGTAGCAGTACCAGTCCCAGCAGTGTCAGCACCAATCTTACCAGTCCCAGCAGTGTCAGCACCAATCTTACCAGTCCCAGCAGTGTCAGCACCAATCTTACCAGTTCAAGCAGTAGCAGCATCAGTGTTACCAGTCCCAGCAGTAGCAGCACTAGCTTGAGCAGTAGCAGCACCAGTCTTACCAGTTCCAGCAGTAGCAGCCCCAGTTCAAGCAGTAGCAGCACCTGTGTTACTAGTCCTAGCAGTAGCAGCAGTGTCAGCACCAGTTCCAGTAGTAGCAGCATCAGTCTTACCAGTCCCAACAGTAGCAACACCAGTCTTACCAATTCGATGTAGCATCAGTGTCACCAGTCTCAGCATTAACTTCAGTAGCAGTGAACCAAGCGCATGTCTCAGTGAAGGTATAAACCCAGCTACTTATTCATATTGATAAGTTCTATTCTTGTCCTTTTAATATCACATATTTCTAACCGTGTGATTAGAGTAATTTTAGGTTGGTGTTGTTTTTTCTGGGAGATTGTTTAATAAATTGTGTCATGAAATCATCCAAGGTGGGTCACTGGATAAAAAGAGTTAGCGACTTAAATTGCTTTGCAGTTTGCATTAATAGTCTCCAGGCTTCATGAACAAACAGGATATGCAGAGGTTGTTTTTTTAGACAAAAATTGGATTTTTCCCTCAGTAAAAATCTATTCCTAGCTACGTCCCTGACATGTGTTGATTCAGTTATGACATTTCTAAAATAAACTTAGTAAAAATTAGTACAATAGCTGACCCTGTTTTTTTTTCTTCCAAAATTGACAAGCTAAACACCGTCTGATAACTCAGTGAAAAACAGCACACAACAGACACTGCCTCCCTAATGATCCCGTTTTCCTAGCAAGACCTCTCAATTTGCTGAAAATAATTGTGAAAGCATATAATACAAAGCGAAAGTTGTTTAATATCATATCAGTGTTTACAAATACACAACACTCTTGTTTTTGTTATATAAAGCCTTCCGTTTTTTATTTTATTGCTGGATTTATGTCTCACACAGGGCGCCATCAGTGATTGGTATGGCTCTAGCATAGGGCTACTCTGACAAAATAATTTAAAAAAGAGAAAGTCTAAAGCACACTGTTTTGGTAATGTGCTACAGCAGTGCAGTCTCCGGATTCTTCTTTGGTTCGCTTTAGTCCCGCTTCTCTTTGGCTCTCTTTAGCTGTTTCTCTCCGATCTTTCTCTCTTCTTCAGCTCTCTTTCATCTCACACCACAAGCTCTCTCAGGAGCATGCTACTTATCCCCCTGTCCAGGCCACGCCCCCAGCGCACCAGCCACCAATCCCAAACATGCTAGGCTTCCCGCTCTCGATCTTTTGATTGTTGCAACATCTCATCCCCTGATTTGTGACAACGATGTTGAAACCGGGTCCCTCTCATGCAGCAAGCCAAGCTTCTGATTGGTGCTGATTCTCCCATCTCTGACGTCACTGAACACCTTCCGCAGTTGAACCTTTGATCTGGGTCACAGAACCTTTCTTATGATTCATTTGTAGAATTAGTAAGTAAATTATTAGATTTACCAGCTCAACAGCCAACCTATACATTAACCAGTAAATGTATAGATTTACCAGCTTACCAGTTAATTTAGAAAACAAACAATGAAGTATTACTTAATGCATATAGCTTTAAAAAAAAGAAACCTTAGTTAGTTAATGTATTTAACAAAAACTAAAAAACCTGAACGCAGCCGAGTCTTTGAAAAAAATTAAATAAAACCTAACCACAGCTGTGCAGCTCATTCCGCTTGCTTCACTCGCAAATCAGTAATTAGGCTCATGGGGGACCAAACACACCATTGAAATGGTTTGATAGTTTTTGATTATGCCCATCACCTCAAACAGTAGCTGCTGTATGCATTATCTAACACCTAACAAATTGATCTGTTAGCTGATAAATCTATGCATTTTCTGGTTAATGTATAGATTGCATGAACCATAACACACACACACACACACACACACACACACACACATATAATATATTATCTATATATATATATGATATATATATATATATATATATATATATATATATATATACATAATATCGACTTTACACGAACTTAAGGTGTATATATATATATATATATATATATATATATATATATATATATCTATATATAAAATATATATATATATTTAAACACCTCTTTCTTTTGAATACAGAAACAAACCTATGCTTAGTAGTATCAATATAACTATAACAAAATGTTTTTCATATAAAAGTTATAATTGTTTTTTTGTTTATTTTTACTGCTGAATATTACTAAGTCAAGCTTTATGATGCTTCACTTCTTTCCTTTTTAAAATCCATGCATACAGTACAGTGACATGTATAATCTGAGTCCTGCGATACTGCCAGCTGTCCTGCTCTACCTCAAGATGGTTTCCAATTATCCTGCTCTTGTATCTGCTGGTTCTCTCCAGGTCATGCAGAACGCTCAGTGGCTACAGTACATAACAAACAGTGAGGAAACAGAGGTCAATAAAAGCCCCAAATGATCTTGATAGTAATAAAAACCTTAGAGCAGATGGTTCATTAAAGTCTACAGTAGCAGAAACAGAGCATGCCAGCACATTTCTAAAGTTAAGATATATGCTTTATTTAGCTGTTACCATACTACTTTTCTGATTCTGTATCATTTAGCATCAACATATATACAGTACACAATTAGATAGTACATATAGCTCAGGATCACTTTGGACGGGAAAGGACTACACAGCTTCAAAATGATCTGATGCGGAGATCATGAGACCTTATGGCTGGGATGGCTGCTTGCTGATAGAGCTCCTGTCACCACTTCTCTATTTCATGTATAATTGAACAACGTACGTTCTTTATATTATTTTTTTTATATATTTTTGTATAAAAATTGTTTACTTGCCATTTTTGGATGGCTACTTCACGCAAAGGACCCGTTGCTTCCCCTCAGTCCACACCGGAGGGAAAGCATATGAAGAAGTCACTGGGCCCTGATGATTAGGACATCCGCTTAGCAGAGGTTGCACGCACTTGATGAGTTCAGGAAGCAGTTGACACGGCTTCGCATCCTGTGATTCGAAACTTAACCAAAACTCTCTTAAACAGGGTTTTTCTTTTTTATATTGCTTCCTCTACGAAGCTACTAACTGCCAGGCAGGATATCACCAGAACTGATCTTCGAAAACAAAAAGACAAAATCAATCAGTGCAGTGCTCATACCAGTGCTATGCAGGATAAGATGTAGGTCCTTGAGGACAGAAATCGTCGCTGTAACATCAGACTGGTTGGGATTCCTGAAGGGGCAGACGTGATGACCCCATCCACTTTCTTCACCAGAGGACTTGGTATCTGACCAAGTCCTCTGGTGACCACCCTTTTCTGAAGTATCGAAAGCATCACGTATACACGGGTGGCCCTTGGGATTCCAATAAACCATGCACCATGATATTTCAATGCCTTCATTATACTAAAAATCCGATCTGTTCTTCTTAGAGGGGCAAAAAATTGCTTTTTGTGTGGATTACTCTGCTGTCACCGACACGAAGAGGAGGGCCTTTGCTGAAGTGAGAGCGAAGCTTCGCTACCAGGGAGTAGACAATTTCCTGGTATATCCAGTTGTTTTGAAAATTAATCATGGAGGGGAGCATCTGTCTTTCACTACTCCTGAAGAGGTCGATTTTTCCTTTGCTCAATGTCTTCAGGATACGACGAGGGTTACTGATCCCTCTGTGCTCAGGGCCCTGCGCTTCACATCCCTTAACCCAGATGGTATCAATGAACTTTGCTCCAGATTACTATTTTTTGTATCTTCACAGTATGGAAGTGGAAACATTTTGCTCCTTTTATGACTGACAGTAACCTATCAGGTTTGCACATTTCCACTTGCTGTTTTTTGACATTTATCTAGTCATTATGTGGGGTCCTCGGGGGGAGGTTTACACTGCAGAGAATACTACTGCTGTTCATTATTGGTAATTTGGATACGTGACTGTGTTAATTTCCAAAATCTTTATTAATTTCTGGGACACTGGTGTTATAGTTGGTGACAATCTGTACTAATTAGTTACCTAAACATTGAATATATGGGCTACTAGATTATGTGCATGTTGTATACAGTTGTTCAATTTGCAGTTCATTTTTCCTGTTCACAGGTGGTTTGGCTCACAGCATGTCCCCTCAGGGTAATCTGGTTCATGTTGACAATTGTTGGATTGGCATGGGGGGTGGGGTGGGGGTGGTGAGGGAGGCTAGGGAGGTGGAAGTAGGGAAGGGGAGGCTGAGATTTTGGGGGTAGATAGGGAGCGGAATCTACGAGCGAGGAGGAATACAAATTGTGTCTTGAGCTTTATGACATGTAGTATGCTCCCTCTGGCTCTCTTCTTTATCAGCTTAAATTTGTGTAACCATTTTTCCATCTCAGTTTATTTTGCTGTGTTTTTGTCATTACTGTGCTGCTGTCCTATAGAATATTGCTATATGATGATTGCCGAGTCAGGGTTCTTTCTCCACGTCATATTTTCTTGTTCTCTGAGTGATACGTCTATTACTCTTTATCTCTGTTTTTTAAATAGTGTTGTCCATTATTTCCTGAAATTTACAAGGGGCCAGTCATCCTGTAAAGAGAATGCCGTGCTTAAATTATCTTTTAAGGAAAAGGGTTGATATTGCATTTTTGCAGGAAGCTTATTTGGTTTCAAGTGATGCTGCTCGTAAGTACATTACAAGGTAATTGCATAATTATCCTGTAATATTTTTGCAATTTGTGAAGTCCACAGATATCCAAAGTATATTAATCTCGGACCATGCCTCTGTGTCATGCACTTTAAATTTTTAATTCTTTTGGAAGGATCTACGACTCAGCTCACCGCTAACATGATGGCAGCATAGGATAATGCTGCCGATAAAGATGCTCAGTTGTGTGAATAAGATCAAGTGCATGTTATGGCATTTCCTAAAGGGATAACTTTTATTCAGTTAATTAAGGTATATTCTTTCTTTAATATTTCAGTTTTAATAGTTTTTTGTATCTTGTAATATTCTTGTTTCTGTCTTGATATTATGTTGTATTTCTGTATGTTGTGGTATTTTTCTGTATTGTCTCCCCCATTTCTATCTTCCCAAGGGGTTGGGAAAAGAAAGGAACCATTTACAAAAATAGTTCTTCACAAAAAAATATTTGATGCCAATGAACTATATATTAACTTATAAACAAATCACCTTTACTTTGTAGCAGATTTTTTTTCAATTTGTTTTCTGTGCAGTTAGAATTATGTACTGGAAAGTTTGTGAATCAAGAGCTTTTATTGGACTGAGAAGGATGTCATTTTCTCTTTTAAGCATTAGTTAATTGTGTGAATTGGGTTATACCAATGTAACTAGTAACTATTTGCTAATCTCCTTATAAAACAAAATATTTGCATGGTGATGTTAATTTTACCATGTTTCCCATGCCTATAGGAAGCATTTTCCCTGCTTTTCCATTGTTTTACAATGCTTTATCATACTTACAGTATCTACAGTATTTGCCTGTGCTTTACCAGGATTTCACTATGCGTTCACTGTGCTTTACCGAAGTTCGCTGTGCTTTTACCACAGTATAACACAGCAAACCATTCAAGAGCAATGGATAGCACAACAGAAGCCAGGGCTTGCAGACGCCTGGCTGTGGCTACGTGGATACTCATGCAGAAGTATGTGTGCTCCTTTCTTTTATTTTTAGTTACTTAAATTATTGTTGATAGTGAAGTCCTGTGGGGACTGCATGGGACGTGAGCTACATTTAGTCACATTGTTAGAGAGTGAAAAGAGCTGCACATTTTTATACCCCTTATCTGAGCAGCTCAAATAGATTAGCGTCAGCTGGTCTATCACATTATATGTAGATTGCAGGCAGTCTGTCCACATGCCCCAAATGCCTGAGGATTTGGGACCTGAACAAACAGAAGATTTGGAAATAGCTGGGCTATAGTGGGTCTTCAGATACAAAAGCCATGGTGAGTTAAAGCAAAAGACCCTAGGGAATAAGGTCTGTGATTAATGAACCTTTGTTTGAGAAAGAGGGAGGGCACTACTGAAGTGCATCGGCTTTCTCCCCAGTGGTAAGCAATACATTCTTATTCCATTCTTTCAAAAAACCTTATTTTAAAATATCCACTGCAACAGCTTTGAAGTGAGTTCTGATCTTACCCAAAGTGTTTTTATTTAGTAAAGAGGTGTGACAGAAAGGTAATGAGTTCTGGTTGTAAATCTCCCTCCCTACCTGTGAGGGTGCTAAGTAGCAAAACGGGAAGTCTTTGGATGGGCTAGCCTGACTGTTAATTTCATGGGTTGGGAAGTTGGTCAGCCTGGAAAAGACGAGACTCTGTTGCAGGAACGTATTGACCCGGAAGGTAAACGTGGTAGCAGCTGCAGGCAATAGAGGCAGCTGTAATCGTTTACCAAAGGGTCATGCATGATAGCATAAAGGGACCGGAGAATTGTAAATCTTTTCCTTCACCTGGTTTACAGTGGATCTCAAAAGTATTCACCCCCCCCTTGGACTTTTCCACATTTTATTGTGTTACAACATCGAATAAAAATGGATTTATTTAGGAGATTTTGCCACTGATCAACACCAAAAAGTCCATAATGTCAAAGTGAAAAATAAAATCTACAAATTGTTCTAAATTAATTACAAATATAAAACAGAAAATAACTGACTGCATAAGTATTCACCCCCATTGCTATGACACACCTAAATAAGCTCTGGTGTAACCAATTGTCTTTAGAAGTCACATAATTAGTTAAATGAAGTCCACCTGTGTGCAATTAAGGTTTTTCACATGATTTCAGGTTAAATACACCTGTCCTTGGGAGGTCCCACAGTTGGTTAGTACATTTCCTAACAAAAACTACATGATGAAGAAGAAAGAACATTCAAAGTAAATCCAGAATAAGGTTCTTCAAAAGCATCAATCAGGGGTAGGATGTATGAACATTTCCAAGGTACTGAATATCCCCCGGAACACAGTAAAGTCCATTATTAACTAATGGAGAGAATATGGCACAACTATGAATCTGTCTAGAACAGGCCATCCTCAAAATCTGAGTATCCGGGCGAGAAGAGCACTAGTCAGGGAGGCCACCAAGAGGCCTTTGGCAACTTTAAAGGAGATACAGTCTTCCACTGCTGAGCTGGGAGACACTGTGCATACAGCAACAATAGCCAGGGTGCTTCACAAAACTGGCCTTTATGGGAGAATGGCAAAATAAAACCATTGTTGAAAAAAGCTCACATCAAATCTCTGCTAGAGTTTGCCAGAAGGCATGTGGGAGACTCTGAGGCCAAGTGAAAGAAGATTCTATGGTCTGATGAGACGAAAATAGAGCTTTTTGGCCTCAATGCTAAGCACTATGTTTGGCGCAAGCCTAACACTGCACACCATCCCTACCGTGAGAACACCATCCCTACCGTGAAGCATGGTGGTGGCAGCATCATGCTATGGGGATGCTTCTCTGCATCAGGGCCTGGAAAGTTCATGAAGATAGAGGGCAAAATGGATGCAGCAAAGTACAGAGAAATCCTGGAGGAAAACCTGCTGAAGTCTTCAAGAGACCTGGGACTTGGGAGAAGATTCATCTATCAGCAGGACAATGACCCCAAAGATACAGCCAAAGCCACACTGGAGTGGCTTAAAAACAAAAAGGTCAATGTCCTGGAGTGGCCCAGTCAAAGCCCGGACCTCAATCCAATTGAGAATATGTGGAAAGAGTTGAAAATTGCTGTTCACCAAAGGTCCCCATGCAATTTGACAGAGCTTGAGCAATTTTGCAAAGAAGAATGGACAAAAATTGTAGTATCCAGATGTGCAAAGCTGGTAAAGACTTATCCAAATAGACTCATGGCTGTAATTGCTACCAAAGGTGCCTCTACCAAATGTTGACTCAAGGGGGTGAATACTTATGCAATCAATTATTTTCTGTTTTTTATTTGTAATTCATTTAGAACAATTTGTAGATTTTATTTTTCACTTTGACATTATGGACTTTTTTTGTGTTGATCAGTGGCAAAAACTCCTAATTAAATCCATTTTGATTCCATGTCATAACACAATAAAATGTGAAAAAGTCCAAGGTGGGGGTGAATACTGGAAGGACCGTGTGAGACGCAGAGAAAGCACTGTAAAAGTATTTCGTGAGTGTTTTTGTTTTTCGTGTTGTTAGTAATTCTCTTGTTTGTTAAATCACCAGATGGCTAAACACGAATCCAGAGCTGTCGCCACGGGCCGGCACAAAACCGGATCAACACTGCACTATAGTCGCAGTTAACATTGTTATCACCACTTGTTCACAAATATAGCACGTATTATATTGTACTTCACCACAAGCACTGCGAGCACTCACTTTGGACTTGTGATCATGTGTGTGTCTAATTGTGTGTGTTTATTACTGTGCTTATTGTTTACGGGACTGCAACCCTTTTCACTACTGTGCAATACACATTGTTGTGTAATGACAGCTCATTATTATTTGCTGGCTGGTCATCAGACCATTGAATTAATAACCATTAAACAAACCATTTCACCCGTACTTTGTTGTCTGTTCTTGGGATTACTGCACCAGCACCGCACCTAATATACACCTGCTACTAATTGCCACTTTGTCACAAGAGGAGAGATGGTTGTATTTGCGGGATAAATGTATGTACTCCTCTTCATCCTCACAATTCTGGTTCTTGTTGAGTTTGTCTACCCATCTTGTTTTGCTGTGTCTTCTGAGTAGTCTCTGACCCCATTCACACTTGCGATTTAAGGTGGACTAAGGCCGCCTCAGGGTCAGCTTTTCCCCATATGTGAACACTCCAAAAAAGAAAAGGCAGCCCAGGTCACAGTTTCGATGTGGCCCAGGGCCTGCAATCCGGGACCAGGGCCGGCCTTTACATATACAGGCACCTTCAAAATTATTGACACCCTTGATAAAGATGAGCAAAAAAGGCTGTATAAAATAAACAGCACAGGTAATGAGCTATATTTTTTGCTCAAAAATATGGGAAAACTATATTCTTTTATACAATACAATTGCTCAGAGAAAACGTTTATTTTTAACAAGTAATTTTTTTTTTTTTTTTTCTCAAAAAGATAGGTGTCGGAATTATTGGCACCCCTAAAGATTCTTACAAATAAAATCAAATAAAATTAAATCTGCATTAACATTCTACTTTTTTAAGTACATCTCAGTCTTAAGGAACTGTTTTGTGGCCTTCCATGGCTTCCTGTTTTACTGGGGTATAAAAGTGAGGTAACAAGCATGTAAAATCCACTTGTCATCCATCACCGTGGGGAAAGGCAAAGAACTCACAAATAGAGACAAATGGTTGTTGACCTTCAAAAATCAGGCAATGGGTACAAAAAATAAGCTAAAAACCTAAATATACCACTTACCACTATTAGGGCAATAATTAAGAAGTTCAAAAGGGGAACCAGGAAGATGGTTCGGGAGGCAAAGAAGAATCAGTTGGAGAATTACAGAACTTGATTGCATCTTGGAGTCACCAAGTCTCCAAATCTACAATGAGATGCCACCTCCATGCAGTTAGCCTATTTGGAACGCAAGTGGATCTTCCAGCAAGACAATGGCCCTAAGCACACATCAAAATCCACAAAGAAATGGTTATTTGACCACAAAATCAACATTTTGCAATGACCATCTCAGTCTCCGGACTTGAATCCCATTGAAAACCTGTGGTTTGAATTGAAGATATCAGTCCATAAGCGCAGATCGAAGGATAGCAAGGATCTGGAAACATTCTGTATGGAGGAATGGTCGAAGATCCTTTCCAATGTGTTTGCCAATCTCATAAAAAATGATAGAAAAAGACTCTGTTATCCTTGCAAAAGTGCCGTTACCCTTGCAAGATGAGGGTGCACAAAGTATTGAAAACAAGGGTGCCAATAATTGTGACACTTAATTTTTTCGGAAATAAATTTATAATTTGAGAAATGTGTAATTTTGGTTGATTCCCTTGAATCATTAATAAAGTACAATATATTCCTCATGTTGGAAAATTACAATATAGCTCATTACCTGTGTTGTTTATTTTATACAGCCTTTTTTCCTCATCTTTTTCAAGGGTGCTAATAATTTTGGAGGTGCCTGTATGTGAATGCAAAGCAGACTTAAGGACGCCTTTTTGTGTCATATTACCATTCTGATTATGTAGCTCAGTAGCAGGGATCATAGGAATCAGTTTGCTGTAGAATAACAAACAAAAACATGGATTTTCTATGATGTCAGAGATTTTTGGTTTTACGTTTGGGGAGGGGCAAAAAACATACAAGGCTTTTTTTGTTTGTTTGACAATAACCAAATCAATACACGTTCCATATATAAACATTAACACAGACAACTTTGCTTTAGATTTATATAAACATACCTGTCTAATAAAACTGCTTTGCTATTCAAGTTCAGAGCTGAATGAGACTTCAGTTTACTTCAGTCAGTATCCAGAGCTGTTCAAAGATGCCAGACGATTAGGATGAGGGTTTTGTTATAGCCATATGTTCAGTAATCTTCCAAGAGAAGGGGTAATGCTGACGTTCAGTCTTTACTAGTAATAGTTAGGGAGTAGACAGTACTGACAATGATAATAATAATGAGTAAACAATAGAATAGTTTAACGATCGTTTTTGTAAACAAAGACGGTATTCATGCAGGTTAAACAAATACGTATAAATGAGAAGAAATATGTGTAATGTAAAATACATTAATGTTTACTGTAAATGGAATGAATATATATTATTATGTATAAAATTATTCCAGGTGTAACCGGTTTTTGAATAATTCATTAATTATTATTGAATGCCGTGTGTTTCCAGTCGTAGTAGGTGGTGGGTTGTGAGCTGGTCTTATGAATGGCAGTCCTTGTATGTACATGTTAGCCATTTGCAATCTGAGTAAAGCATCCACTATGAAAATAAATATTTATACCTGTGAACACTAGCAAGTTGCTTTTTCCTGCTAGTCAATAATATATACATCTTTTTAAAAAAAATATATACCATAAAATTGCTACTGTGCTGCATTGAAAAAAAAATTTAAAAAATGAATAAGATACATCTGATACAAATCAATTATTGCTGTATATCCCGGTAGCTCTTCCATTCTGAGTGCAGGCTACCGTTCCGCTAAAAACAAACAATAAAAGCAATTAGCCACATTTTAGGCCTGCTTTTTAGTCTCATATGTGAACACGCAAAGGTGTCTTAAACTGCAAATGTGAATGGAGTTGCAGACCTAAATATACTGCGGGTCTGAGGTGGACCTGGGCCAGCACAGTAGCGTGAACGGGGTCTCTATGGCTGGGATTACAGGATGTACACATGTCAGAGGCATCTGTAAGTTTCTTCTGCATCGGTATGTTTTTCACACAGCATCAAAGGAGGATTTTTTTTTTGTTACCTCAGATCTGGCAGAAAACACTAAAAGCAACTTGTTTTGTGTGATAGAAAGCACAATTAACCAAATTCCACTTTATTTTGTAATAAAGTTATTTTTGTCCAAACTCAGGGCTCAAAATAATAAAGGGAACCAATGGCATATACATCTAATTTTAGCCTTGTCACCACCACTGGAGCTGACATGAACAGCAATATTTGCCATGGATTGTGTATCATGCTATGGAAAAACTTTGTTATGAACGTATGAGATTAGAAGGTAATAACAAGTGCATTGTATTATACCCGAATGGGATTTAAAGACTAGAATATTTATAAAATTGATGTTTGTGAGGGTACGATTTTTATCAGGCAGGTATTTAAGCAGGTCAAAATGTTTGTTAGTTGTCTGTATGAAGGCGACATGCAGATAGACCTGTGAGGGTGCCTAAATGCTTTCCTGCTTAAATTACAGGCAGGTGTCCCTCATTATATTAGAGCCAGGTACTTCCAATTCTTCCTCTAATTTAGGCCCCCAAGTTATTCTGGGGAATGTAGTCCTGCTACCTATTTTAACCCCAGGACTATAGAGTGCTATAGAGTGAATTGTGATATGAACTGTGGGTAGTTTATCCACAACTATAAAACACCGAGTTATAAGATACTGGGGGAATACTAAAATAAACTAATACAATTCATTCACAATGTGTTTGAAAATAAATCTTTATCAAGGCCTGTTGTTGGTGTCCCCAGTGGATCACTTGGAAAGTAGGTAGAGGAATGCTAGCCTGTGTCCCTGCAGGGTTATGGAGAAAGAATCCATCCACCACTAGTGATCAGACATAGTCGAGGTGGAGATTTCCCAGGATGACCCTTGCCTTCAAGGTAGCTGCATAATTTTAAAGTAAATAAACTGATTTAGAATGTATTACCAGATTATAGTTCCCCAACAAACAGAAAAATACTGTCATTTCTTTCAACATTCATTCAAAGTTTAACTACAAATCTGTGTGAATGGCTCTGCAGAGTATTTTTATAATTGTAGGAGGACCGTCAATGAACAAAGTGTACAAACAGATAATGGCATTGTTGTCTTCAGCATGGGACCAGAAGGCAAAGAGATCAGGCGCCTTTCTGGATTTCAGTCTTAGAGAAAAAATTTGATCTTGCAAAGCTTTGTGAAAGTATAGAGGAAGAATGGTACAGCACCGAAAAGGTAAAGAACGGGTGATTGAGGTAAAGCACAGTAAATCATGGAGGACATGGATGCTGTGCAGTATATGCATGGGAAAACCATAAACAGAAACATAAGCGTGCATATGCTTCAAGATAAGCTTGTATAAAATGACACACAATGTTGACACAGGGTAAATGGCATCAACAGAGCTTGGTGGACTATATCTGCTCTGTTGTCTCTATGAACGCTGTACTGTTGTTCACAATTAGTGTCCCATATCAACTGAAAACCCGTGGCAAAATGCCCCTCAAAACACAGGGAACAACTGACATCAAAGAAAAATAACTGAATTGATTTTGCAAAAAAAAAGAAAAAGAAAAAGAAAGAAAGAAAGAAAGAAAGAAAGAAAGAAAGAAAGAAAGAAAGAAAGAAAGAAAGAAAGATCCTATGGGCTACATACCTGAGTTCCCAGTGACATTAAGTGAACTATTTGTTAGGGTATCCACAAGGGTAAACCTGTCCATGATTTCCAGGTAAAACATAACTCTTGATTCAAGTGTTTGTTGTGTGTTATTTGTGTAACATCTTCGGAATGCTGTGGTTGTTTGTCCTGCTGTGCTCCCTTGAAAACTAGATTAGCAATCTCAATAGGGTCATATAGCATTAACAGCACTTTATCTGATTAGCAGTCCTAGAAAGACTCACTCAGCCTTTTTTTTTTCTTCCCCAGAATCAAATCTGTTCAGATCATTAGTCCTTGTCAATACAGCCATCACACCTATCACATTGCAAATAGTCTAGCCATTAACCTAGTGAGCAGAACTGGCAGAAAAATGTGCTGAGCAGTTGGTGAGATTGAGCTGCCTTCATTTATCTTCTCCTGTACACACACAGCATCAGCTGCTGAATTCCTTACCCTGACAAACCTCAAACCCAGTAGTTTTTTGAATGCTGTACTAGCAAGGTAAGTTATCAGCATCTTTCAACTCAGAATCTGCATTGTACTTCTGCCAGTGTCCCAGGGAGTACTGCAAATATATGTACCCCGAGAAGTGTATATTCAGGTATAATTATGGTTGAACTAAGAACTGATTTTTAATTCAACTAATATTGGTCAATGTTTGTTTTTAGGAGTAAAAGATCTGTGAAACGATTATGATGTTTCATCACCAGCAGGTACTGTGTGAAAAAACTACAGACTAGGGGTTACAATGTGGGGTTCCTTTTTTGCCAAAACATTCAAATCATAATTACACCCCTGCTTTATCAAACTAAGGACTGAACTTGAAGAGTTTATGTAAAAATGTGTTTGCACACAGGAGCATGTGTTCATGCAATCCTACATTAATTTATCCTTCACTTGAACGCTTCTTTAAACCATTATACAATAAGTGAACTAAACAGTATTTCAAAATGTACTTCTTGTGACATAATAATGAACTGCACAGACATTTAACCAAAATAAATACCCATCTAATAGCTGCAAATTGAGCAACTTATATTGCCAAATCCTAGTAAAAAACATTT
Organism: Polyodon spathula; assembly: GCF_017654505.1. NCBI lineage: Eukaryota > Metazoa > Chordata > Actinopteri > Acipenseriformes > Polyodontidae > Polyodon > Polyodon spathula. The sequence continues at coordinate 60,772,548 of NC_054537.1, forward strand.
CAAAAGCATTTTAGATTACAGGAATAGCCGTGTAATTACACTCTAATAATTGAATAATAACCATTATAAATCTGCTTGGAAAAACCCTGCTCTCTGATTGGTTAGCTGCGTTCTATCAGCCATGCATTAATCCCCATACAACCTTTGATTGAGATTCCTCCATCACTTATCTTTCCTAATTCTATAACATTTCATATCTGTACTTAACCACTAACTAAAAAAAAAAAAAGTGTAATCTTTTTAATGGAAAAAAAAAAAAACTGTTGAAGAATGGTATGAAGATGAATTTCCTGAACAGGTACCAGTAATTCAGATTTCTTTAAGAGAAATATGGCATTGGGAAATAACAGAACCAGAACTGAATCAACTCGAACTTGACCGAAAAAAAAAAAAAAACCCATAATAAAGACTTCTAAATGGGCTGTGAATATCCAGCAAGACTTACATTTAATGTACTTTCTAAGGAGGAGTTGAAAAGTTATGTTGGTTCCATGAAGAATAAAGACAGAGCGCAATACAGCATATCAAACTGTATAAGTCTGCAAGCTGGTATCAATCACTTTTTGAATAACCCACAGTACAGCAGAAAAGTGAACTTAGCGAAAGACGCAGAATTGAACAATGCTAACAACACACTATCCCCCAGTAACACTAGCAATGCTGGAGAAGCTAAAACAAAAATTTAAAAAAGGTACCGCAGGCACTAAGGCCCAAATTTATAAAGGGGAAAAACCGACCGCAAAAAGCAGAATGTGCCTGTTCGCCACGGCTGCACTCATCGTCAAAATAACGACCTATTTTATAAGACTGATTAGGTAAAGTAGGTGATTTTGCAATCAACCAATTTAAATACCCCTCACCGCAATTAGCGGTGCAGAATTACACACCTGTCACAATAAATCACAGGTTTGGGTCAACCCTGCGTGTGTAGGCTACACATTCCAAAAGAAAATGAATGGCACACAAAGACCTCAGCCTGGTACTAGCCATGGTGATGAGGATGCTCGGAAGCGAAAACTGAAATTTACCAATATGGAATTGGAGATTTTGGTACAAGCAATACTTGTAACACATGAAGATGCGTTACAAGCTCAAAATACTTCACCAGGACAAAGGAATAAAATATAGAATGTACGGTGGCTTCTTAATAAACAAATGTACCACTTCAGAGTTTGTAGTATGTTGCTTATACATTATGACGCTTTATCCAGTTACTGTGCTTCGAATATTAGTTCAATTTTTTATTTCGTATAGACTAATTCCAGGCATATAGACTTATCAAACTTCAGAAGCAATACATTTTATTTATTTACATGGCAGTCAAACAGGTGGATAATCTTTCCATTGTTATATAGCAATATGTTCAGCAACAATAACTCCACAGAGCTTCATACAGTCTGCAGTTTAACTATGACTTATATTTTCTTAAAGACTTATGCAGTTACAACTCTCCTATTTCTTATGTTTGTCTGTATTTCTTACTCTAAGTATGATTTTAAAGCATATCTGTATGGTATATATGGTCAAAAACTGTACTTAGTTACAAACTAACTGTTTTATCTGTCTCTGTCCTGTTTTTTTTTTTTTTTTTTTTTTTTACCATTTTCTTTCTAACTCGAATTTACAATACTGCCTGAACCAGTATTGTTAAATACCAGAATGCCATATTACAAAAAATACATTCTGTAGGCATTATTAAAATAATGGTGGAGGATGATCCCTCATTTTATAGACTTTTTCTTTTGTGCGCCTCGGAATATTGTTCTATCTTTTCTTAATCTCCTCCACTGTTCTTTTAACAATGCCTGCACTCTAAGAAGTCAAGGCTCTCATTAGTTGCTTTGCCACTGTGGGGAGACCTTTTTAGGTGCTTCTAAAAACTTTTTTTACATGGATTCTATATTCTCTATTTGCAGACTTTCTGTTTTGTCATGTAAGCTATGAAATATGTATTGAAAATTGAAGTTTGCAAAACAATACGGTACCGGTATTATAAACCGTAATTTACAAACTGACTTGATCAGAAGGGTTAAAAAATGAGCTTTTTGCAAAATGTTATTAAATGTTTCTTTGTCCTTGAAAACGATGCCTCCTTGCTGCAGACAAGTCTCCCACATCACCTTGCCTTTTATATAGCCTACTGTCTGACTGCGGCAAAGTAACGCCTGCTTTTCAGAGTTCTTAAAATAATTAGAGCAAATATGAGGCCCGCAATTACCGGCAGCTTTAATAAATTAGACAGAATATTTAATAGACCTCATTTGCAAAATCCACTCCCAATTTTGCGTTTCATTTAGAATTGCCCCAGAATTACATATGCATATACAGAATTACAAATGCATCAAGGAAAATATTTACTAAATACACATTTTAATATTTTCAATATTATATTTACGAATAAACTGATGTTCATTTATTAAAATAAAACTTTTAAACAAATGTTTACTTTTCACTGGAACTAGTATCTTGTACGTCGTGATATTATCAAATTAAGGCACTCCAAGGGGTGGGTTGTCATGATTTAACCCCACGTTCCGCGTCACCTTATAACAGTGGGGGCGCGGAGGTTCAGTAAGGGGGTGTGACTATGACTAAAGGGGCAGGTCTGTCAAACATTTTTTTAAAGGATAAAACATTTTAAATAACACCTAAATGACAGCTACTTAGTCCAAGTCCACCTTTCAAATGAACCACTGATGATCACTCTAGGACTTCCAGGACCGGAGAAATTATGTTTGAAGTGGCAATGTGAACAGAGCCAAAATGGTGACTTTCATTTAAGGGGCGACAAGTGTAAAAAAATGTCTCTGCATTGCACTTTGTATCAGTAAGCTGCCATTATAGCCACAGCTTCCATCATAAATGTTCTTACATTGAAATTTTGTTCTGTTCGATATTTTATTTTAAAACACTTAAACTCAAAATCAATTAATGTAAGGTGACATTGGTTTCATGTTGGGAAATATTTTTAAGAAAAATAAAAAAAACTGACGAACTGCAATTCAGTATTTCAACAGTTGTTCAACCCCCACACAAGTATTCAACCCCCACACATTAATATTTGGTAGAGTCACCTTTCGCTGCAATAACAGCTTTAAATCTTTTGGGGTAAGTACGTACCAGCTTTGCACACAGTGTCGGAGTGATTTTGGCCCATTCTTCTTGGCAGATTTGCTCCAGGTTGTTCAGGTTGGTTGGACGACGCTTGTGAACCACAATTTTCAAATAGTGCCACAGATTCTCAATGGGATAGAGATCAGGACTTTGACTGGGCCACTGTAGGACATTCACCTTTTTGTTCTTGAGCCATTCCAGTGTTGCTTTGGCCTTGTGCTTGGGATTATTGTCCTGCTGAAAGGTGAATTTCCTTCCAACTTCAGTTTTTTAGTGGACTGAAGCAGATTCTCTTGCAGTATTTTTCTGTATTTTGCTCCATCCATTCTTCCTTTAATTGTAAAAAGATGCCCAGACCCTGCTGATGAGAAGCATCCCCACAGCATGATGCTGCCACCACCATACTTCACTGTAGGGATGGTGTGTCTTGAGGCATGGGCAGTGTTAGGTTTGCGCCACACATAGCACTTTGAGTTTTGGCCAAAAAGCTCTATCTTGGTCTCATCTGACCACAAAACCTTTTCCCACATCGCAGCTGGGTCACTCTCATGTTTTCTTGCAAACACCAGACGTGCTATCAGATGGTACTTTTTGAGTAACGGCTTCTTTCTTGCCACCCTCCCATACAGGCCAGTGTTATGCAGAGCTCTTGATATGGTTGACTGGTGCACCATTACTCCACTCCCAGCCACTGAACTCTGTAGCTCCTTCAAAGTGATTGTTGGCCTCTCTGTGGCTTCTCTCACAAGTCTTCTTCTTGTTTGAGCGCTGAGTTTTGAGGGACGGCCTTTTCTTGGCAGTACCTGGGTGGTGTGATGCAGCTTCCACTTCCTGATTATTGATCCAACTGTGCTCACTGGGATATCCAAACACTTGGATATTATTTTGTACCCTTTCCCTAATCTATGCATTTGTATTACTTTATCTCTAACTTCTGTAGAATGCTCTTTGGTCTTCATTTTCCTTCAGATTCACAGCCTTACCAATGATCCTTCAACAGTGGGGTTTTTATCCAGAAAATGTGACAGCAACTTTAATGGTTCACAGGTGGAGGCCAATGGTAAGGTAATTGTGTCCTCGTTAGGGCAATTTCTTTCATCGGTGCAAACTGGGAGCTTCCACAGCACAGGAGTTGAATACTTATGCAAGCAAGATATTTCAGTTTTTTATTTTTCTTAAAAACATTTCCCAACATAAAACCAATGTCACCTTACAATAATTGATTCTGAGTTTCAGTGTTTAAAAATAAAATATCAAACAGAACAAAATTTCAATTCAGTAATAGGAGAGAATTGGTTAGGGGTCTGAATACTTCTGCAAGGCACTGTGTGTATGTATATATATATATATATATATATATATATATATATATATATATATATATATATATATATATATATATATATATGTGTGCATTTGCAAGTAGTATAGCAGTAAAGTTACAGTTTTTAACAAGTAACGAGATGAACAAGATTTTGTAAATAATGATTATGTATTATCCCTACTGTATTGAAAGCTTTCATCTGATTTTGCAAACTATCATAAAGAGCTTGATCCTTTCATTTAATATATTGTAACGTTTTCATGTTTAGGAAGTAGTGCTCATGGAGACGGTGTTGAATTCTCAAAATGTTTGTCCCTGTAAGGGTATGGAATTCACGGTACCAAAATAATAACCCTACGTTTTAGTCTTGGCACTTTCACTGCATATTCTCTCCGTTCACAGCTCACACGCTCGCTCAGTTGCACCCACAGTTTCTCATTCAAGTTCAGCGCTGGCCTGTCCCCAGTCCCCAGCTCATGCAGCCTATATATAACCTCTCGTTGTTTCCCGCCACTGTCCAGCTCATCAACCAGTCACATCCATGCTCTGCAACCCGCCAAAACAGCAACACTCATTCTCCCCACTCATTCACTCACTGCCCCTTGACATGCTAAGTAACGACGTGACCCATTCCCCTTACAATATATGTAGCCTATAAAAGACAAATGAAACAAACTGAACAGACAGCAAGTCCTGCAACAAAGCAATTGTCCGGGTCTTTACAATATATTTTTTAATTTGAAAGTAAAAATATATGAAAACATTTTGACCTTTATGTACAAAAATCTTTGCTAATATACAATTGAAAAAGAACTGTTGAGTATTTATTTTCGTTTCAGACAGTATTAAATGTCAGTGTTTATATCTGATAGTGAAAAATAAATAAATATCTATGTATTGATTTATGTATTAATTTATTTCAATATTTATTAATGTGTTTTTTTATGTTTTACTTTTACCAAATATATAGGCTATCCTTAAGCACAGCTAATTCTCAGAAATTAACCTTCCTTTTTGTCCAATAGGGACCACAAATAGCGTTACTATCATCAACCAGTATTGAGAGAAAACATACTTCTTGCCAATATGTTTTTTCAAAGTCTTGTCATACCCCAAAAAATCTTAAAGTTAAATTATTGTTGTTAATAAAAAATATCACCTTAGTAAAATTATAATATCAGTATACCAAAACACCATTTCGAAAAAAGGCAATCCCTTGGGGAGTGGCCACCTGCAAAAAAAAAAAAGAGCCAGAAATCCTCTGTGTGTTGTTGTATAGTTTAGAAAGTTCAGTGAAGCATTTGCCCTGCCTGGACAGTTTTTGTTGTGTTTTGTTAAAATCTTTATTCTGGCCCTTTGGCCCTTTTGCCCCTTTGCGAGGATTGGCACATATCACCCGGCCACCGCCCCATATGACAGGAGAAGGAACTGCCAGAGACAGACCTCTTTGCCTTCTAAGATACCTGGTATTGTGGTTTTGATGCCCTCCTTGCTGGCTTGGAGGACCAAGGTGGGTGCCTGGCCTGTGGAGAGTTTGGGTGTTATGCGGAGGAGCTGCCGAGCTGCCGACAGCCCGGAAGATCAGGAAGGGGAGGAGCAGCTAGTCTAGGAGGAAAACCAGGAAGGGAGGGCCAGAGAGGGAGCTGTTACCATCCCGGGTGACTAAGGGAGAGCCGCACCAGTCTCCAGTTACCGAGGGAGAGCTGCACCAGTCTCTAGTGACCAAGGGAGAGATGTACCAGTCTCCAGAACTAGAGAGAGAGACTACCTGCTGCTCCTGCCTCCACCACTAGAGGGAGACTACTGGCTGCTCCTGCCTCCAGTGGTAGAGGGAGAAGCCCCGCTAGCTTCAGCGCGAGAGAGAAAAGACCTGTTGTCTCCAGTGCAACAGGAAGATGTGCCATGAACGGTCAAATCTACAGGACAACCACCGAGCAAACCTCAACAGGTGCTGCACTTGCTGCTGAGGGGAGCTTGGTGAAAGCCAGTTGCACGTCCACGTCTGCTGTGTCCAGAGCCGCCGCCCACTGAGGGTCAGCTCCATCTGGCGCCTCCCGAGGGTCCACTCCAGCCTTCACCTCCCCAGGGTCTGCTGCCAGCCTTGCCCTTGCTGCCCTTACGTTCAGAGGATCAGCCTTTCCTCTGCCAGGATTGCCCCAGCTGGAGGAGCCAGCCTGTGCAATGTCAGCATGGCCACTGACAACATTCCAGCTGCCAGACTGACCACCAATAAAATTGCTGCCAGTGGCCCCTTGATGCCTCCACTCATGGACTACTACTATGGGCAAGCATTTTAGGACTTTAAAGGGGGGTGTGGCCATCTGCATAAAAGAGCCAGAAATCCTCTGTCTGGGAGAGGGAGTAAGTGAGTGTGTTTTTTTTTATCTGTGTGTTCCAATATAGTTTAAAAAGTTCAGTGAAGGCTCTGCACAATATGGACAGTTTTTGTTGTGTTTTGTTAAAACCTTTATTTTGGCCCTTGTGCACTTTTGTTTATGCCTTTATTGGTTTATTAAATGTGCGCTTTAGCGCTTAAACTGCAGCTTCCTTGCCTCTGAGTCTTTCTCTTGCTGTGACCCTGATACATGGGGCTTCTAATTGATTTGCAACAAAGAGACAGCTGTGTGCCCCACATGTCTGTGATTTGCATGTCCCTCCAGCATGGGGAAGGTCCAACCAGCCACAAACAGAATTGATTGAACTATAGTGCTGAGCCTCGAGGGAACCTCATTTCAGGGCTGTCATTGCCAATGATTGCAGCCCAGTGCACTCCAGGAGCACCCTCCCGCACCCCCTCCAACTCCTCAGCCACATCCCCTCCAGCATATCTGTCTGAGCTTCACACTTCATGCTCTGTCAAACTTGGCTTAGTTTAGGGGATAACAGGGGGCATTTAATAGCCCTAGATTAGTTTTCTTTTACTGTGTCTGTTTTCTGCCCACAAAGATACTGTTCATTCTGATTGATCACAAATTTTCCAAATAAATTGCTGTTGAATCATACCTTTTAGGCTAAGGTGGAGAAATTGCCTTATTCTTTGCATTCTTTGCATTGATTATTTAATCTATTAATTATTTAATCTTGCATTATTTATTTATCTTGAATTATTGTTTTTTTTTTTTTTTAATGGAGAAGCACCTACTCACTGGTGTTTCAGTTTTTCAGGGAAGCGGATTAATAATAATAATACTCAAGCTATGTTGAGGCCACAGGGCTGCATAGTAACTTCTGGGTTTTAAGCAGTCACCAGGTTGTGAAAACGGAAACAGAAAACAAGGCATAGTGAACCTAATCAACAACTAGCATACATTAGCTAAGATAACCAAGTTGCTTTTTAACTGTACCGGTACAGGTTTTTTTTTTTTTTACTATTTGGCTTTTAGACTTAAATGAAAATTACAGTATTACTGAAACCCCTTGAATGTTACTCTGAGTACCTTTGTATAGAAAAATATATCGAACTAGCAGAGATGGCATTACCATTCCCCTTGTAATTGAGATTGTATTGTGATTTCCTTATGTTTTGTTTTTCCATAATCTCATTGACAATCTGTCCATTAAACCAGGCTTTCAATTGATTTAATAGAGGGATATTTAGAGTATATGGCACCTCAAATGCAGCCAGGAGGAGAAATTCATTTCTCAGGCATTTCCAGGGTATCATATCCTCTAATTTACTGGACTTACTTAGAGGCTCCATGTTGTTCATGTGAAAATTACTGGCTACAAGTGAACATGACAAGCCTGACTGAGTCAGATGAGAATATGATTCATTGTCTGATTATTAAAGTAATTGTAGAGCTGACACAGAGCCATGGGTTTGGAAATACTGACAGGAAATTGCAGCTGTGAAAGCTGCAGGGTGGAAAAGGCATCCTTCTAGAAAATAAAAAAAAAGTCTATTTTAAGCTAACAAAAGTTGCCGATAAAGAGGAGGAAAATGTTAAATGAAATCGCAAAGCTGTGCTAAAAAGAAACTTAGATAAACAATTACGCAAAGGTTTGACAAGAAGGCTTTACCTATTAACCTCTATTTGAAAAGTATGTGACGATGCAGAAAAAGTGCTATATGGTACAGTGTGTGTAACATCTACCCCATTACTATTCATTTGTAAGTAAACAGTAGAGTTAAAGTAGTACCTACGAACACATGATATCCTGATAAGCTGGTCTGGATCCAATACATATCAACATTTAAATAAGAGTAGGAAGCATGTACAGGCAGTCACCCTGGCCTTTAATAATAACCTCATAGCTAAAATGCAATGGGAGTTTCTTTACAAATATGCAAATATGAGTTGCATTATGTTACAGCCAACTGCTTCATATACTGGAAGTACAGTAGCTCCAAGGAAACCATTTACCTGTCATGTACTGAACAGGCAGCATAGCCTTACTTTGCTGGCACATTTTTCAGATCTAGTTCTGCCTACTGCCAGGTAAACTATTGGTTAATTATGTCAGTAATCTGCAGTGCACTGTAATGTGACCCTGAGAAACAAAACAAGAGACGTGCTGACTAGAGACTGACATGCACCTCTTCCACTGTGTAACCTCCCTGATGTGAGACAGTCTTCCTTGAGTCTGAAATCACAGCATCTCCTCTCTTCACCTATAAGTTATTTATCAGTTGTTGTTTTTTTTTGGTTTTTTTTTCCTGAAATACAGAACAGTACATTTAGGAATTTTAATAGTGTTTGATCATCTACAATGTTTTTGTGTAACAGGTTCACTGGGTTCATGTTCCACCTCAATGTACATTTTCAGATGTTTCATTGTTACCCACAAAGTGCCATCATGCTTTCTATTGATCCCACGGGTGATTAAACATTAACTTGTGATGATAGATTTAATTAAGTAAGTTATTGCTTTGAGGAGCTTTGAATTAATAAAAAGTTTGTCAAGCCATTATTGTCACACCACTGATATAAATTTGCTACTGAAATATCAAAAACAAATATCCTTGGAACACCTACGTGCGTAGTATAAAAAATAAAACCTCAAAAGTGATTGGAATGGGGGGCTCCCGAGTGGCGCATCCCATGAAAGCACTCTGAGCAGATATGGAGATCGCAAGTTCAAAACCAGGGCTATGTCACTGTCAACCGTGACCGGGGGTTCATAGGGGGTGGCGCCCAATTGGCCGATCGCTGCCCAGGGGTAGGGAGGGCTAGGTCAGCCAGGATGTCCTCAGCTCACCGCGCACCAGCAACCCCTGTGGTCTGGCCGTGCGCCTGTAGGCTTGCCTGTAAGCTGCTTAGGGCTTCGTTGTCCTCCGACACTGTAGTTCTGAGGTGGCTGCATAGTTAGTCAGCAGTGTGTGAAGAAGCGGTAGATAGACAGCACACACTTCACAGGACATCCTGTGTTCGTCTTCACCACTCCTGGGTCAGCGCAGGGGTGGTAGTGGTGAGCTGAGCCTAAAAATAATTGGACACTACTAAATTGGGGAGAAAATAATAAAAAATAATAATTGGCAACAACCAATAAAATTTTTTAAAATAAATAAATAAATAAAAACGATTGGCATGTACATATTCTGTATGGTCTGAATGCTTCTGATGCTGCCTCGGGTCACTGCAGGTCCGCAGAGTTGATGCTGGGAATCAGGTTTAATCAAACACCTTGTTGTATAGGAATGTAGAACAAAGGCTGGCTGCTTGAGCATAATTCTAGGCTCCAGGCAATCTCTGCTGTAAGCAATCAAGCTGTCTTTCACTCATAGAAGCAATGGTTGATTAACAAGCCAAGCCACTCTTGGCTACAACATCTTATTAATATATTTTTTTGTCAGAAATTAACAGTTTCACAATGACTATCATGATAACTACTGAAATGACAGATAAATCAAATATAACTTAATCTAGTCTATAATGACCTGCTATGAACTGCTTATATAAAAGTATAATACAAAAACAACAATGTCACATTTATTAATACCATTGCTTCGCTGGCTTTTAGTCTTCATTAATGAAACCCAAGAATAATGTATTTGATTATTATGCAGAGCAATTCGTAATTGGCAGTGATAGATAATGTTCATCTGTTTTCATTTCACTAATCATTGTTGCAGATTAGACTTGAGCACTGGGGATCAAGAAATGGGGCTACAATTCCTGACAAACATGGATTTCTCAGTAACTTAAGCTGTTCTGTACTATGTATTTACACACATTTATTAAAATTCCTGGTCACGCTCTCCATTACACCCACGCTGTGGGTGAAGAACCATAATACTTTGATCTCAATTAAAGGGGAATAATGTAATAAAAGCTAATAAGACATAAGAAAATGTGAATGACTCAGTGATCGCTGCTCTATGACTGAGTGGAGGTGGGTGATTTGGATCCACCAATGTTTAGGATACTAAAATAGATCTCATGGTCTCGTGTGCATCATATGTCACAGGGCTGTATAAACTAAGCATTGTCTAAACAGCAGCTGACCTGACGTAAGCCGAGTTCTGGCAGAAAAGATGTAAGAACAGAGGTTAAAGAGTTGACGTGTTCTTACATGTGCTGTACCTAGTAGATTAGACTGAGCTTGAACAGCGTGCAGCCAATTAGAGTAAATAAACAGTTTTTGTTTTTGTTTTTTTTTCATACACACGATCCAGCTATCCAGGCTCCTCTGGTCTGGCCTACAAGCTAAGGAAATGTACCAATATTCAGGCAAGGAGATTAAGGGTATTAGTCTGACTGATTGGTGTACTTACCAGGGTCACAAAACATAGTAATTCCTTAAATCAAGCAATCAGGGAGTAAGCAAGCTTGAGAGGGTACAAGTGGAGCTCATTAGACCTGTGTTTGTATAAACAGGTTTGATGGAATAGTCTTGATAGCAGAAACATGACCAAAATATAAGACCGATCTTTTTTTTGTAGCCCAGTTAGAGAGCTATTGCCTTATACAGTATTCCCCCTTTATAAGTTGTCCCTTTACACTGTAGAACAAGTTATAAGGCAGTACGGTCATGGTGCCCATTTGCCCCATAATGCCATTACCATTGAAATTAGACACCCTGAGCATAAAAATCAAAATGTGCATTTTTTTAAACACCGAGAAGAAGCAACAAAGAAAGCCAGGCTTGATGCAGATGGAAGTTTCCGACAGCAAATGTCCTCAGTTGTGGAGGCCTCTTAAGGCCTGCACACAGCAGATGCAACACGATTTTTACTGGGGCGACACAACAGATTCGCTGTGAAAACACAGTGCATACCAGAAGCGATCACAGAAACGACACAACAGCTGGAAATTTGCCAGATCTTTCAGAATGATTACTAACAAACGCAATAGAAAATGGCTTATTATTACAGGTCAGGGAAATTAGGTACTGCAAGTAGGACCTTTACCTCAATTTTCAGTGACAGGGTGCACACCCCTTGTGTGCATTTTATTATTTATGTAGGTATTCATTATTATTATTATTATTATTATTATTATTATTATTATTATATATTATTATTATTATTATTAGTAGTAGTAGTAGTAGTAGTAGTAGTAGTAGTAGTAGTCATAGTAGTATATAAATATATTGTGTTTATGTGAAGACGGATGAAAGCCGTCTGACAAGATTATTTATTATTTAAGATGACGGCGAAAAGCAGTGCGTTTGTGTTTTGTATTATTATTGTAGAATACTGTGAAACGCAGGATGCGAGATTTCTGAAGATATCAAAGACCAAGTTGTGCATGAAATTAAACATTCTGTGTTTGGTATGTTCAGCCTGCAACTTGACGAAACTACTGATGTTATTAACTGTGCGCAATTGATATCCTTCGTATAGTGTGTTAATGCTGGGGATATTAAGGATGAATTCCTAGTCTGAAAAACTTGAAACAACCATAAAAGCGCAGGACATTTTCAATAAGGTGAATTCCTTTCCCGAAAGCAATGGTATTAAGTGGAAAAATCTTTGTGGTGTATGTACCGATGACGGTCCAGCCATGATTAGTGCACGGTCTGGCTTTCAGCAGAAAGTAGGATGCATGTCACCTAATGTGATTGTCACTCCATCGTCAAGTCCTAGCTGCAAAGACATTGCCAATGTGCATTAATTCTGTGATGGAATTAATGCTGTGATGGATGTTGTAATACAAACAGTGAAACGCATGAATTGAATAGTCGTCTCTTTCGAGAGCTCTGCAACAAAATGGGTGGTGAACACGAAGTTCTTCTTTACCACATTCAAGTCTGATGGCTTTCTAGGGGATGGGCATTAAAGCGTGTTTTTTTACTTCACGAAGAGATGTTTTTCCTGCAAAAAGAGAAGCAAGAGCTGATCAAAAATTTCAGTGACAAGAAATGGCTTCTCTGCTTGGCATATCTGGTGGATATCATTGATAGCCTTAATGGCCTCAACCTGACCCTTCAGGGAAAACGTTCAACACTAATAGACCTGACTAATAAAATCAGAGCCTTCCAGATGAAGTTGGATCTGTGGCACAGTAAGTTGGACATAGACAGATATGGCATGTTTCCGACACTTTCCTCATTCAGCGAGGAGAAAGTCAACATTGACCGAGGCCTCAAGTCAGCTATCAGTGGACATATGAGAGCCCTTCACAAAGAGTTCTCAATCCTGGCACTACCAGAAGCGCTTCATTCTGTGGTGAAGAACCCTTTCGGTGTGATGGCTGAACAATTATCTACTGAGGATATTCACGCACAGGAACAGTTTATTGACATGATCAATGATGATGGTGTGAAAGCAAAATTCACAGAGCTGCCTTTAAACCAGTTCTGGTGTTCAGTTGCAAGTGAATACCCCCTAGTGGCTGAAATGGCCCTGAGGGTCCTTCTGCCATTTCCCACTACTTGCGAAGGTGAGAGTGGATTCTTCAGCCTTCTCACAATAAAGACAAAATCCCAAAACCGGCTCGATGTGAAGGATGACATAAGATGCGCACTTTCAATCACAGCGCCAAGAACACAACTTCTTGTGTCAAAGAACCAATGTTGTAGACAATACTATAAAGGGTATGAATACTTTTGAATTAGCATTTTTTAAGTTTTTTTATTGCTATTATTACTAAGAATAGAAACATGCTATAATTAAGTTTATTTTATATTAATATACAACAAGCCATATATATATATATATACCAATCATGGTCAGTCTCGTAAGCAAACAGCACACACTAAAGTGTTATTTAACGATTGGACAACATTCACAAGTACACGGATCACGACTCGATCACACTCCCCCCACCCCACAGGTGCACTCGCTCCCTCCTAAAGTTACCTTCATTGCCGAAGAGACAATGCTATAGTTCTGATGCGATCTGGTATTTGCCGCAAGGCTGATCATGAGGAGTGAATTTCTGGGCCAGGCGCCGGCAGCCTGTAGCTGGCCCCGGGAAGTTGTGTACATGGTCTGCTACCAGAAGTGGCCTGGCTCCCACCCCCCTGGTTGTACTGACAGGCTCTCCCAAGATGCGTCCACCAAGTTGCGGGCACGGTGGTAATGTTACCAGCTGCTTCTGTGTCCTCCGTGCTGCTAACGTCCATCAGGGTGGTGCATCTCTGTCGTCTCCCACTGTCTGGATGAACCTTGCCGTTCTGTGTCGCCGTGCCATGCTCCCTCCAAGTCCACTGTCCTGTCTGACAAGCCCTGCTGTTTTGCCTCGTGGCACAGCGCTCCCTCTGGCTCCACTCCTCTTCTCCATCCAGCGAGGCAACCCAATCCCTTTACCACTTTGTGGAGGTGCTCCCTTCCTTTGCAGGCATCCACTAGAGCAGTAATGGCATGCTGGCTCCATTTAGGTCTCCCTCTGGCTTCCTCTTCTTCCATGCTGCAACCGTCCATTAGGATGAGAGGTGCAGTGCATCTCTGCCGTCTCCCACTGTCTGGATGAGCCTTGCCGTGCTCTCTCCGGCTCCGCTCCTCCTTTCCATCCAGTGAGGCAACTCGATCCCACTACCACTCTCTGGAGATACTCAGTTCCTTTGACGGCAAGCAAAATCAAACTGATTGACTTGGAATTTACTTGTGAGCAAGAGTAATTTCCGGGTCAGTCAGTCTGATTTTGCCTGAACACAAGTGAGATACACTGCCTCGGTTGAAATGTCAGTGATTGAATTTCTTCCAATTTCAGTACAATTCCTTATCTGTTTACAAACCCTCCCCCCCCAAAAAAAAACCCTTTAGCCTAGTTTGCCTATGCGTTCTTAAACTGAAGATGAGTGGGCACCTGCAGCTAAAACAACCTTTTAGAAATACTTCTACGCCAACATGGTCTACGATGGAAGTAACTAAAGAATGTGGTAAACAATCACCCAGTATTCAAATTTAGCTATCAAATCGAACACAATTGCAGAAAACTATAGCTTTGACACCATATTCCTCCTATCCACCAAAACTAAACTGCGCTTACTTGAGCTGTAATAGTACAGTACAGAGAAACTGCAAAGTGAAATACCGTAGATGAATGAATGAATACACTGCTGTGTAGAATGCAACTGGTTGTGCTGGAAAGAAAAGTGAAAAAAAAAAGAATAATCATCTATTCGCAGCACAAAGCACCCTTGTTAGTGGTTTGTCTCAGACATTAATTATGCAGAGCAGTGAAGGAATATGACTGAAACATGAAACAGCAAAGCTTTGTGCTCATCCTGTTTGATACTAATGGGGGTCTTATTAGCAACAGTCACACAGACATCACTTGATTCACAGCCCTCTGGAAAATAAATAACCCATTTTTGTGTGTTATCTAATTATGTACTGTCAGACAGGCTCTATTTAGCTGGAATAAATGGCTTAGAATTGAATTGATTGGGCAGCAAGTGTATGCGCATGAGCAGCAATGGGTGGGTTGGAGATATTATTAACAAAGATCTTACATTTTGCTGGCCTCGCCATACAGTATACAGTATGTACTGTGTGGTAATATACAACAATAAACAAAAAAACATCCAATATGTTCACACACATCCCAGCTATGAAAAGAGCATCCACACACCGCTAGCTATTAGAGGAAGTACAACATTAACTCCAAATCCACTTTCTGGAAATATTATAAATCGTTGTGCAATAGAACGGTATCACGATAGGAACAGTCACATATTTTGACACAAAAATGGCATCTTATTGGTTGAAATTAATACACATTGGCTGTAGCATTGGACCACACAGAATGCTACATTATCAGGACCATAGTACAATATGTGTTCCATATCCATTGCATTGCCTCTACCAATATGCCGGTCGTGTAATACTTAAGGCTGTATTTTTTTCACGGTTGTTACGGGTTTCACAATTTCTGTAAAATGTGCTCATGCTGTCTAAGATGTAATTCCCTATGAAAATTTGCATTGATGAAAAAAAATAGTGTCAATATTTGTATTTTATATCACTTAAAAATTAAATACAGCAAGCGTTTGCCTTACTGATGCTAATGTCTTCAACGAGAAAGACATTGGCTGCATCAAAGTATATTTCTGCTAAAGATCGCTTTGTCAAGTACAAATAGGTGGCATTTTACATGTCTGTTGTTATTTTTACATTTATTTATGTTTTTATTTTGGTTAATAATTCACTGATGGTGAAAATAAAATTTAAAAGGTGGAACTATTATACAATATACGATATTTTAAAATAAATATTATACTTATTTTACGCATTTACTGTTTTTCAGATAAGCATTCAAATATTAATTTTAAATGTGACATCGAAATTATTTTCTGCTTGAATAAATATTGTTTAAATGATTGAAATGCCTATTTTTAGATCTTGAAATGTCTTGCAATAAGTCATTTTTTACAGATAAAAAGACAGACCTTGTAATGTTATCCCAAAATATAACAGAAGTAAGTTTTTTGTCACTTTTGTAATTAATTTGTTTATTCATTACAATAAATAACTGAGAATCTCAAGCACAAAGTATACACATTACAAGCACATGAATTTATTATGTGGCAGAAATAAAATAAAATGTAAGAAAGGTAATTAGTACCTTTGGGAATTTTATTTATTTATTTATTTTGTTGTGTTTGATGTTCTTTTAAGGAAAACTCTAGAGACTATCCCTGCAGAGTCAATATCAGCTCACAGCTAGTCCAAGCCTTGTGAGTGTTGATGGTTCAGAGGTCTTTTTGCTCCAGTGTACTCTGTGACAGACCAGATGGCCCTAGACTTCCCTAGTTAAACAAATTCTGCTTTACAGCTTTGTCAGTCAAGGATGGTGCCTTAGCCTTAACCCATAACCTTCCACTCTGCTGCTCAATATTCTACATTCAGCTGGTTAGAGTTGGAAAATGTAGTGTTACATTTACCCACTTGTTGTTCCAGCTTAATAAAAGTTTAGTTTCTGGCATAATTTACACAATTTAAATAACATATTATCAACAGTTTAAAATGAAAATATGCTAAGAAAAGAAAAAAGTAGGAGTCTGCTATCTTTTAATAACTGATAAGTTTGTTACAAAACACCTGCTATTATAAAATAAGAAATTAAGGAAAGAATATGTATTATTTTTTTAAAAAATTACTGTAAAGAATATGTACTGCTTCTGTGTTTGAAAGATGAACTGTAATGTTATAGGGAACAAGCAGTATGTTGTGGAGGGCAGTATTGGTTGCACGGGAAGCAAATTGTGTGGCAAGAAGGGGCACCAAAAACAACATGTGACAGAGACATCTTCTAAAATGTATTTCTGTGAAAGAGACTATGTATACACCATTTAATCATATAAGAAAAATGCTATGAAGAAATATTGATAATGAAAAAAAAAAAAAAAATGTTTAAACTGTAAATATTAACACCCCCATCATGCCAAATTCACCAGGAAAAGTATCCAGTGTGGACAGACACAGTATTAGGTCAGTGTAGTGTGTTTAATCTGTAAATCTTTTATCTAACCTGGACCAGGGCCCCTGCTGCTCCACAGTCCTGCCTCAAGTGCCCTGGTCAGGGCTATAGTACCACAATGGCATGGTGCTTAGCAATGAATGAAAAACAATGAAAAACGGGAGTGTACAGTGCTAGAAAAGCCTGATGTGGGCTACCAGGTTGTTTCAAGTAAGATATCAATTTCAGTTTAACATCCTAGACTTTGGATTGGATTTTATCCACTTTCATGACTATTCTCTCTTTACACACTCAGTGTGAGCAATTGAGATTTGAAGTTTGATTTGGATTTTCAAGCAGGTAAACAAAACCTTAGTTATTTTGATAATAAAGTATGTTGGAGACACTAAATATGATTAAATAAATAGGGCTGGTTTGTGGTAGCATACAGCACACAAAGATTTTAAAAGCATGAACAATATGAACAGGAGTAAAAGAGGAGCATTTCTATTTAAAAGCTACTCATAATAGTTCAAATTCAGATATTAAGATTATTGTTGATATTTTAATTAAAAACCCAATAAACTTATGTGACATGAAAAAGATGTGATAAATATTATATGGTGATATGGAAACTAATATGTGTATTCTAATTTAATATCATTCAAATGCAGAGGAGACAAGAGTACTTAATGCTTTATGAATTTTTTAAAAGGGTTAAATAAAATGTCAATTGCAAACTCCTTGGAAAAAGCGCTCTACAAATGTTGTTTAATCGACCTGGCGTGTTCAGCAGAGGACTTTGTGGGCCCGGGGCGCTGGCTGGAGCAGCACACTCATGATTGTTTGGAGAGCCACTTCAGGGCTTGGCACACACAGGTACAGATTTGTCCTCCCTTCTTATGATTCCACTAGATTAAACTGGCCTCCGATTATTCCTTCTGTCAGCCTAAATAAAAGTAATTGTGCAGGCTGGTGTCAGAGGGGCCGGTGAATAATCCCAGGGGCTGTTGCAGCACACTCTCTGAGCTTACAGGCACACTGCTCCATTAGAGCCACAGAACAAAATGGAACATGTTGCTGCTGGAGGGAAAGTTATTACAGTGTCGGTTAAACTCACATTGTAAGGAGAATCCCATTGTATGTTATTCCCTAATGCTCCTCAACGGGCTTAGAAATGCTTGCTAAGGTTCACATTCATTTGTTGATGTTGTCGTCTTTGAGATTATTAACTATGCTGCTTGACTAAAAAGACATGTAAGACACAACAGGAAGTGGAGTTACTTTGCCAAAGGAAAATGCTGCAGTTTGTGAAAGTGAGCTAAATCAAAAGCTTGTGCTTGGCTTTCCTTTTTAATCCTTTTTTTATCTTCTTAAACAATTAATGCAGACAATCATTTGAGTCACCATAGTATCAAGAAAAATAAATAAACACATAATAATAATAATAATAATAATAATAATAATAATAATAATAATAATAGCAAAGAGCTTTGCATAATAAAGCTGTAATTTTATCAAGAACTTCTGTGGGTACCATGAACCCACAAGAGCAGAGACCCTGAGATAAAATGAAGAAGTGTACTTTATTTGAAATAATTAGTTGAAAATGATATACACAAGTCATACATTTGTATATAGCTTTTTTTCCCTTTGCTTCATTTTCTTACTGAATGCATTCTTAATCACTCTTTGTGTTCATTTTGCTGGTTGGTGAAGACTTTTATGTTTATTAACTACAGGGGGAACGCTTACAACGACTATGGCTACTACGACTATTAATAATAATGATAATAATTCAAAATATAGTTCATTGCCAATTGCCTCAGTAATTTTCACAGTCATTTTGCATGCTTTTACCAAGGTATACCACATGGCTATTGCTGAGATACTTGCACCAGTCTGCACTCTGTCCTGGACTGAGACCAGCAGCACCAGGTCACGGTACTTAACACAAGCACAGTATTTATCCTTGTGACCTGATAGAATCAGCAATGAGACTCAGAGACCAGAATGCTGCAGTTCACGTACTCACGCGCATTTATTCATAATTATACAAATACAACAAAACAAACAACCAGCACTGCATCGTACCTTCACCATCACAATGCTAAACTAACACCCATGATCACCCTTTTTATACAGCTTTTTATTCAATTCACAGCTCCACCCACATTCCGGCGTGTTTTTGCAATATTCCCCATGCACCCGGGCACCGACAGGGCTTCCACTCTGCCACACTCCTCCTGAGTGCCAATAAAAATCCAAATACAGCATTTCCTTTGGTGAACCTAGAGAGAAAAAGACAGCCAGGTCATTCAGGTTGCTGCATTTCTGCAGAGGAATGGCTGAATTGTGTTTTAACCTTTGTTTTTGCATTGAAATATGTATACAGTTTACCAAAGTACTGTTGATTTGTAAATTATGTTTGTAGTTCAAGAGTAAGTAGCTTCAAATGTAATTTTATTTATTTTTCACCTTCCCTGAAAATCATTTTGAGTGGTTCTGGGTTCACTGATCTAATATTTGAGGTGCTGCTCCCTTGCCTCCTCTAATGAGCCTCCACTGATATATACAGTCCGCACTCACATATCCAACACTATAAAATGTTGACTTCAGTGACTGTTAAAAGAGTGTGATGCATATCTGATTATTTCATTTTGGCCCATTATATCCCATCCATATTTCAGGGAACACAAAGATACAATGTCAAAATTCACAGCAATATGATTCTAAAAATATAATTTGCCAAAGGAGACGACTGTGGACAAGTGCTGTAATACAGTACATACTTTTAAATCCGGTACGTGTAGCAGTATGTAAAATTCCCCATTAACGACCCAACAGCAAAGTGAATTCAAAATGTTACCCATGCACAGAACTGCGTAAAACGGAAAAGGCAATGCAATTTAGCCAAAGATACAAAAAAAAAAAAAAAACAGTTTCCAGAATTAAAACAGTATCCAAAGTCAGTAATCAAAATTGCAGCATATAGTGCTCAATAAGGCTCTAATGTTAAAGTTCCCTTGCAAATGAAAATGCACAAAAGCACTAAAGATCACAGATTTAAAAAAAAAAAAAAAACATCACAGTATCTAATGCACAATAAAGACAGACTGGCGGTGATGGATAATCAAATCAATTGTAATACTGAAGAGATGGGCTTTGTATCAGAAAACTGGTGACGGAGTTGGAAATCGTGTGTGTTGGATAAGTGCATTAATTTGTTATATATATATATATATATATATATATATATATATATATATATATATATATATATATATATATATATAAAACGGGAGTTATGTGAGGGCAGACATTTTGTTGGGATTGTGCCCTCATACAATATGGCCGACGATTAAACAAATGGCTGACCAGTTCACTAAATGGTCGACAGGGAAATCTGCCCAGAGACAGGTGTCTTGGGAAAGTTGTGAATGGACGGTGATTATCTGTTAATGGGGCAATTAAACTCTAACCACCTGTATTAGTAGAGCAATATTAGCCACAAAGGGGTGGTGTTTGTTTGGAGGAGAAGGTTGTTTGCTGTATTGCTGTATTTGTGTGTGGAGACAAGGAGAGTTATTGTGCTGTGAAATCGTGATCACCTGTGTTGGACTTGGAACGTTTGGTCTACCCTGTCGGCTGTAAGACCCTGTTGTTATATGAAAACCCTTATTATGTAGCGAACTTTGCTATTTAAACTGACGATCCCTCTACCTGGAAACAGGGAGAGAATAAAGAACCAGGCCTTGCCCTGTTTGACCTGAGACATCAGCGTGTGTTTCCATTATTCCCATACCAACTGGTATACAAGACTGCTGTTGCGAGCCCTGCTTTGTATATATATATATATAGACACACACACACACATACACACCCACACACTGTATATAAATAATGGGGGTTGATTTGTTTCTTAATACAAGGATGTTATCTGAGTGCCATATATCCGAGTGCTGACTATATAATACATATGGATTTAGATAATTAGGGCAGCACAGTTTTGTGTGTCCCTGTTGCCCTGGCAACATCACAGCACATCAAAACAAATATGTGATGAAGGGCACAGACAGGAGACAAACAAAACTGTTTACATTTTAAAAGCCCACATTTGACAGACAGATTCCAGATTCAAGTTTGGTTAAACAAAGACAGGAGTACTACAGCCTGCTATAATTTTAGCTTCACAGGGGCACATATGTTGTGTTTAGTAGGATAACCCAGAAATATACTTGAAATATTTGAAATGGCGTCTGCTGATGGTAAAGGCAATGATGGCTCGTCAGAGGAGGCTTTTTAAAAATGTATTTATTTACATATAATATTTAACATAACAATAAATACATAGTTTTAATGTGGAGGTAACTGTCTGATCCAAATTTTCCACTCAGTCACCACTGTGCGTTCGGTTGTGACAGACATGCTCTTGCCTCCTCTGTAGTTATGATTAGCATGTCTATTAGCCAGTCATATTCTTCCATTTCTTCAGCTGATTTGCAGGGAATGCAGTATAAAAAATAGCCATGGGTGGCATGCCTCCTTTCCCCTTTTGCCTGTTTTAGCCAATCACTGGACATGTGCCCTCCCACACTGATGACCTTGGATTCTAGTACTGATGAGAGTGAAAGGAACAAAGAGCAGTAGAAGGACATCATTTGTAATAATTGTAATACAGTGACGAGGTCGTGGAATCTAAATGCTATATCAATGTTATGTACAGTGCATTTTTACACATACACTAGCAGTGTGTAACAGTTAAGCTTATTACAATAAACTATGATGGGCTGTTGTTTTATTTTCTCTGCTGGTTAGTGGAGAAAATGAGTTTAACAGCTGAATTGGGGTAAAATGTGAAGAAGATATGAAAGGTGTTATCAGTCAGACCACAATAACAAGATTCTACTTCTGCTGGGGACTTATGGGGACTCCTAGCCCTCTGCCTTTTTTCTGCTTCTCCATTTGTTTTGGACACCAGCTGCTACTGACACATTGTTGTAAAATGCAGTCACAAAAATAAAAAATAAAAAAACCTTATAACATTTAATAATGCTTTGTTTATATTAGAAAAAGGCTTAAGAAATTTACTAAGGCACATTAGTGCAACAATCGTTTATCCATACTTGTCCTATGCCCATGCCATGGATTTGTCAAGGTTTACTGAATACACATACTTACACTCTGAGCCATAATACTGCCATGGATACTCGGATCATACTCAGAAGTGAGTGGGTCTAAAAAAAAGTGCCACTGTGTGACTCTCAGAAAGTGACCTAACAGTGATTTAAAGTCAGATTGTTTGAAATTCAATCAGCTTTGTGCTATTTGGCATGCTCATAATGGATACTTGTTTATATGCATTACTCAACTCACCTTAACTTTTACCACAGTAAAATTTGATAAGAGTTCACCCCTCATAAGTTGCCTTTTCATCAAGGTTACAGGGTTAATAATCTTTTACAGCTTTCCACATGAGCTATCTGTCAAAAAACTAAGAGCGGTGATGGAAAAGAAGCAATTAACCCCGTGTGTCTGGCTGTAGAAATTGTTAATTAAATGGGAGGTGTTGAAAAGCGCTGTGTGACAGATGTGTGTGTGTGTTCACTGTTTACTGCTATACAGAAACCATCGTCTGATCTTTCTAGCGCTCCATATTTCCTTGCTTTGCCAGGAATGCTGTTTATGTATGTATGTATGTATCTATGTACAGTATTTGCATGACTTAATCTTAAATACAGCATCTCCATCATTGTCTTGCTCCCTAACTTCATGCTGGTGGCACTCTGGGCCCATATTCAGCTTTCTGCAGCAACTAATATTCCTTTCCAATTAATGACCAAGCTTTGCAGCTTCTGAGATCCAAAGATAATCTAAGATGATATGGCATCAAGGAAAGCAGTTATTTATCTTAGAAGTCTAGAAGTGCCCTAGTATTTTACTAAGTGTGCAGCAAGTGGACAACAATTTGTGTGAAGCAGTTTGTATTCCATTCAAGTGTCTGACCTTAGTTGTACTTGAATCAGTCAAGAAAGATGATTTACTGGAGGTAAACTAAAATGTACCTTTGTTTCCACAGGGTGCTTCTGTGTGAGAGTAAGGATCATTGGTATCAAGGAGCCACAGCCAGCATGAATATGAACATGGACATGCCCATGAATATAAATACGAAGGAGGGGAAAGTGTCCGAAGGGGGGCTCAATGTCACATTGACTATTCGGCTACTAATGCATGGAAAGGTAAATTACTCCGCAAGTGTAACTGGAGTTTACAACCACTCTTAATTGTATGCCGTTGGAAGCACACAAAATAATGGATGGCACACTATTACCTGTGAGATAACTGACAGCAAAAACAAGTCCTTAATGAAGTACAGGTCAGTTATCTAACAGATAATATCTGCTGCAGAAGACATTTTTGCTATAATGAGCTGAAAAACATTTTTGTGTGTTCAGATTTTTTTTATGGGTTTGCTTGTTTCTTTTGAACTAGTGTAGCACTCTTTCCCATGTCAGAATGAAAGTGTTAGCAGTGGGAATGATTTACCAACCATGCAGGAATTTAAGTTTAACGACTACACCACTGGCCCAAATACGGGGGTCCTATATATATATATATATATATATATATATATTATAGATATATATATATATATATATATATATATCCGTTCCCCGTGCAAATTCTTTTAATCTAGCATAGATCAACAATACTGCACACATGCACCAGGTAGAATATAATAGCAGGTTCAAAGCATTACACTTTTCAAAGCATTGCACATCGCATACAATACAATACACATATACAATGAGGTGTGAAATTACTGCTAGGAATCCTATGGGGGATCTGGAAGTAAATAATACAAGGAGCTCTAATAGCCCCAGCAGCACTACCACTTCCCAATTAGCTACAAGAAGGAAGGCACCTATTAAGCGCTATGCTTTACCTAGATGCAACCCCAATCTAAATCACCACAACCTTTGATTACAGGGGCTAGTAACCAACCTATCCCCTTACTAGTACACACGCCCCACAAAACCTAGTCTTGCAAAGATCCTGCTCAGTAAAATATTAAATATTCCAACCACAAAAGGCTACTATTTCTTTAAAAGTCAATAAAAGCAGACAAAATATTTAAAACACCAAAACTAAAAATAACTAAAATCAAGTAGAGTGCTTGTTACAACCCTGATCTTAAAATCCTAAAACATTTCTTTCTTTCTGTTTTAAAAGTTATAGATCAGCCAGCCCACGCCAACCCTTATACATCACATTTAATGCTTGACATTCCCCTTTACATCCACTATTATTCACGTCACATTAGTTTACCCCAGAGGATCTGCAAATAGACCATTCATTTAGACCGGATATAAGCTTGTCAGCGAGATCCTGCAGCAGATCAAACTTTCACAGCGGAGCGGGTTCTCTCTTAGCCTGACAAGCATACACATAAAGGATTGCATATCGTGGCGTTGATCTTAATAAAAACAGAAGCACAACTTGATTCACGCATTGAAGCAGTCTCTGCATTTTTAAACTATCACTTAAAATAATCACCACCACGATCTTACAATACAATACAAGCAAACCTGATCCCAAAAGTACAGTAATGACCCTGCATCTGCTTTAGTACAGCGTTCTGGAGTGTTCTTTGGCCAAGAGCTAAATTAGTTACAACCAGCAGGTGTCACAGATGGGAGAATTGCCACCAATTGGGAGGTTGGCTTGCAGCGCGAGCGGGACCCTATTGCAGCATTATTGTAACAAAAAGAAGGCTATACATCAAGCTCCTTCCTGGGATACTTGCACAGGGAGATCCAAGCAAATATAGGGCTCAAAACATAAATATAATACAAAAAATAAAGTGCAAAATAAAAAAAATAAAAATTTCAAAGTGTATTATCCAAAAATACATACAAAAATGTCTGCAAATATAAAAAGTACATTTTATATACTGTATATAAACACAGCTTGGAAAAATAACACCCTCTGATTGGTTAAACAGCATCACATGACTGTGCGTATATATATATATATATATATATATATATATATATATATATATATATATATATATATATATAGCGTATAGCATGGCTTGCATACTAATGAGTCGCTTCACTACGCACCACTACATTCTAAATCCCATGACAAGCTGTCTTTTTTTTGTTGTTAGTTACAAAACTACGACCAAATATGAGTGGCATTTCACCTATTTCCTTTAATATATTTGGGGATGAAACTCCACATAACTGATACAACGCCAACTTTCTGAATGAAGACAGCAGTCCATCTGAAATAAATAAATAAATTAAATAAGTGCGCCAGCAAGAGTAGACACATAACAGTAGATGAGGAACAGCTAATTGAAATTGAAGAAAACAAAGATTGAAAAAACACACAAAAAACTAATGCATGGGTATTAGTATTAGTATTAATGTATTTAAAGAAAAAAATATGGACATTCATTTTATGGAAATAAGTCCAAAAAATATCAACAACATTAAGGGAATTTTATGCCAGTGCAAGAAGTTCAACTGAGGACCAGTATTTAGTCTCCAGTTTTATAACACTGAGCTGGACTAGATATTTTAACAGTAGAAGTTTTAACATCTCTGCTGATAGTGACTTTAAAACCAGTTATAATGTATTCCTGTCAGTCAGTAAAACTCTTAGCAGAGCAGGTAAAGACAAGGCCAGACACCACCCCCCAAATTACCAGCCTGGATTTGAAGTGTCTGTGGGAAACTGAGGTACTGTCCCCTGACACCACGGTCGGATTGGTGCGTAAAGTCTAGTTCGATCATCAACTTAATCTGGCATGACTTGGACGCGAGGGTGTCCGGCAACTAAAAAAATATATATTTTGAGATCCCAAAGGATGAAAAAGTACTAGAATATGTGTACCTCGCATATAATGAGTTCACAAACTCACTTCAAGATCCGGCTTCAGCCTCCATCGCAGCTGCTCTTCTTGCTTCCTTAGGGTCATTTGAAACTCCGCCCATCATCACAGCTTGTGGTCAGTCCTCTAGTTTCTAGTGAGATGGCACTTTTGATGCAGAAATTCACAATAAATGAACATGTGCAATATATTTTTGATAAACAAACACTGAATTACTTTTAATAAAATATTGGATTATATTACACTGCAGATGTATATGCAATAAACATTTCTGGTTTTGTCTTATTTAAATGTGTTTTAATTATTTTGATTATTTTTCTTCCCACAAGTGACAGGTAGCCATGTTAGAAGCGGTATAAACCACTTCGGGCTGCCAAGGTTATATATATATGGTGAAACCCCACCAAATTTCCGGTAACCGAATGTATCGAGCCCGGAATAGTGGTGGGATCCGGCACCATATATCACACCCTTGGTATATACCGGGCAACACCAAATATATATATATAGACGTATATATGGGGACAATATATATATATATATATACTATATATATATATATATATATATATAGTAGTACCCCTGTTGACATACAAGTGACCCCTGTTACACTAGCTAGCAATGTGGTGCCCGAGTGAAAATTTGACGAATCTAACTCAGCTTTACCTGCATTTGGTGTTAGACTGCGCTACTGAGATATTTTAGCTAATCATTGCTTTCATTAAAGTATCATTTGGATTTTTAATACAGTTTAAGTATTTTAACATATATAACATGTATCTTTGGAAAGTGCATAAATGTACAAGCTATGACCTTTTCCTGGGACAATCTTTCAGGTAATACTCACCATCAAAGTCCTCTAAAATGATCCATAATTAAATAATTTGTCCTTTCAGCATGTTGTGCTAACCCGTTCATGTGCACTACTACCGTAGACATGCTCAATAAATACATACAGACCTGTATACATACATAAAAACATACATTGATTATTGTTGATACCAATAAGATAAAAAACATAGACATTCTACAAGCCCAGAGGCCGCTTTTGAGTAAACCACACCATCTGGTTCATTGCTGGAGAATCAACTTCTATTTTGGGAACACACTTAAATGTGGCAGTTGTTTCTCATAATCCTATTCAAATTGTTATATAAAACCTGTCACATCTCACACTAGCAAGGGCAGCCACTGAAGCACACAGGTTTATCCCAGTAGCCTAGGATTAGGAGCGATATATAAGGTTCACATGGTTTATTATCTTAACTAGAGCTCTATTCATGACAGTGTGTTTTTCTACTGCAATTCAAATCCCATTGTTAATAGCTGTGGTGCAGCTCTGAAAAGACTTAAAAAGACTGTACTGTACTTTAACCACCAACTGATGTGATAGTTGAAACAGAAGAAAGAAATCTGACTTTGCAATGCTAGTTATCCAAAATGTGTTCCCCGAGTTCTCTTCAAGCAAACAGCTTTGTCACTACTTTATATAGCATGAAGGCATTGAAAAAGACCTCTAGTCAAAATGGTTAGAATTTTAGTATTACTGCACACTTTATATAGCTGTGTCACTCCTCCCACTTCCAACACTGTTCCACCTGAGCCTGGTTGCCTTTGCTTTATTGTATGCTTGTGTTGTGTGGGGGGTGGGTGTATGCTTGGGTTCTGTGAGGTACTGGGATTTTAATACATAGGTTAGCAAAAGTACAGTAAGTTCATTTCAAAAAGTTAAAAAGAAGCCAAGCAAATCTGAACGTGGTGTAAAAACATGAAAAAGCATGCATGCAAATAGATATTATACATATTATATTATAATTCACAGGGCAGGAACCAGGGCTGCGAGAAGAAGGGAGTGCTTTGCAACTTGGGATTCGAGGCTCGGCCTCTAGAGCAGGGGAGGGAGAGAGAGAGAGAGAGAGAGAGAGAGAGAAGGACAGGCCGGATTCCAAACGAGAGAGCCTTCCCTATGGAGTCGAGACTAGCCTCTGGGCCCCTGAAAAGACACTGACTCCTCGAAGAGTCGTTTTAGGCTCGGCCAGTTAACGACCGGGGTCGACCCTCAGAGGACAGAACAGCTCATGCAAAGCAAGAAAAGAGAATCTGAAAGAACAAAAATAATTGTTAGTTATGGGACTCAAGCATTAAGAGTATGAGGGCCACGTCCCAGGAGGGTAAAGGAGAAAGCAATAGAGAACCTTCTTTCTGAGACAAGATATATATAACGCATGAGCTGTGAAAGAATAGTGTGGCGAGTGGTCCCCTCTGACTACACAAAGAACCTGCAGAGTTACTGGAACTCCAGGTTGGGGAAGTGAGACTCACTTTCCCCCAAAAAGATGGACCACCTGCTCCCGGCTGAACCTGCACCTGTGAAGACAAACAAAGACTGCATGCCAGTGTATAATAAAAGCAAGAAAAGACAATGACAGAAAAGACAAACAATGACAAACTAAAAATAGATGGTTAGTGGAACAAACTATGAGTTGGCCATCGCTTGGCAGAGAGGAAAAACAAACCCTTCAATTAGGGGAAAACCTTTGGTAGTTCTGGTGGAGAGGGAGCCCCTACTCTGGGCATACTAGCTATTCACTGGTGAGCTGCAGTAATATCAGATGTCAGTGATCGTATGTAGGAATTGACTGCTGTAGAGGACCAATGCCTCATGGTCTTGATCAGATGATGACTGATGCAGTCTCTGGCTGCTGAAGAGGCTGGGCCAATTTTGAAGGAGTGTGTGGTGTAGAATAGGGGAGAAAGACCTGCTCTGGTGACGAGGGTGGTGGTTAGGCACATTGCTTCAGTGACGAGTTGTCGAATGGACTGAAAAATCCTGAACTGAGAATTGATGTCAGGTTATTGAGGCTATTGGTTGTTGTAGGAAGTCTGGAAGATGGGAGGCTCTTGGTCATTTCTCAGAGTGTCAGATGTACACTGGGATGGAGAGAAGGGTCGGCAAGGGGATGGATATGCTGCAGGAGGGGAATTGAATTCCTGAAATGTAGGTTTTTATAGAGGTTGGAGATACATGCAGTGTGTCCTGAGCATAAACGATGAAAGCTACGATCCAGTTTTTCATTAAAGGGTGTGGGTGAAAGTGGGTGGCAGAAAGTAGAGAAGGTTGCCCAGCCTGCTGCATAAGAGGAGTGGGTGGATGGAAAGGGGGCTGCTAACATACTGGTTCTTGCTGATAGGAGAAGGTTAGAGAGGGTTGGGTTTATGCTGGGATGACTGCATTATTGTAGATGCTTGGAAGATGCTGGATCGGGTGATGAAATTGTGGAAAACTGATATCCAAACAATTAAAGATGAACTGCTGGAACTTAATTCGTTGATTGTTCCAGTGATACAGCAAGGTGCACCACAGTCTGATTTCTAGAGAGATGAGATACCGACCATCCTATGTGTTAGTTAATAAAGGATCAAAGAGCGATTTGCTCACATTCAGAGATTTGGGTTTCACAACTCCAGTCATTCTCCTAATAGTGGAACACCTTAAATCATAATCAGGATAGATTTACAGTCTTATACCATGTCTCTTACCATGTATTAACCCTTTCCCGTCCAATTTCGGACTCTGTCCTACATCATCAAAAAGACGTAAAGCACAGGTCTCTAGTCAATTTTTCTCCGGTAAAAGTTGAGGAAACTGAGTGAAACCGACAGGAGCTGAATGAAACCGAAAAAAGGGCGTATGTCATAGCCCCATCCACTATAGAGATAACACGGACATAACAAAGGAGGTAGCTGCTTCTGCATCTAGCACTCAAAGAACATCACAGACATTTGCAGAACTTTTTGGAGATGTTATAGTAATAAAATAATGACTTGGATCTCATTATTGAGGAGTTTGGTGATAAAACGAGTGATCAAGAGAGGATTTAAAAATATGCATGTCTATAAAGAGGTATGTGAAAAATACAGCAAACAAGGGGTGGGTCTTGGCTGTAAATAAAGGTACTGAGTGTCCTTTTGTGATTCAATGCGTTTTAAACCTGGTTTACTCTATAAAATAAATAGCGCATGTGACAAGCACTGAATAAATGGACTGCAAAAGGTTAATGTTTGTAGTACTTGAGATGATGAGCGGACATAGCCTGACTGTGTAAATGCTGCCATGATCTGAGTATTGGAGGAAAGCTGGAGCGTTGGAAGATCAGGAGGAGGGTTTCTTGCGTCTGAAAAATATTTTTACATGAGAATCCAGGTTTTTTTAAGTTGGGGCGAGAACAAGAAGACACAATATGAATGTTTTGCCTTGAGAATAATGCAAACTGTGAAACTGAAGTGGACGAGGGGAGATAATGGGTTGCATTTAGATATTGATTTTGATACTTGGAAGTTGTTAATGAGCTGATGAACGTGTTCCAGGATTGTTGAGTGGGAATCTGTCTTCGGATTTTACAGTGTCCCGGGTGATTCCAAGGAACTCTTGTTGGGCCGATGGTTGAACTTAGAGTGGGATGCCTACCGAAGAAAACAGGGATCGCAGATTGAAGATTGCTTGAGCGGGGGGGGAGCCTGAAGCAGATGCTGTAACCAGGATGTACTCTGGAATGCTGATAGATGGGGGCAAGCAATAGAGCCACTTTGGATCACCGGGAAGCTGCATATGTTGTAGCTGGACTACAGGTGCTTGCTGTGGACCATTTAGGTCAGAACGTGAGCTGTGGGGACTGGAAATGCTCAACCCAAAGAGACGGTGGCATTGATTGGAGTGGCGAATACTGGCTTGAAGAAATGGAGAAGCAACCCATTTGTCCATATTGTTGAGCCGTGTATTAACTGAGGCAATTCAGATGGCAATACGGTGAATGAGGGACTTCATGTCCTCGAAATATTGTTTTGAAGCTGAAGGATAAGTTCAGGTACGTCTCCTGGACGTACAGAAATGTAGCCTGTCCTCGGACTCTGTGCGAGTGAGTTTGCAGAAGCGTGCTTGTGCGAAGGAGGCAACATGGATGTAGCAGATATAAAGGCAGAATTTATTGTGAGCAACGCCATATGCTTGCTTCCAGCCTCGATGTTGATATTGAGGTCATGCAGGGTTTTTAAGAGTTTGGCAAGTGGCCAATCCTTATAAAATAACTGTTCTGGAGGCTGAGCCTGCTGGCAGGAGCGTTTTGATCTCTATAGTGCCGGGGCAACAGGTCTGGTTGCTGGGTAGAGGTCTGCATTAAAAGTAGACGGTCCATTGGAGAAATGAATAAGATATTTTTAGGAGAATTTGGCAGGGAGGTTTCCTGCAACGTATGCAAAAAGTAAAACACACAAAAAGCAAAGCACAAGAGAAAGAGCTGAGCTGTGAGTCAATGATGACAGACAGGTAAAATTAGTCATGATTATAGGCAGGTGAAATTAGAAAATAGTCCATGAAAATAGTCCATGATCCATCTCACTAATAAAACAGTTTAAGCAACATAAAATATGTCTGTGCGCAGGTAGGATACTTGGTTTATTAAACCTAAGAAATCTGAAGAACCATTCTGACACTAACATTTAAGATAAGCAGACTCCTTTTTTTATCTATGGGATGCAGTTGCATTGGCTTTCACATTACTGTAAAACCAATAGTAAAATATAGGAGGTACAGGCACTCCTCTGGTTAACTTTCCCCTCTTTCCTTCACGCAGCCTTAAATGTCCATTCATGGTTATTGTGGAAGTGCAGTAACCAATTTCATGAGAAAATGTGATTTAAAAAAAATTTACTTCAGAGTTGAGCGACAAAACCTGTGTATAAAATGGATTTGAGTAGTAATTCTGATTTTGGAAATGCCAGTAGAAGTTTCCTTGTTACTCAAACAATGATTCTGCTTCCAGAGATAGACAAGGCGCACTCTGTGTTAATACTGCGTTACTGGCACAACACAAAAATAAATAAATAAATAAATAAAACTTAAGGTTCTTAAAAAAACTGAATTCTCAGGTTTAAACCATTTTTTCTAATATTATGATTTACTTTTTTTTTTTTTTTTAGGAAGTCGGAAGCATTATTGGAAAAGTAGGTACACTTATCTGGTATCTTTAATTTATTTTGGTACGATATATCATTTTCCTTCTAACTTTGATATGATTTTTTTTTTCTCAGAAAGGGGAAACAGTTAAAAAGATGAGAGAAGAGGTAAGTCATTTTAATTGTGTGTTCTGCAATTCTAGATAGACAGGATTAAAAAATGTCAGGTTGCCATAACAATCATTCTCAGGGTGATCTAAACAAATACATTTTGATGACATTGAGTTTGTGACATTTCTCATATTTTTTCATGCAAGGCTTGAAAGCAACACCCATACAATTGAAATACAGAAACATGAGCGATGTTATTTTTATTTGCTTTATTTGGTGTTTTTTTTTTTTCATTCCTGAAAAGAAACTGAACTAATGCTGTTTCAGAGTAAATAGCTTTGAAAATACGGCCCACAATTTTACACTGAAAAAATTGCTATTGATTGCTGCAATCCGATCCCATCAACATTTAATTGGATCACTCATAAGTGCTTGTTTAAATCCAAATGCAAATGTAATAAAACTTAACTAAACGTCTCAATTTACCAGAGTGGTGCTCGAATCAACATTTCAGAAGGATCCTGCCCAGAGAGGATTGTCACAATTACCGGCCCCACAGATGCCATTTTCAAAGCCTTTTCCATGATTGCACTTAAGTTTGAAGAGGTAAGTACAGTAAATCAAACCTTTTTTTTCCCATAGTGAAATAATTTGAATATTTGTGTGGTTTGTTGAATAAATGCTAGATAAAAACAGACTGTTATACTTTGATGTTCTGACCTAATGTTTCCCAAACTACAAGTAAACTACTTTTATCCTGAATAATGCTTGTAGCACTGACAATAATAGGCAATTTAACTGTAGTTTGTAGACTTGTTTTGTAAGTGGTTGTAAGTGGTTAAGGGCTGCAGTTAAGAATGTTTCTTAATTAGAGGTGTGCTGCAGAATAAAAACGATATGTTTCTTATATAGGAATAACAGTGCCCATAGAATGCTGTCATAAGACACATCTAAGTTTGAACAGATGTATTGTGCTGATTGTTTTGTGAGTAACAGAATGAAACCTACATCTACATCTATTAAAGACATTTAGAATTACATTTTAGTGTTAAAGTAATGCCAGCTAATAAAATAATTCCAAAAATAAATCTTACCTACTTTGCAATTATGTTATCTGCATGGGTCTCAATTGCTAAGTTTTTTAAAGAAACACATCTTATAGTATTTTAAAACCTAACATCTAGTACTCCACTAGGTTAAAGAAAGCTTTATGCTTCCATGCCTTTCTCTTGCACTTTCTGGCTCATTTCACCTCAGCAGTGTTTTCTGGGTAAAAGCATATTGCTTGCTGAACACTTGCTAGTCAATAGGGGGAGAAGCTAGACAGGAAAGAAGCTGTTGAAGGAGTAGGGGCAAATGCAGAGCCTACAGTGTGTGAAGCAGTGCATATTTCAGTTTTATTTTCTATTTTAACACAAACCTCAATAAAGAGATACAGTAGCTTCACATCGAAGATATTACAGGGTCATGTGTGAAACGTAGTTTATAGTTCACTTGTTACTAAAATAAATTTTGCCACAAACTACATCACTTTTCTTTCAGTGGTATTCACTTTTCTGCACACTAGCGTTTGGATGACAGAAGACTCATACATTTGCTAATGTTGCTTTCTTTCTATTGCATTCTGGAAAGTATCCACCGTCACAATGTTGTTACTGTCATAATGTTTTTACTTTTGCACACATCAAAATACTGATGACCTAAGACCAGCCGACAGTTTCACTTTTGTCATTATTTTGTTTAAAGATTTGTAAAAAGCACCATGCTTTTCTCTTGCCAATGGCCAATTAAATGCCAGCCTTAATAATCCAAAACAAATCTTGTCTGTTTAAAAATGTCCAAAATGGTTTACCCAAAGGACGCTTATGGATTATGGATTAAACCAAAAAAAACAAAAGGACTGTTGCAGTATGAATACCTTGTTAAATAAGGGGAACAATACTAAAAGGCTAAAGTATGCACAAGAACATAGAAATGGGACTATGGAACAATGGTCAAAGGTGCTTTGCACTGTTGATGGACAGACAACATCACCTGTGCCTTATTCCAATTCTGTTGTCAATTTAACGCTTGTCTGCTTTCTATTCCTTAAGGATATTATCTTCAAGTATTGCTCATCCTTGTTAGACAGCTATATAGAGTATCTATAGAAAGTCTACACCCCCTTGAACTTTTTTCATATTTTGTTGTTTCAGTGCCTCAGCGTTTCAGGCATTTAAATAAGGAATTCCACTAATCTACACACCATACTCCACACTGTTAAAGGGAAAAAAAAAAGTTTTTATTGAGAAAAATTTATATATTAAAAACGTTCCTTGGGAAGCGTTGATGGACAGCAACCTTCAAGTCACAAACTTTCGATTGGATTTAGGTCGGGGCTCTGACTGGGCCACTCAAGGACATTTACCTTTTGTTCCTTGGCCACTCCAGTATAGCTTTGGCTGTGTGCTTGGGTCGTTGTCATGCTGAAAGGTGAACTTCCGTCCCAGTTTCAGCTTTCTTGCAGAGGGCAGCAAGTTTTCCTCAAGGACTTCTCTGTACTTTGCTCCATTCATTTTCCTTTCTATCCTGACAAGTGCCCCAGTCCCTGCCGATGAGAAACATTCCCATAACATAATGCTGCCACCACCATACATCACAGTAGGGATGGTGTTCTTTGGGTGATGCACTCTGTTGGGTTTGCGCCAAACATAACGCTTTGCATTTAGGCCAAAAAATTCAATTTTGGTTTCGTCAGACCACAAAACTTTTTGCCACATGGCTACAGAATCTCCAGAGTGTTTTTTTTTGCATACTTCAAATGGGATTCAAGGTGGGCTTTCTTGAGTAAAGGCTTCCTTCTTGCCATCCTACCATATAGGCCAGATTTGTGAAGTGCTTGTGATATTGTTGTCACATGCACACTTTGACCAGTCTTGGCCATAAAAGCCGGTAGCTCTTGTAAAGTTGCCATTGGCCTCTTGGTAGCCTCTTTGATCAGTCTCCTTCTTGCTTGGTCATCCAGTTTGGAGGGACGGCCTGATCTAGGCAGGGTCTTGGTGGTGCCATACACCTTCTACTTCTTAATAATTATCTTGACTGTGCTGCAAGGGATATTCAAGGCCTTTGATATTTATTATACCCATCCCCTGATCTGTAACTTAAGCTCCTTGGTGCTCATGGTTGAGTCTTTGCTTTGAAGTGCACCACCCAGCAGTGGGAACATACAGGAACTGCTGAATGTATCCTGAAATAATGTGAATCACTAGAATTTAATACAGGTGGAGGCTACTTAACTTGGTGTGTGATTTTAATTACATCTGAGTTAATGTAGGATTGCTATTTCAAGGGGGGGTGGACACTTATCCAACCAAGCTATTTCAGTTTTTATTTTTAATTAATTTTCTACATTAATTTTTCACTTGGAAGTTGTCGGGTATGATGTGTAGATAAATGAAAAAAAAAAACCTATGTTAATACATTTTAATTCCAGGCTATAAGGCAACAAAAGGTGACAATTTTGAAAGGGGGTGTAGACTTTCTATAGGCACTATATATATATATATATATATATATATATATATATATATATATATATATATATATATATATATATATATATATATATATATATATATATATATATATATATATATATATATATATATATATATATTGTAAGGTACCAGGGAGGGGGTTAAAATCCTTCCCTGCTAAAAACCTTGTGAGAATGCACATTTGGGTGTTATGGGGTTTAATTGTGTCATTGTTTTAATGATTTAGTTAATCCTCGGCACCTGGTCGCAATTATAAATTAGAGACAGGTGCAGGGTATTTGAGAGGCAGCCAGGCTGATCGGGGGGGCTGAGTGAAGAGCCCGACTGCGTGTGTGTCCAGTCGTATTGAAGAGAGTGTTGAGAGAAGCCCGTTTGTGTTTTGGTGTTTGTCAGGTAAACGGCTTAGCCGTCCTGTGTGTGAGTCAGGGATCGGCTGGTGTACAGTGAGAGCTCCAAAACGGAGTTAGGTGTTTATTTCTGCTTTGTTTTATGTTTATTAAAAGTGCGCGTCAGCGCTAAAGCAATTCCTTTTCTGTGTCCTGGGTCTACTTTGAAAGGGGCAACGAACGTGAAAAGTGAAAGGATCGTTTTTACAATATATATATATATATATATATATATATATATATATATATATATATATCATATCTATCTATCTATATATATATATATATATATATATATATATATATATATATATATATATATATATATATAGATAGATAGATAGATAGATAGACAGATAAATGGATAGATATATGACTTATTTCATTTTCAACACAAGCAGTTGTCTTGTCATTTTGCACATAAACAGGTTCCTGCCATGGTTCTTAATACCATTGCTAAGGAAATAGAAAACATCTTTCTAGCCTATAGCACCGTTCTGTGATCATAACATCACAACAGGGAGCCCCAGAAACAAAATGTCTAGGTACCAGTGGAAAGCAAAGACTGATTTCTGATCACTGATCACAGAAAATCCTTTTTATCTATTTATTTATGGACACCCTATCTTTTATGGAAGTTTGTTAAGTTAATGCAAACTAATAAAAAATACAGACATTTGGAAGTTTACCTGTCTTTTTAAATTCTCAACACAACAAGTCTGCAAGTTCTTGCATCCATGCTAAAGAGAGACAGTCCACTGCCACATTTGTAGCCTACTTTACCATTTCAGCTTGAGTGCCTTTAAGTAAGATGACACTGGCTGCAACTCTGTTGTCGTTTTTTATACACAAATAAGCTTACTTGATTTGAAAAACGTCATAAAGGATACAATGAATTTCAACAAAGAACAACAACTTTTTAATGAAAAAAATATTGTAGCCAACTTCAATAGGAACATTAGCCTGCTATATTATAATAAACCAAAACAATAAAAAATAATAACAATCAGGTTCTCTGTTGTCTTTTTCAATGAATATAATTTCATAAATAGAGAATAAAAACATACTAAGATAACAGCTACCTAGCCTTAGTTTAATTAATTGTTTTTTTATAATCTACCAGCGGCTTCTGTTGCATACACATCGCTGATAATAGGGGTCAAACCAATGTTGGTGTTGGGGTGCGTATTTTATTTATTTTTTAATCAATGTCGCCCTTCTGGAGTCCTTTGAATGCCATAACAAAACATGTATACAGGCTTTTTTTAAATGTATTATTTGTCCTGTGGTTGCCTTTAATTCATGTTTCTGCATGTACTCTTACTTTGTATATGATGTAGAATATGTGACTGTAAACATTTAACACTACTCTTTCAAATATATGTTTTATGATTTTGAATGTGCGGTTCTTAAGGACGGTATTATTGTTATT
Organism: Polyodon spathula; assembly: GCF_017654505.1. NCBI lineage: Eukaryota > Metazoa > Chordata > Actinopteri > Acipenseriformes > Polyodontidae > Polyodon > Polyodon spathula. The sequence goes on from NC_054537.1 coordinate 60,810,096, forward strand.
GCTTGAGCCCCAGCACCTGTTGACTAATGACTCAAAGTGACTCGAGCCATTGGTGACTCAACTTGACTCGACTCTAGTAGTTTATTGACTCAACTCGACTCGAGCTTGGTATGTCAAAGACTCAACTCGATTCGAGTTTTTACTCCCCAGTGATTGACTTGACTCAGGTCCCAGTTTTGGTGATGTGATACAACTCTGAAGCAAACACACTACCTTACAACTGTGTATTTTACAACATGTAACAAAAAATGAGCAAACAAAGCAAAACAGTGTAGATTTTATACTGCACAGGATGTCTTCAAATACAGGAACTTTGATGCAATTCACCTTTTCTCTACAAAAATATAAATGTGTTTTTATATCGTGTGTCATTTTCATGAATAAATAAAATAAATACACAGAATAAACTAATACATACACAAATAGATAAACAAATATAATAAATACAATAAAATAAATAAATGAATATATTGAACCGGGAACCTCCTGATATTCAGCCCTTTTTTTAACCACTGGACCACCAAGTCTCCTGTTACCCAAACGTCATAAAATACCTAATTCACCTTTAACTTTCAACTCTTGCTCTTATGTCATTCTTACTCACCATCCTTATCTATTAGTGATGCATGGGCCAAGAAGAAGAGTACGGGTCCCCAGGAGCAAGCTGGTTTTCACTATAACCCTTACATTCTCATAATTCAGTCTACAACATCTAGTGTACCACAAACTTATCAACACAACCTTGAATGGTAGCCAACGCTAAGCACATTCAGCAGTTTACAGAAGTGACCACATTTTGGAGAGTACAGAGAGTTCTCAGCATACTACATTAACTATTAAACAGATTATTAGAAACTAAAAATAAAGAATCTTACAAGTGGTTTCAAACATTACCATATAAAAGTCTCCACATCTAAGACAGAACCGTTTTTGCCTAATTTCCTTCATCTTAAGCATACTACAAATTGATGAATGATGAATGAATTAAGGATGATAATGAATATGGCTGGAGACCTTGTCCGTAGGTGCTGACAGCTGCCCGCATTGTTGGCAGACTAGCGAAAACACGATGACATCATGTAGTCTAGTGTCACGGATAGGAAGTGGTTCATAGGGCCACCTCCCCCCAAAAGACAAAGCTGCCAAACCATGACTGGAACAAAGAAAATGATGAATGCTTAATGCAACAACTGCAGGGGCACAGTGCCACCTACCCCCAAAAATAGGAAAATGATGAATGAAAAGCAAGCAGATGAAACACACGCCCGCCCCCATGATGCACTGAGGGAGAATCCTGCCACACACCCTGCAGAAACTTGCTACTTGCTAGGAGGAAGCCTTAGGGAATCCATGGCTGAGGGTAACCCTTCCTCCAGGCTCTAAAGACAGTTCTCTCCCTGTTTCGCCCCGCCGAGATCAAACAACAAAGAAGCTACATGAAATCAAGCCACACAGATTTTTTATGGCGCTTGGACATAATGTGTTAATTAGTGAGTGGATTCTCCTTCCAGAATTGCAACCAAATATTCCATTCCATGTCGTCACTGAATTTGTAAGCAAATGTCATGTTCCATCCAACTTTTCATTACCATTCACAAATTTGCAGTAGTTAAGTTAATATTAATAAATTAGCTAATTTCATCCAGGGAATGGGCAATTACGGATTGGTTAACACTTCGTTACTGACCTAGCTGTATTATGTGTCAACTGTATATTTTTTGTCCTATGAAGCTTCTGGGCCGTTTATTGCTTGGAATGGGAAATTAAAGGTGGGTACAGTGCTGTGTTACTCTTATCTGTTTGTATTATAATTGTCATTGTCTTTGCACCTTTGGAACCGACTGTTCCAGGAGCTTTTTGATGATAAAAAGAGGGTTCTGGGCCAGAACAGGTTAATGACAACATGTTATTAATTGGTTCTCATTGCAAAAAATTCTCCTTATGTGTTTAACTTTTTCCACTGTTTTTCATTCAATTGAATTAAATAAAGCACCATTCCATCTCGTTCCAGCTTCCCCCCTATCCCTTTAGTATTTAGCTGTTCTGAAGCATTAAAATCAACCTGATTTGGTATTTAAGCATGTTTTAAAGAGAGGCAGCTAACTGTGGTTATACTAAAGTGATCCTTTCTATCTGGCAACATGATGTCTACTGCATGCTTTGAAAATAAAATAATAAAATTAAAGACAAATTCACCCAGTCTATGTATTCCACAAGCTGTTCTTATCATGTTTATGTTAAATTACTGAAAGGTCTTTTTTTTAGACCCGAAGCATTGAAGTTTCTTTTTGATTTCTTAAAGAATTCCGTTATTTACATTGACCAACACTAAAGTGTTTTATTTCTTCTTGTTATTTTCTGCTTTCTTTCCAGGTGTACAGTTATTTTATGTGATCAGTTATGTATATTAATTAAGCAACAGAACCCTGATCAGGGGGCATTATCAGTGGGTAAGGAAAGTAAAAGCTGCTATCATACAGATTCTCGAGGTAATGCCCAAGACAAGGCAGTTATTGTGATTAGAAACTGGTAAACAGTGCTTTTATTGTTATTTAAACATTTAACATTTCTTATTTAAACATGTGTTTATCTTTTAAAAACATTATGTTATATCTGTATTTCTGAGGTATTTACCCACTCCGTGGTCTTTCCATCCATGTATCGAGTAAATTTATAATTTACTCTGTAAAATTGCTACGAAAATAGCAGCAATGTAAGGAGGAAAAAACAGTTTTCCAACGAATGCAGATTCTATTCAGTAAAGGTACGTGGTTAAAGAAAAGGGCTTGTCACCAGGAGGTCCCCGGTTCAAATCTCATGTCACTCAATCACTGTCACTTAACCTCCTTGTGCTCCGTCCTCCTTGTGCTCCGTCTTTCAGGTTACAAGTTGTAAGTGGCTCTGCAGCTGATGCATAGTTCACACTCCCTAATCTCTTTAAGTCACCTTGGATAAAGGCGTCTGCTAAATAAAATAAATAAATAAATAAATAATAATAATAATAATAATAAAAGGAGTTTCCCCTTGAAGTTTGATGTCATCATAGCCTAATTTGCATGTCGCAAAGTTTTCGGCTTACTCGCATTAAATATATATGCACCAGGTGCTTTTCCATTACATTTTTAAAACACGCTAAAACTTGTCAGTCCATATTCCTATCGTAAAGTAGCTGTAGGAGTTGTAAAGAGAGCTTAGTTTCTTGCTGCAATAGATCCCTGTATAGAAACCCTCTTTTCAGAACGCTTCTGTTTGGAAGAGTCATTTTGCAGTTGCTCTGCCAGCTATCACCACCGTTAATTAAACAGAGATGGTGGCGACAAAGATTAGCCCTGCCTCAATTGTAATTATAATTATAATTGACCCCAGGTCTGATATACACAAGCTGCAATTGACCCACAGGGTCCATTTAATTTGATTAATTTAATTTTGAGCCCAACTTAAAAAAAATTGCTCAAATGAAAATAAATAAAATAAATAATCCTGTAAAAAGGATTAATGGAAAATGTCAATTCTTTTACATCTGTATAAATAAAATAACCACTAAAAAAGGTCTTCCACATGTTCTTAGCTTGTTAGAAAAAAATGCATTATTTAACATTTTCTTAAATAAAACAGCAGTGAAAATAAATAATAAATGAATAAATACCAACGAATGGGTAGAAAATTTGAACTTAAAACATGTAAGCAAATCAAGAGACTTTTGCCATCATACATGGCTAGTGGATACACACCATCTGCTATAGGAATGCAACATCATACTCACTTAATAGTGTTAGAATAACAGTTTTTTCTCTGCTTTTCTCTGATGCTATTTTTTATGATCACTTGAGCCAAGCGCATTAGACAGTTTGACGTCACTCGAATGCCTAAGGAAGGACACTAGGGCCAGAAGTACTCTTGCTGCAGTTTTCAATGCAAATGCTAAATACCATATTGCAGCGAGCGAACAATAAAACCACCTCTTCTGAGTGAACGTGTCATGAGAGTAACAAGTCGAAAAAAACAGTTTTCCATACCATTTTTTGGGGCGAATTTCCTTGTGGGCATATGTTTTAGCCTATTAAAAAGTTTGATGGAAAAAGGGCTATAGAGAGCTAGCACATGTATATTTTCTCTTTTGGATTATTTTAAGCCTAATTGTATGTTGAACACTGCATTAGTGTAAATACACAATATCATCATTTTGATTCAGTGCATTAGTACACCAGAGCTCTAGCCTAAGGGTATTTAAAAGTCAACTAAAGCATCTTGGATTACAAAATTGTGGCCCTCCAACCTGTCCATCCATCCCCACAATCTGCTAATTAAGGTCCACCGCCTCTGTCGTTAGCTATTCATTTTTACTATTTTCAAATATTCAGAATGCATTTGCAATAATTTTGAACTAGTTGCCTGGATTAACTCTAAAATGGTACAAATGGTAGCCTGATGCATTGTCACTGCCCTTGTGCTAGCTTTACACTGCAGCCACAATGCCGCTGTAGTGTCATTGCACTGCTATTGATGATCACTGGTGAAATGGGAAAAGAAAGTGACAGTGTTTGTTTGCGAAAGCAAACTTGATTAAGTGCTGAACCTAGTTCGACTGGGGTATTTGCTTTGATCCTGGATATCCCTGTGCAGGGGATTAATTCTTATTGACTTCTTTATTGCAGGACATAAATGCTTCAATGACAAACAGTACAGTGACAAGTAAACCGCCTGTGACGCTGAGATTGGTGGTTCCTGGAAGCCAGTGCGGCTCATTAATAGGAAAAGGAGGGTCCAAGATCAAGGAAATCAGAGAGGTAAATCAAACCTCCATCTTTTCCATTCAATATATATATATATATATATATATATATATATATATATATATATATATATATATATATATATAACATCCCTATATATATATATCAATATATTTTAGGGATCCCATATTCGGAATCTTATAAACATTTACGTAGTGTTTTGTTAAGTTTGTTATGGTGAGGTGGCATAAAAAAATTCTGTTTTTTTTAAATATAATTTTAGAAGGATGGGTAGAAAAGTGTCAAGAGGATTGCCTCATAATGCTTTGATAATCAAAACTAATGAAAAAGGTTTGCAAGTCTCTATTTCAATAAAGCTATAAAAAAAATCATAACAACCCCATGGACACCTTCAAATCCAACTAAGGCAGAATGTATGCTCCAAACTGCCCACTAAGCACCAAGTTACTGAAGTTATATATATATATATGTCTGAGTGAGTAAAATATCTGGTATTCTTGCAGGCCAAAAATTAATCAGTAACATGATTGCAAAAATGAGTATTGCCACAGGTTTGAGCTGTCGCTACACAAATCATGCAATTAAGTCAACAAGCAGTTATTGGCCAACACTGGTTTACAAAGCAGGGAAATGATGTCTGTGACTGGTCATCAACAAAAGGATCAAAACAACCAATGCACCTGAATCAGTGGCAGGACAGTATGTGGAGCATAGCATACAGTATATGTGTGTGTGTGTGTGTGTGTGTGTGTGTGTGTGTGTGTGTGTGTGTGTGTGTGTGTGTGTGTTGAATACCATTCCACCTTAGCAATAAAGAAAAACGCAAAAGTTACTAAATCAGAAATAAACAACTCAAATATTTAGAAGTTGGGAAGTAAGCATATCTAATAAAATTAGTAATTCATATTGTTTTTTTTTTTTTTTCATCATTTAAGAATAAGTTTGCTTCCGGTAAATGATTGCATAGAGCAGCATGATTTCTTCAAAAATGTCTTCAAAGAAAAAGACACCAGCTACATCAATGATCAGAAATATTTCTGCTAAATATCCTGTCCAGTACAAGAAGGGGAGCTTTCACGTCTCCATTTATTTATGTTTTTATTTTGTTTTCTATTGTTTGTTAATTCACTAATGGTGAAAGAGGATTGCCTTTAAAAGGTGGACATAGTGCTAAATTGAAGAATTAAAAAAAAAAAAAATACTGCTTCTCAGGTAAGTATTTAAATATTAAGAAACATTTGTTGTATAATAAATCTAAAGAAAATGATCAATTTTGAATGTGACAAAGTTGTATTTTATACTTTAATACACAGTGGGACTTATTTTAGTACTTGAGGTAAGGGGTTTAAGCATGCATAAGCTGTCTTTTTAGTCTTTATATGGGTGACTTGTGTACAATTTTTGAATGGGTAAGTTTAGGTGCTTCCAGAGATTCAGTTGTTCACCTATTTTAAGTAATTCACAGATAGTTAAATTATCTGACATACCCGTACGTGCCATTTCAAGCATTTGCACATCTAGTATTAGGTTTTCCGAGTTACACCTGCTTCTACTCCCTTTTGAAAGTGAGAATGGCAGATTTTTTTTTCAAAAGGAATGAGAGAGAAGGAGAATTATGAGGGGCATCAGATTATTAGTCGCTTTCGACTAAATACAATAATTACTGCGGCCTGCAGCTGCTGTCTCATAGTGTAAGTTGAAGTTGTCACATGGTATGTAGTATTTAGAGGGCGGTATGGTAGTTGTATAAAGGAAGTAAAGCTTAAAACTGTGCTTTCATTAATAACCATCAGAAATGCATTCATCACCACGCTAATTCGAAAATTATATGTATAATGTTAAAATGATATTGCACTTCAACATCCATTTGAATGGGGTATTTAATGTAGTAATAATGAGTGATATGTCTTATTTCAAATGCCTGCACTGGTATTTCCTGTAATTGCTTTTAATGTATGCTTGTTTTTATCTAAATGCATTTTGTACCAGATATTGTTTGTTTTTGTTTACTTTCTCTGGTGGATGCTCCTTTGCTCCCTTACCAAAAAGTACTACAGTATACCATAGTACTTTATAGTAATTTATAGTGTTTTATAGTAATACTATATGACATATTACAATTGTATATTTTAGTACTTTATATTATATTGTATATCACAATATTTTGTAGTAGTACTTTAAGTGCTTCCTTTACTTTAATGTCCTTCTTATTAAATGTTTCTGGGTTGCTTTCAAACACCTCTGCACCTTCTACCTCATAGAAAAATCCATCACACAAACACCTCTGTACCTTCTTCTACCACATATAAAAATCCTTCACACCCTACAGCAAGTTCACGATCACCAACTGCAGCACATTTACTTGTCAGAATTTGTACATGTATGAAGAAACACAAGCAAAATTGCTGCTGGAATTGCATTTACAGTCAAGTTTTATCTTGACCAAGGACATTATATCAACGAGTCTCTCATTCTCTAACTGGCCTGCAAGGCTGATTCTCTTGGAGGCTCTAGATTAGTTCTAGGAATGATATAAAGTGTGATTAACAACAAAGGAGGCAAGTATTCATCTGCTGTATTTATTAAAATTGTATTAGAAGCATGTTCTACAGCTAGTCAATGAATGATATACCATTGTTAAAACCACTTCCCAGGGGCATGATTTGGCATGACCTGTGATAGATGGCATCCAATTTAAAATCCGTAAGTATTCTATTGAATGCTCATAGAATATTCGCAGAGGCCTTATACATATACGTTTCTGCTTTCTGAGGTAGACAATTAATAATAAGATATGCACTGCAAATCTGACGATGGACATATTAAATAAATGAAGAAGTGCTCTGTTGTAACCTTCATAATGAAATGCAGACATACACATTGCTGGACCCCAATCTCTGCAACTATCAGACAGGTGCAAAAGCAGGTATATATTGAAAGACATGTTTTCTAAGTCATAGAGCACTTCCATTGTTTTAACACATTTTTTAAGAGCATGATTTACTGACACAACTGTACTGTCTGTCATTTTATCTGTCAATAACAAATGAATAGCATAAACAAGGAGGAACCAATGACACAATGTTTCTGTAGAAACTATGAAAGCAAGGGTATTGAATAAAAAAGTAAAAATGCTCTCCACCTTTCCAAAATGTTCTTTGCTGTAAGGAATGAGGTGTAGGTGTTTTTTTCAGATGGAAGTTTAATGTTTACTAACATTGTTAATTTCCTCATATATCTACATAACGAATAAGGTTTTGATGAGCTAGAAGGATCAAACCAAAGACAAACTAACTGCCGTACAACCTTAGCATGGAATCCATCAGACAGTGCTGTTGTCCGTGGCCTGGATACTGCCAACAGTAAACAGGACCACGATTTTACCAATTCTGGTATAGGGTCCAGTGCACATGCAAGTGCTCGAAACAATAATGAAAACCAAAGGTGACAGAAAAAGAGAAAATAAAACACAGTAATAAAACTACAAAATAAAGGTGCTGCACTCGGCAGCGTCACACCAACCATCACTATCCACACAGGCTGGGTCGCCGTCCTACACTATGAATGCACTGTTAGAGTCAAGGCAGGTCTCCCCTGTTTATATATATATATATATATATATATATATATATATATATATATATATATAATATATATATATATAGAGAGAGAGAGAGAGAGAGAGAGAGAGAGAGAGAGAGAGAGAGAGAGAGAGAGGATAACAGATGGGCTTCAGTGAGTTACAAGAAACTCATTGTTACAGGAAAAAAAAAAAAAAAAAAAAAAACATTTTCTAGGGTTTCTGTGATGTCATAAATTACGAGACCGGATACCCTTACATGGATACCCTTGTGATGCTAATATTAAAGAAGATGGGTCAAAGAGGAATTATCATTTTTTGACACAACTAGAACAAACATTAAAAATGTGGTTTAAAATGTTTTTTTTCAAAATCACTTTGACCTAGACCCACTATGCTAAAAACCTAAACCCATTAGCTGAACACTAGAAACATGCAGTCAAAGTGTGAGTTGCACAGAATATTTCAAATGAAATTAATGTAAGTTCCAAGAGATGGTTTTCAATGGTATCCAAAAAAAAAAAGGGGTAAAAAAAATCAGTCCTCAAAAAAAGTTATATTTAAAAACAATAGCCCAAAAAAGAAGTATGTAACAGCTAAGATGGAAACAAAAACAAAACTGCAAAAAATGTTTTCAAAAGTATAATGGGATCCCAGTGGGATTAATAAACACTGAAAATAACTTGACTACATACAAGTCAGTTGATGTAATAAAAATGTCAGAAATAAAATGTTATTAGTTAGCAATAAACATATCAATTGCTGGTGTTTAAGGCTGGGATTAAATAAAAAATAACCTAAAATTTTAAAGGAGGGTAAAAGAAAAAAAGCTTTAAAAAACTCTATGAAATACAGGTTTGTAATTCTATTTTACGTACATTTGAACTCTCATGATGCATTTTATTAAAACAAATACTGTATGGATGTAAATAAATACAAATCTGTTGTAATAATAGATTGCCTGCTGATAAACTTATTCATAGTCGGCATTTAAACAGGATAATACTTGGAGAAAAATATACATTTATGCAGCTTTTAAAACCAAATGTATCAATCACAGATTCACTCAGACATCTTTAGTTACCTGTGGCTGAAAACTTCCCGAAAAATTAGCTCATACGCTGAAATAAAAGTACACCTACCACGTGACAATTTCAACTTCCACTATGAGACTGCCCCTATGAGACAGCAGCTGCAGGCTGCAGTCAAACCCTTCTCACTAAATACACAAACAATATTGGATCGATGTAAGGAGTTATCAGAGACCTCCACACTGCCCTACGATTCTACAGGGGGCTTTCAAAGTATGGAGGATATTTTATCCCAAAATGAAAACTAAATACATACATAAATTAATAAGTAAATATATTATTTATTTATTTATTTTTCCATACCAAAGATCCACTACCATGTCCAAAATGGTAACTGAGGTGACCGTGTGTATAGAATGTGTGTGTATGTTTTCAAAAAAACTACACAGTTGTCACAAAAAGTGAAATAATAATTGTATACAATTGCAGGATTCAACACGTCCTCCCAGTCACACCTACGTTGATACGTTGAAATCCAATGTTGCCTGTAAGAGAGAATTTAGTCATCTAGACAAGCATAAGTGATTTAGTGCTTACATCCCTAATTAAACACTGAGGGGTAGAGGTCTAAGACGGGCTAGTCACAGCGCAAACATACCCCAATTTTCATTTTCGTTGCGACAATTCACAAAGTATACATTTTGTCACATGCACTAAGAAAAAATTTACTAATTAAAATATTTATTGCGTCTTCTTAGCAAGATCTCTAGCATTGCGAGAGTCATGCAATATTGTTCAAATAGCTGGAGTTGAGTAGTGGTTTGCTGCAGCAGAGGGCCCCCGAAGGATAATGTCTATACAGACAAAGGTGCAAGAATCAACCTTCACCCCCAAAAAGCTTTTCATAATCATACAATAGCCCCTCACTGAACTGGACATGTCTGTCTGACATAAGGTGGTGTCGGTTTTAAAAACAATACAATATAGTCACACATGCATGCATTTGTAGTGCTCAATGCATTTCAATGAGTGTGTTTTGGGTAGGCTACACATTGCATTATGTAAAAATATAAATCTGTACCGTTAGCCTATACTGTATACAGTTCAGTAGTAAAATCAAATGAATACCTAGCACACTTTCTTTTTACTTTATCTTGTAGGCTACCGGTAACACAACATAATAATGCTTCTGCATTGTACATATTGTTGTATAATGCAAATAAAAGATTATTTTAAATTGGAACAAAATAATTTTTGTGTTTTTTTATTTTGAATTATTATTTTTAACTTGGCCTACTTAGTAGCCTAGACAATTAACACAAAATAGACCATGGTCCTATGTAGATGCTCAGAACTAGCTGGAGGGGTTAGCCGCACAGAAACCAGTTGGAGGAAACCTGAAATGTCATAGAAATGTGTTTTCACAGCTTGTAAGTACACCCTGCCTTTAGTGAAAATTAGTTATGTAGTCGTTCACCTAAAAAATGCATTGAGCACAACTGGCAACACAAGAGAAAAAGTGGACTGAGAAATGCCAGCAACAATTGCTTTCAAAAGTTCTTAACAAATACCTGCAATTATAAGTGTGGTAATTACCGGCAGCTTAGTACCGGTACATCTCATTATAATATCTGAGAACCCTGATTTGCATCTCCACCCCGTTTTTGTGAACTTATGTAGGAACTCTCGTAATTACATATTCATCTAAGGCTGAACCGCAAAGAAAAGCTGCTGCCGCAAAGCATTGCCTAAAAACTCGCTAGCAGCACTGCACTTGTTTAATACATTTCACCCTAGATGTCCGACTCGTTTGTAACTGGTTGCAGCTATTGCGACAGGCGCAACACTTTAGTACGTTTACTCTTTAGTTGTTTATGAAAATCAGAGCTATAACAGCCTTGCCTACAACTGCCTAAAAAAATAACTTTAGACAATCTAGTCACGTATAAAAAGAGGGCTTAGTATGTTTAATTGTGCAATATGTTGAAATGCCTATTTTTAGACAGTGAAATGCTATGAAATAAGCCATTTTTTACCCTCAAAAATCAGCCATATCCATGACTGAAACCACCTTCTCTTCCGTCATATTCAGAAACATCTGACTGATTCTTTAGATCTTAAAAATGTTTTACATAACAACGTCTTGTATATTGCAGTTTATTAATAGGTTGTGCTTCTATCTATAACAACCAGTTGTGTCTGGGTCTGAACAGCAGAGTAACACTCCAAGGTGGACTCTAGGTTTTTTTAAAACATTTCAGGGCTTTTTTTTTTTTTTCTTATAAAAGATATTGGGAAAAAATCTCTTATTTGGGAAATACATTAAACTCCTCAATGTTCTTTAGAACTACAGTGCCAATAAACATAGGTTCTGGTAAAGTTTGAGGTTTTGTCTTTTGACAAAAAATCATACATCTAATACTATGCTATGGCTTAATTTTGTAATCTGGTTATTTATTTTACAGTTTATCTCATCGAGATGTTTGGTCAAAATAAAAGTGCATTCTCGAAATATTATTTCAATTTATTCCTGAGACTGTTGCGTCATACTTCTAGAAAGGCTCTGGCGCCTTTGGGTGAAGATGAGGACATGAAAACCCAGTCACCTTCCAAAGCAGCTGAATCACTCCACGGGCAGACAGTATATCTGGTTAGCTTGTGCTCCAGAGACCTCCACTCAGGGCTTGAAGCAGGGAACTCAATTTGACATCTGCTTAGAGTGCTACTGTAGTACACCCTGGGGCTCAGAGACTGTGGCGAGACATAGCAAATGCCTTAGTAGATTTGTACAAACTATTGCAATTATTTAATCATCTTGTCAGTACACAAAAGCCCATATTGAGGGTAATAGCAGACCATTCAGGATTAGAAAAGTAACAGAGGTTGGGATGCCAGAACACAGAGCTTTATTGCTCAAATAGCCACACCCAGGAAGTTCTTTGCCTTGTGAATCATGTAATGTGAGGTCCATTATCAGACAGGCTCAATGCCATCCCTGGGCAGTTTCTTGAGCCTTAACAGTTTGTTAAGAAAGAAAAAATAAACACATTTTCAAAGAGTTTTTTAGATATGAAATCAGTGTTGACATTTACTTGCAACATAGCTCCCCCAAGTGGCAGGAAGACCTAATTTCAATAAATATATCGTAAATGTCATTAAAGGGGTAACTTGTGAGCTTAGAGCTTTAGAATAGTGTGTCAATTATTTGTGACAATTATTCCAGTATTCTACCGTTCTTCAATTATTTTTTCCTACACTTATTTTTATGTTTTTCAGACCACAGGAGCTCAGGTACAAGTAGCAGGGGACATGCTGCCAAACTCCACAGAGCGAGCTGTAACTATCTCAGGCACTCCAGATGCCATCATCCAGTGTGTAAAGCAGATATGTGTGGTGATGCTAGAGGTAGGACAGACGTGCACCATTGCATACCCCTCCCGGGGAGATCAGCCATAAGCCTAGTTGATATAGTACATGTATAATTTTCATCTGTGCATGGTTGCTTCCTGTTTACTGTCATACCGCTAGTCTTTTTGTGACCCTGTTTATTTTTTCATTGCATTAGTCAAATTCAGCTTAAAGGCATGTCTTTTTCTCTTGAATGTAACAAAATCATTTTTACTAAGAAACAAGTGCACAGGCTCAGAAACTCTTTTCTGTTAAAAGTTTATAACAGTATACCCTGCTCCTGATGATTTTCAGTCTTAAGCAGGGACCCTTGTAGTAAAGAGTTGTAGTGAAGAATGGCATTTAAAACTTGTACTAATTAAAGTATTTGTAAAAGCTATTACTATAGGTTATAACTTGCTCTATAATGACTTATTAATACACATACAAAGGCTTAGTAAAATATTTATAGCATTGCAGTGGATGGCAGTGAAGTGTTACCTCGCTACATAACAATCCTTGCAACATGATAGGTATTCATTAGTAGCAACCGCCGAAGGTAAATCAAGCCACAGATCAAAGGAGGCTCTAATAACAGGGCTGCACTCTGTGTAGGTTGTGAGAATGGAGAGATTAATCTTTGTGTGTTATGTTGCTTTATGTCCCTTGTATGCAGTCCCCACCCAAAGGTGCCACTATCCCCTACCGCCCCAAATCTGCCTCTGCACCCATCATATTCGCGGGTGGCCAGGTCAGAGCGGACACCATCTTGGCTTCAGCAGGAAACCACACCGTCCTGACACAGCCACAACAAGCACCTGTTAGTGAACTTTTACTGTCTTCTTTAGACCTGTGTGTTATTGATGCAGTAATGTAAATGTTGCATGTTGACAGATTAATATCAATTTTGATTTAAAGTAATGCACTGAGTTTTAAAGATAAGTATTAGATGACAGCATTTTTGAAGCGTCGATTGTGTGAACTTTAGTACGGTATTACTCCTTTCTGTACACTAAAATGTTTTCCCTGGTTTAAAGAAGTGTGCAGCTCCAATACATGAGGAATAGGGGCATGTTTTCCAACGCATTTACTTTTCAAATTAACTGTGAAAATATGGTCCATTGTTTGTTAATCAACAATCAGAATGCAGTGTTGTATATTCGTCAAATAAGGTATGGTTCACTTTTGTTCTTGGAGGCCATTTCGAAAAAAGGATACTCAAATGTGGCATTATAACTTTAACTGCAGGGCTAAACCCAAAAAGACTGGAGTGCTGTAATACTTGACAAATGTTGCAGATAATGGTTGTATGAAGACACACTTCTGTATCAGTTTCTGTGGGTCTCCAGTTATTTATATTTTGTTGTTCTTTAACAGTAACATCATTTAGTTCCATCTATTGGAATGGCCTTACTGTCTCCTATAAATTTCCCCATTTGTTTCAATGATTAGTATAGGACCCTCCCTCTATTTCACTTCCACGAGTGACTTCAACTGAAAACTGAGTGACAGACCAGTGATATGCTGATATGATCAAGAATAACATGAAACGTGAAAATTGTTTTAAAAACACCAGCTAGTGAACTGCAAAATTCTTGAAAAATCTAATTAAATGAACAGTTGATTGATTATTTAATATTTGTCAGTACTTGGGGAAATCTAAGGTGCAGAATTAGAGTAAAATGACTAATAACTGGAATCATCATTGCATAGAATTATAGCCTCATGTTCCTGTAAACTCAGTATAAAGTAATTGACAGCAAGACAATACAGTCTTCTCCATCTACATCGGACAAACACAAAAAACATGTGCCACAGTCCCATTTGTGTAACAGACAACCCCCTGAGAAATTGAATGCAATGCATTCAATTGATGCTGGATGCCATGGAAAGCGGAACAAGGTGAACGGACACCTCGTTAGCAGTCTGAGAAGTAGGGGCTGCTGTGGCAATTGGGGGATGTTTCTTAATTTTATAGAAGTGCAAATTATAGTAGTTTAATAAACAGACAGATTTATGGGCAGAGATAGTGGCTTCAAATGTAATTTAAATTGCTTTTTTATGGCCCCCATAATATTTTATGGTGTTTGCTATCATTTTGAGTGGTTCTAGGCTCTGTTTCTCCAATATAATTCTCTAAAGCTGCCTTTATCTGGCTTGCCCAGAGAACAGTAAATGCAGGGACTATGGAAATCTGTATGTGCAAGTTTCAGTCTGTTTTGTATGTGTTTATTTAGTAAAGGTATTAATATATTCGTTCTTCATTCGCTGTTTCAAAAACCTTCTTGTGTCATTTGAAACAATGGAAGCGGCAGGGTTGTGCTGATATTTGGCTACAGATAGATCAGCCCTGCATTACCAATTTAACATGTGTTACTAATAATCATCATAGAAAGCAGAATAAAACCCTCAAATTCAGTTCACATACCTTATCAGTCATAAGATCCAAAACTAGTAATTGAAGTTGTTGTGGTACATATATGTTGATCTACCAGAACAGGGTCCACTTTCATCTTTGAGTTAAATTAGAAGTTATTCTTGGAAGCACTGCTAAACTAACAGTAAGCTCCATGTTCTTTAAAGAGGAACTGCACTTATGAAGAGGCTCCTGCCCAAGGCACATTTTTTTTACTGTATTGTGTTCAGTTACACAGGATTTTGAATACTCACGCATATCAAAAGTGGATTTAGTATAAAACACAAATATACAAGTACAGTACTTGCCTTTTTTTTATTAGGTCTATGATCACTCTGTTATCTTCAAATTCTACAGGTATATGCGTGTGACACATTTTCCTTGTAACTTATAAAAATAAAATATATTATGTTTTGTTTAAAATGTATTTTTAACGTGTGAGATAAGCAAGGCTGTGCGTGAGAGAGTGAGATAACATTCAAATGAGTGAGTCTCATGCTGAGCGCATGAGACTTGAAATGCCTGCTGAAACAGGTTGCAGTTAACATAAGCCACATATTATAGAGAAATAAACGTGGAAAATAAGGTAATAAAAAAAAAAAAAAAAAAAAATGGTTTTGCCAGTAGGCTTTCCATTGGTAATATCGTTAAAGATATCGTTATATAAGAATATATTTTCTAATTGTATTTTCTTTTTGAACCACTAATATATACCCGTCCTCTGGTCAGCCTGCCCCAAGGTACTCATTTTAGATTTATAATCACAGTATTATGCACAACGGCATCCGATGTAGATGTGAAGGAATTTTAAGGTGGTATTGCAAGCTGATGTTTTAAAGTGACTGCTGTGTCTGTTTTCATAATTGAAACCATGGCAACCTTAGAATCTGTAGCCCTGCTCTTTTACCTTTTCCCGGTGTGCCTAAAAAAAAAGGCAATACAGCTGCAGGATGATTATAGAGTTGGTAATATTTAGATTACTGGTTTTGAAATTATAAAAAAAGACCTGCTTTTTAATATAAGTCCAGTTCCCTTACTCTATGAAACAATCTATCTTCATATTTATTTATTTTTTTTAAATCAGCTTTTTCCTACATCAGCACTTATCATTAAACGTGCCAACATTTTAGATAATGAAAGCCTGTATTACACTATTTTAACTTGCATTTGCCCACAGTGGAAAATTGGGCCCTTAGTCTGTGTACCTGTCCTTCAGCATAAGTTTTTCTTAGCCATCAAATTACTTATATCATTGTATGCTGTGCTTTGGGAAAAAAAAAAAAAAAAAAAAAAAAAACACAGAGAACATGATGCAATGAAACTCATCTCTGATTGCATTTAATATAAGAGTGTGTGCGCCAGTTACCATTTTGGTATCATACAACAGGGATAATAAGCAAATAGAGAAGTCAGTTTAAGCACAGGCAAAAGAGATTTATTTTAGTGTAATTATCCCTGCTGTGTTCATTTGACATATTGTTGTCTGATATACAGTATGCTTGAGTTTCAGCGCGCCTTGGACTTTTTATTTTCAAGGTTTATGCTTAATCAGTAAAACAGCTATTGTTATGCACGCTGCACCTAAGTGCTCTTCCAGATCCTGAGAAGATAATACATTTGTCCTGAAGCTTGTGAGACACAATATACATTTGTTATGTGTTCTTCATCACGATTAATTGGGATTGCTTTTTTGCATGATAAGGAAATGAGATAAGTGTTTAGTATTCTATTGCTCATCGTAAAATGTGCTCAGAATAACAGCCTGTAAAGAAACCTACCAATTTATGAATTTAGATCTTAAGGGATTGCACACTTGTCTATAAGAAATATAGATTGTCTAGAGTAGACCCAACCCATGTCACATAACGTTATGGCTTGAAATGTCACAGTCATATTTCTATTTGTGTTTATCAGCATGTGAAGGCTATAAGAATGCAACCTTATTTTATTGATCTAAATAATGTCATTTTTTAATATTAATTCCAGAAGTGTATTCCTTCCTACCTGTTTGACTTATTTTCATCCTTATTAACATCACTTAATACAATAAAAAATACTATACAGAACAGTTTGCGATACATCAGATACAGTATAACAGTTCAGTCTCTGCACTTGTTTAGTTTTCAAATATACCCATATGTGCCTTATTGATTCTAAAATAACATTTAGCAATATGCACTGTATTGTCCTGTCAACATCAACTTCAATAAATGAAGCTGTAATGAAAGTAATTTGCTGTTGTGCAAACAGAGCTAATGGCAATAACTGATTAGACCCATTACTCCAAGGATATCATCATGGAGAATTTGTATTACTGGTCTTTCCCTTCTCTAATTATTTGTTACCTGGATATACAGTACTATGTATTATAAAATCAGTCAATAATACATCATGCTTTCTTACTCAGTATGTCAAATGAAATTAGATTAAAACACTAATGACCAAGGAAGGTGTGTTTTTTCAAGTTGGCATTGAATATTGTTTTTTTTTTTTCTGAATGGCTTTGAGCTAATACAGGGTTATAATCTGATTGGATGAGGCAAAGGCATCAGGGGGTGTGCGACCTTAATTCTGACATATATAGATATGGCCGAAGTTTTGCATCCCCCCTATGTAACACATTTTGCTTCGTAAAAGTCAAATGAAACCTGTCGAATAATGTTATGTTAACATATTGAATTACATATCACTTTGTAGTTTTCCATATACTTAAAGAAAAACAGACAAAATTGAAAAATGTAACATTTTGAAATCTAACTGTACTACCATGTCCATCTACTACTAAATCTAACTGTACTACTCTACTACACTTTATAGCTTTTGTACATGGGCTCTTATTATCCAGAAGTATGTTATGCTTGCCTGGCTTTTATTAAATAATAGAAAAGCCGCATCTCCTGTCTCCAAGACAGATCTAACAGACTTGATATTGATGATAGTCATCCCAAACCATGGGAGCAAATAAACCCAGATCTACTCAGAATGATTTCTAACATCATAAAAACAAACAAAAAAAAACTATTAAAATGTCATTTGAACCTTATATTACTCTTTAATCTAATGGTCTTTTATTTACAGTATGATGGCAGGAGTGGGGCAGAATGCAATTAAATATTGCCTGTGTGACTCTTTCTAACATCGTAACAAAGATATGAGTTCGTTCTTCAAAACAAATCTCAATGTTTCTGCTGATTCATTTTTTTGTGTTGGCTTGTTTGTGTCAGTTCCCTTCAGTCTGTGCAGTGAGAGCATGTCTTGTGATGCAGAGTTTATTACAGAGTTTATTTTATACAGTGTTTCTGTGTCAGCTCTTATTGTATTCTGATTCCACTGCAGTTTCTAGTTTTAGTTCACATTCTCATATTAGAAATTCATGGTCAGCTGCTTTGAATAAGCAAAAGGTTACCCTTTCAAAGGTTAATCCAGACAGATGATTTGCATGTTGTTAAAAGATACAGGAAAATAGCAGTATTAGCAGTGATTAACAACATGAGAAATATTTAGTGGATTGACAACTAAATGGCTATGGCTGTGGCTGTCAGGTTCCTGTGGCTGTCAGGCAATTGTTTTTTTTTAAAAAAGGACCTTCTGTTTTAATGTATGTTTAGTGTAGTTGATTCAAAATATGCGTGTGTGGAAATAAGTAGATGTGGGGGATTTTCTGGTTCCACCTGTACTTGTAAGTGGCCCCTGAACCACAGTTGGAGAAACTTGTGTCTTCATGAATGTCAGATTTCTTGATACAGATACTATTTCACTGTTTTAATGTATTATGCATTGGTCCTCACTGTCTTGTAAAGCGTTTTGTGATGGTGGTCCACTATGAAAGGTGCTATATAAAATAAAGATTGATTAATTGGTTGATTGATACAAACTGAAGGAAAAAATGTGTGTGATATGTATAGACAGTCACCACTGCAGCCAACCATGGTACAGGAGCAATATGTCTCAGGTTAAGCACCATTTAACAAAGAATAATGCTTCACTCGTGTAACAAAACATTCTTAGAATGCCCTCTACTGGTAAAATTAGAGATTTTTTGCAAAATAAAGACAAAATACAAAGCAGGGAACTTAAGAACAAAATTATAAGGCAAATTAATTAGGCTACAATTGTTAAAGGCAGGTAGGATTTCAGAACTAATCCTTCTTAAATTGTTCAGAAAAAGCACACAAAACATCTAACAAACATACATTTTTTTTTTTTTTTTTCATTTTATGCGGTGTGTCAGTGGAGCACAGTGTAATCAAAGTTTTTGTTATTAGGTTGTTTTTAAAAACATGCTATAAGGAACGCTGTGCCATAATTGAAATCCTAGGGTAAGCTCTAGAGTAAATCCTAGGGTAAATGTTTAGAGTAAGATTTATTTAGTTACATACTACATATTCTGTACTGTGTATGCCACATCTGTTTTGCACACTCATTCAAATCTATGCAATGATGAATTCTAACTAGTGCTATACATATAAGGTGATTTATAATTTGCACAACATTGTTTATAGTTCTATGCAAATGTTAACAACATTTATATAACAACATTGTTGAAGTCAAACAGTGAATGTCTTCGTCATGACATTTTTCCTTTGCATTACCATCATCTACACACCATCCAGTTTCCACAATGCTCCGAGCATGTTGTGAGAATAGTAAAAGTATTTAAAAATATTTCTGGAAGCACTTT
The DNA here is from genome assembly GCF_017654505.1 of Polyodon spathula. Classification (NCBI taxonomy): domain Eukaryota; kingdom Metazoa; phylum Chordata; class Actinopteri; order Acipenseriformes; family Polyodontidae; genus Polyodon; species Polyodon spathula. The sequence continues at coordinate 60,829,945 of NC_054537.1, forward strand.
ACATTAAGAAATTATACTGCAGTTGCACATGTGGTGACATAGTAATTAGAAAATACACATAGGCAGGTGTAAATACTGTGTGATTTCAAAAGAGCAACTGGCAACATTTCTTATTTTGCAATTGTGTTTTATTTACACAACCATGCGTTATTACAGTGTAGTTAATATGTAGAATGTCACTCTTTGTTTTTCCACACCAAATTATTTTTGATTATTTGGTAGAACCCTCACCGAAAAATATGACAACACCAACACAAAAAAAAACAAAAAAAAAAACCTTGAGCCAACATAAGATTACTTGAATGTTTGGGGATCTGAGGTTTTGTTGTCTAATCGAAGGTTTAATGATCTATAATGACTAACCTGACTTTCCATTGTGTTTTGCAGACTTTTGCAATCCAGGGACAGTATGCCATTCATCCAGACGTGAGTCCTGCGCATGTAAATCACTTTCTTTTCCCCCTTTTCCATCGAGGCAGAATTTACTGTGCTTCATCTTTTAGACTTGAAACTGCAGCATGATAAAAACAATAATCATACAACAATTATAATTTGGACTCTAGTAGTAAACTGTACATGATACAGATAGAAAACACTGTACAGCAGCCCAGATTTTTTTTATGCATGTTTAATAAACTTATAGTAATATTGTAATAATTGTAAACAAAGACCCATAGTCAAAATAACAGAAAACATTATAAATTTGGTTTCATTTTCATTCATTTGGTGAGGTGGGGGGGGGGGGTGATATATTTTTCTGTATTCTAAAATAATTACATGTGATTAGTTAGTTCTAATTTCCCATCCTGCCCTGCAGTTGACCAAGCTTCACCAGTTGGCTATGCAGCATTCCCCCTTTACTCCCCTTGGGCAGACCAACCCTGGTTTCCCTGGTATGTACCCATGACTCCCTGGGGATGTCCTTCTTCTTAACCTCTTTTTTTTTCCCATGGTCTTTAAATCATTTTATTAAATGTGCTCCATGAACAAGATTCCTTCTCTGTCAAAGCTTAACAAGGCTTACTTTTTTGTATTTCTTTATTTTTGTTTGTATGTGTGTTTGGATTTATCTGGGTAATGCTTTGTTAAATCTCACTTACATCCTAATCATTTAACCCTTGGGGCTCCAGTGCTGAGTTTTTCTCAATTGGGCTCTATACACAATGCTTGTGAGTGAATGCTTGTGAGTGATTTTTATTTAAAGTCTGTTTTCATGTGTTCAATTGTTTGGTTTTCATGAAACTGTTTAGAAAAGTGTTATGAACACCACACTTTGGGCCTCATTTACAAAGCGTTTACCGTACACAAAACATGAATACCGTGCGCAGCACTGTCCCCTCCTAATTACTATTCCTATTTCTGTGAGGAAAATAAGGATTTAGCAGATGCATTGAATTAATGATGTTCGTGTAATCAAAGCAGCATATTAAACACAGACAATTAGCTGCCATACATTCATGAGCTGTTCATGAAGGTCTGACAAAGATTTTGCGCAGGCAAAAATAACACAAAAATTCTGCCGACTGAAAGCAGAGAGCATAGGCGGCAGAAGTTGTGTACTGATTTGAAATGGCAGATATTTAAGGTCCTGTGGAGCTAAAAGATGTTAGTGACAACGAGCACAATGCGTATATCCATGCCCTGGAATCAGCTTGTTACTGACGCTTCCATCCAAGCTCCTCTGGATTGAACCTTCGGCCCAAATGTTGATTAGAGCAAATGTTTCTTCATCTCTGCTGCAATCTGGCTCATGGTGTGTCTCAAGCAACAAAACTATGGCTAAACAGAATAAACAAAAATGTTCCTTGCTGAAGTGAAAACTTCACGCTGGCGTGGCTATTTGTTATTGTGTCAGCTCACTAACAACCAACAAACATTTTGTCTCGCTCAACCTGGGTCAAAGCGTCTAGACACACATCCTGAGGTGGGTCGCTGGGTTAACCTGGGTACAACCCAAGTACAAGGTTTTATATTACACAGACCCGGGTTGGAGTGCCAGTGTGAAAGGGGCCTATGATTTATTTTGGTTTACTTGTAAGATAAAAAATAAAATATGCTGAAATAATTTAGTTTCAATTTAAAATATTTTATTGTCTATGTAATCCTACAACAATGTGAAGCCTACAACGCATAAGCATGGTTTCTTTGGTATTACATGTAGGATAGACTAAAAAAAAAAAAAAAAAAAAAGCCTACTAGGTATTCATTTGATTTTACTACTGTACTATTTAAGCCTATTGTAGATAGCTATACTTTTTACATAATGTGTACAGAGAACACATTAATATTATTTTCATATGCCCTCCTATTAATATTTTTTACTAAACAAACATAAATCGATTGAGAACATACAAATACATATATAGTATTTAATTGTATATATATGTTATATATATATATATATATATATTATATATATATATATATATATATGAATAACGAACAAACTAAACTAACAAATAAATAAATAGATAAAAACTTCGTAAGATAAAGAAGTGTTTTCCAAAAGCCTTAATAATTTATGTTTTTATTTTTATTTTTTGTTGACGAAAAATGTAAATATATTAACCTCAAACAAGTGTGATCTACAATTGAACTGGGATCTGCAGTTGCTACGCATTATAGATGTACGCAGTGTGGAGTAATGGTTAGGGCTCTGGATTCAATACAGTAAAGAAAACAACAGTATAAGCAGTAGAAACATAGTTACAACGTACATTTCTCTGTAGGTTCATTCTGGCTTTAACAAAGTTGGGAGGCTACGCTGTAACAATTAATCTTGATGAATCTTATAACATTGTGTCAAACAGTTGAATTGAGTTCAAACTGAGGTACCTATTTAAACAGTGTTCTTACTGGAGCCTAAACAGGGCTTTTTAATTGTTCTACATTATGTTCACTGACCCCAAGCGAACGTATCTGTATTTTAGCTAGTTTGTTATTCATATATTTTGTGTGTGTGTGTGTGTGTGTGTGTGTGTGTGTGTGTGTGTGTGTGTGTGTGTGTGTGTGTGTATATATATATATATATTCCATTTATCTACACATCCTACCCCACAACTTCCAAGTGAAAAAAAATATTCTAGAATTTTGTAGAAAATTAATTAAAAATAAAAACTGAAATAGCTTGGTTGGATAAGTGTCCACCCCCCCCTTGCAATAGAAATTCCAAATTAGTTAGTAAGTGGCCTCCAGCTGTATTAAATTGCAGTGATTCACATGATTTCAGGATAAATTCAGCAGTTCCTGTAGGTTCCCTCTGCTGGGTAGTGCATTTCAAAGCAAAGACTCAACCATGAGCACCAAGGCGCTTTCAAAAGAACTGTTGGTGAAAGGCACAGATCAGGGGATGGGTATAAAAAAAGGCCTTGAATATCCCTTGGAGCACGGTCAAGACGATTATTAAGAAGTGGAAGGTGTATGGCACCACCAAGACCCTGCCTCGATCAGGCTGTCCCTCCAAATTGGATGACTGAGCAAGAAGGAGACTGATCAGAGAGGCTAATGGCAAATTTGCAAGAGCTATAAGATTTTATGGCGAAGACTGGTCAAAGTGTGCATGTGACAACAGTATCCCAAGCACTCCACAAATCTGGCCTGTATGATAGGGTGGCAAGAAGGGGGCCATTACTCAAGAAAGCCCACCTTGAATCCCATTTGAAGTATGCAAAAAAAACCACTCTGGAGATTCTGTAGCCATATGACAAAAAGTTTTGTGGTCTGACAAAACTAAAATTGAACTTTTTGGCCTAAATGCAAAGCGTTATGTTTGGCACAAACCCAACACAGTGCATCACCCAAAGAATACCATCCCTACTGTGAAGCATGGTAGTGGCAGCATCATGTTATGGTCCTCATCATTAAGTCCTTGAGGAAAACCTGTTGTCCTCTGCAAGAAAGCTGAAACTGGGACGGCAGTTTACCTTTCAGCATGACAATGACCCAAAGCACACAGCCAAAGCTACACTGGAGTGTCTAAGGAACAAAAAGGTAAATGTCCTTGAGTGGCCCAGTCAGAGCCCCGACCTAAATCCAATCAAAAATTTGTGGCATGACTTGAATATTGCTGTCCATCAGCGCTCTCCAAGGAACTTGATATAGCTTGAACAGTTTTGTAAAGAAGAATTGTCAAAGGTGCTTCCACCAAGTATTAACTCAGGGGGGTGGAGACTTATCCAATTATGATCTTTCGGTTTTGTATTTTTAATATATAATTTTTTTAACAATGTGGAGAATGGTGTGTAAATAAGTGGAAAAAAATCCTTATTTAAATGCATGAAACTCTGAAGCACTAACACAACAAAATGTGAAAAAAGTTGTGTAGACTTTCTTTAGGCTCTGTCTATATATATCTCGACATTAGTGAATTAATTTTCAATCGATTTGTTTTTTATTTAAAAATAAATACAGTTAATAGCCTAATACATATGTAAAAATATAGATATGTACAATAAGCTTAAACAGTACAGTATGTAAAAATATAGATATGTACAATAGGCTTAAAATACAGTAGTATCATTAAATGAATTTTTTTTTTTTTTTTTTTTTTTAGTCTATCCTAAATGTAATACAGTAAAATGATGCATTGTAGACTTCATATTGATGTAGGACGTGTAGATAATAAAATATTATTTTAAATTGAAACTAAATTAGTGTTATATTTCATTAAATACGTTGTGTACAATCCATCTTTTTATTTCTATTTAGAACATGCAGATATTTGAAATGTAACACTATAGACGCTATGTGATTTCCTTATTTTTCATTTAATTTAATTTAGAAATTTAAAAAATACATATGTTTTTTAGGAATAAAAACAATTGACTAATATTTTAAATAATATATTTTAATATTTATTCATAATGTGGTTTCATTCTGTTTCTTTTCATTTAGAAATGTAAAAAGTAAAATTACTTCTCTGTTGCACATTATGTAAATTGTGAACATAAATGTGTCTAAAAAGTTGTCTCAAATGCGTCTCGTTTAATTTTGGGACAGACACTTTTTGGGAATATTTTTACATCTCCCGAGTCGACCCGATAGAGCAGCTCTGACTGTGTTTCTGTTTATACTGTATACGTTACGAACAAAATATTACAGTTTGTTTTTTATTATTTCAATTTAAAAAACAAAAAATCGTTGGGTCTATCCACAAAGGGTTAACCCATTGGGGTAATTACAACATTTAAACATGCATTATCTAGTCAAGTGCCCACTCCAATTTGAAATAGATTCATTAACCTGAACAAGGACATTTGGCACAGGCAATATTCCATGCCATAACAAAACTCACTTGAGTCATTACTTCAGCTTCTTTACTGAAGGCAGAAAGGACCATAGGCCTTTGAGGCTGCTCGCCTGATGTGTAAGCTTTTTGTTGCAGAAGAGACATGTTTAGCACTGTTTTCAGTGAAAGCAAACAGTTAAAATGTTATACTTTCATTTGTTACTTGTGAAGGGTTTGCTCAATGCATGAATATTATGGTCCAACTCAGGAGATAAAGCTTGAGTGTAGGGTCCACCTGACATTTCTCATTGTGTTTTGGAAGAAACTTTACACTGGAGCAACCTGGCCTTGTAACTGTCTATCTGTGCCTAGGAATCAAGGGTTAAATAAATGATGTTACATTTGTGGCATCATTTCCCTGTGATGTGTGATCCCTGTTATTCCATCACGATTTATGTTGAATTCTCCTTGTCTTACCTAATGATATACTGCATTTTTGTTAGCATAGCGATACATTTAACTGTTCCTTTGGTAACATACTGACAGATTTGACATGGCTATTTTTTTTGTTTCTGCAAAGTGTTCTACAATTTAACTTAATCCTTATGTTTCTAGAATGTACTTTTATTTTTGTTTTAAACGTAACTAACATTGCCTTAAGCAACTCGTTCCCCTTCCCTCATATCCAACACCTCACCATTAAATATACCCACGCTTTGATTTTGTTCCATAACATATCCTGTCCTCCCCCATTCTCTAGCCCCAGAACCCTCTATTAACATTCTTTTATACACCCACCCCCCTCCTCCCTCCCGTATCTCTTACCTATAATGGACAACATTTTTGAAGCAAGTTTAAAAGGCAAAGGCATATTTTCAAAGAGGAACAAGACAAAATTTCCTTGAAACTACCAATTTCTTAGTGTTATTTCTTGCAAGTTTTCTACCGTTGTAATGACTTCATTCCTCTCAGAGAATGTAGTTTGCCTTTTGGAGTTTCATCAAAATTGGGCATAGCATCTTTCGTGTGCCTCTTGAAGACTAAATCAGTGGTTGCTAACAATTACCCGTCCGTTTTCCTGCTCAGGTCTTGATGCCACAACGTCTACCAGTTCCCACGAGCTCTCAATTCCAAATGATGTAAGTCTACCTTTTTGTTTATGTTATATCTTAATAACATTTACCCTAACTAAGCAGTTAGTAAAACATAAGCGGAAAATGTGCTGAGATCCAACAACTAGTTTCTTTATTGAGCTCTTCATCAGAATAATACAGTAAAATTGCACACTCTCAGTGAGCCATGCAAGTACTACCAGTAGGTGGCAGTAGCCAACTAATCTTAATACTGAACCAAATATATAACAGTTTATATCGTGCTCGCCAAACCAGTGCTCAAATTCGTGCCCACTGGCCAAGCCCGTGTTAAGCACTGCCTTTCGGTTCGTAGTACAAAGCTGTCACAGCAGTCTATTGACAGTTTTGCTCGCTTATGCTGTCCAAAACGAGCGAACACCGAGAATACGGAGAGCATACAATCAACCAATTGAATATCTGCATTTTCTCTGAGGTAGCCCAATCATAAGTTAGCTGGGTGGGACATAAACTGTGTCTGTTTCAGTTGCAGGTACTGACAGTAAGTTTAACCAATAGGAGAGTATCTGCGCCAGGTGAGCATTAAATTTTGTTGACTGTTATTGAGAAAAACAATACATTTGAGTATTTAGAATTTAGACAAGGGAAACACTGTAGTAGATTTAGTTACGAATCCACTTGCTCTGAATAATTGTACTGCAGGTGAGCGATCTTTAAAACAGAGTAGTGTTGATAAATTCGCCAAATTGAAACAAAGCGAGACACTATATATCCTCTTTTATTTTAGTTTATTCATGGTTATCTGTTGAAAAGGGTAGGACTTCAGTTTAAGTATCCATTTTAAACACTCAATAATGTATCTATAAACATGTTATAAAGGGTATTATAAACAATATGTCCAGTAGACAGTTATCCACAATAACAGACCATAGCCATACAGTGTTAAAACAGTTGAGGCATTTATAAGAAACATTACAATTAATTGAGAAGACATGAGAGTAAACCACATTAGTAATGTCAACATGTTATGTAATATTTGAGTGCTTTAAAATCCGCTGGCCCCTTTATCGTGGTACTGAAGATCTTCATTAAAATGCACTAACACCATCCTATAGGCCAGAAATGTTATTTGAAAGTTAGGAATCTGACTGAATATGCAGTGCAACCACTAATGACGGAACCATCCTTAGTTTTTTGCAAAATGATGTCTCCTTTTGTAATAAAATCAATTGAAGCCACTGACGTCATCACTGCTCTCACTCCACTGTGGCATCTGAAAGCCTGTTCTCCCTCACTCCAGTTAATAGGCTGCATTATTGGCAGACAAGGAAGCAAGATCAATGAAATCAGGCAGATGTCAGGGGCACAGATCAAGATCGCCAACGCCATTGAAGGTTCAGCGGAGCGGCAGGTCACAATCACAGGGTCTCCTGCAAACATCAGTTTAGCACAGTACCTCATCAATGCAAGGTAAGTTTCCAACTTTTGTACTAGCTAGGCTTCATGCTGTAGGCACTTGATAAACCCAACAGTAATCTCAAGTATGGTACATTATATCTGTTGCTCATAGAATTCCATGCAGCATCTTGCAGTCTTTGCGGTAATGGACTAATTTGCAAGTCTGTAAAACCAGCAATTTCATATTAGGATGACAATTGTTTTCTTATGAAAGCTGTAATATGCCGGTATTTTGCAATGAAGAAAACACGTTCTTGTTTAATTCGCACAAATAAAATCAAAGGCCACAATAAAGAGATGGACACAATGGATGACAATGATGAAATACAATGGCGTAGTCGTGCCTAAACCATTTCCTTAATGCTTTCTCCCATTGCCAAATTAGTTGTCATTTCATGTTAAAATGCATCACAAGTCTTTATGGAGTGCTCTAGTTATTCTGTTTCTATAATTACAACGAATGACAAGGAAGTATGTTAACCCAGAATTAAAAAGCTGAATTGAGAGCTCAACTTTCCTTAGATCAAGATTTGGAACAGTGCGATTCATCAGGTCAGTCTTTCACTGGATTTGGGAAAATAAATGTTAAAACCACAGCTATTTGAATAAAATACTGGAATGAAAAATCAGTGTGTTTTACTCTGAATATCAAACCCAGAGTTACAAAACAAGGGAATAGCAACTCAAAAGTTAACCTAAGGTGATTCTTACATTACAACTTAGTAGTGTTGTTCTGTCACAAACAGTGTTTGGAATCACACCCTAAGGTAAAGCAGCTGTGATAAACCAATGCTGAAATATTAAATGAAATGCCTTTTTAATAAGCAATTGGCCATATACTGTGTAATTCAAGTTATTGATTAAAACCGCATTCAAATTGATAGATATTAACTCAGGTATAATCCATTATCCAAAGTAAACTTTAATTTACAGTAATATAACAGTTATACAGGGGGACATCATTCATACTCTATATATCACAGTGTATGTGGTTAATTCCTAATCTGTCAACTTCCTTTCTGCCTTAAATCGAAATTAATTTAATTTGCTAACGCAGCAGCTCTAAACCATTGGGGTGCGTCTCCTGGGGGAGTGTGGTGAGCGTTCCAATAAAACGGTAATTATAATAGTAATAAAAAAAAAAAATCTCAATACATTTTTTTACATAAGTCTAAATATGAATTTTACAAACTGTCTTGAAAACCGCTCTTATTAAAGCAGAGACCCAATCACAAATCAGTCACAGTGCTGTTCCCTCCTCATAGTACCCTCGTTCAGTACATAACATGAATCAGTTTGTGATGCATGAACAAAGAGACAGAGCAAGTGTGCAGATGCATCATCATCTAAAAAAGCAAAGAGTTCAGAAATAAGAAGGAAGTTACTTGGAAATTGGATTTACCTTTATTGGCACTGCGGATGAACCTTGTCCTTAGTGTGTCGTCTGTGGTGATGTACAAATGACAGGCTTCTTTTTAATAAATAAAGTGCAGTCAGAGAAATGTGTTTTTTTAAAGCCTGTAGCACTTTAGTAATATTTTCTTCAGGGAAACTTGTGTCAGGTTCATTAACATTTTAAGAGAGAGTGAAGTTAATAGGATGATACATTTTACAAAGGTATCGTGAGCATGTGTTTTTCTTTCTTTTTGAACATTGAATTAGGTGTTGTGTGCTATTCACGGGTTGGCATCTGTACACAGGATAAGATGTACTGGTTTTTGGCAAATACTTCACTGTAATTGGTTGATTTCTGATATGTGATATATAATGTTCAAAAAATGAAGTGGGGTGTGATTTTTTTTTTAAAAAGGTTGATAATCCCTGTATTAAAGTAATTGTAGCTAACAAAGCAATTCCTTAAATCTTAAATCTCAAATGTGTAGTTTTTTTAAAGAAACACATCTTATAGCAAACATGTATGTATTTTGTATGTTATTACTTTAGGTTAAGTAATGTTCTATTCTTCTATTCCTATTTCTCTGGAAATGTTATCCTTGCACTTCCTGGGTCATTTAACCTCAGTAGGGTCTACTGGGTCGTAGTGTGTTACTGACTGAAAACATACCAGTTAATAAGGGGAAACAGTTCATTGCTTGCTGAGAGGAAAGAAGCCTAAAGCAATGGGGACAATTCCACCCTCCAGGTGAAATGACCAAGCAAGTGTAGTACAGATATTGTTTTTATAAATTAAAAACTACATGTTTACAATAAGATATGTTTCTTTCAAAAGTGTATGTAATTAATGGAAGTGCTCAACAGATAAAATGTATGGAATTATTTTATTAGCTACAACCACACGTTTAAAATCAGTTTTCTTACCTCGCATTAGCTTTGACAGTCTAGCCCTAAGTAATATCTTACTAGAAAGTAACAGCCACTATTACTTTTATAGTGTTGTTTTGAAATATCTGTATATCCTAAATGAAGTGTAAAAATTAAGCAAAATACTAAAAGGCCTTAAGCATATATCTAATGCTAATAAGTTAAGAGAATTAATTAAAACCTTGGTTAGCATTCTTTTATAATATTTCTGACAGGAACACAGTCTCTAGAAACATCCATAGGATCAACACGAAAAGTAGAAAAATGGTTTTAAAATTCTAAATATTTTAAACTAATTTCTATTTTTTTCATTCATTTTTTGTTTATGTTTCAAAATGAGATTCCATTTTTTTATAGGTTGTACATGTTTTCAAAGGGAGTATGAGATGCCAGATAACTAGTATATTAAGGACACACACTAGTGGTATTTTTGCCTTTTTTTCTTGAGGTGAAAATATCATTGTACACATTTTGATTTTGGTGTTGGATTCAAAACTGAGATTCACAACTAAACTATATACAGTGTAGAAAACCCAGTGTCTAGGAAAAGAACCAAACTTCATACCCCAAGACATCAATATGGTAATGAGTGAAGCATTGGGGAAATCAGTACAAATTGTGATGTGTATTCCCAGAACAACACCAAGAGGTACTGCATTAAACAGACTGGATTTGTGGGCTTTTTTGGAGATAAAAAATAAATAAATAAATTTAGAGAGCCTTTTAAAACAGTACCCCTCTCCTCATGTTGAATTTTGCATCATCTTTGAGGAAAAAAATCACTTAATTTTACCAGTACTGTTTTATTTTTCTTCACACACACACACATACACAAAATATTCCACTTTGGAGAATAAGACCAGGTAATTCTGCCCCAAATCTATGTCATGAGGTAAAAATATGAATAGTTAATACATTTGCGTTTCTGTAATGTATTGTGCTGATCCTGATATGAAGGGTGCTTTATAAAATTAGGCAGCGAGATGGGCACTGGGGCAGTCTGGGGCTCACATGACATACTGTATGTGGCTCATTCTAGTGAATAGGTTGAAAATCCATGAACCTACAGTCTGAATAAACTGACATGATTCTTCTGTATGTTGAGGTGTGCCTTTTGCTTTGATCTGTTGGTGTTTGGTTATATACATCATACTGTTTTGAGCTGGTTTGCACATACAAAAAAATGCATGTTTTATAAAAATGTGGATTTTTTATTTTTTTTGTCATTAACATTTCTTTAATTATCAAAACATTTATATGGGTCGGTCCACAAATACTGTAAGCCATGTTAAGACAGTTGTGGAGGTGATTCTATCATTTCACATACAAGCTACACAATGACACACGACTAACTGCTATTATCATTTCACAATCAGTGGCGCTTTGTATGCTTTGATGATTATTTTTTAATAAAAGGAGTGCAGTGAACATTTGGTTTGCATTTTAGTTTGGCTGTACTAAAGCCAGGAGAAGAAAAACAGACCAACCAATAAATAAGCCTGCTGAAGACGCGTGCTAGTGCTGGGGAGTTAACATCATTATTACTTTTTAAGTTCTTATTTTTAGTTTGCTTGCCCTTCATCTTGCCATTATCTGCATTCCTTAGATTTCTTTCTTTCATGAACAAAAAATAAAATATTATTTTTATTTTTAAAACAGCTATGTAGTATGATATTAATGTTTTCTTCATCAAATCATGAAATACCCTTTTGTTATTTCTCTTCTTTAACACATAACATGTTCCCCCTTGACCCTCATTTTTCCCTTTTTTCTCTTTCTCTTTTTCTCTCTCTCTCTCTCCGCTTGTGTGACCCTTGTGTTGACCAATCTAACCCTGCCCCCGTGTTCACTCCTTTATCCTGCCTCCTTCTCTTCCCTCCCTTCCTCCCTGCCTGTGCCCCCATCCCAATCTTCTGTTCCTGTCCCTCTCTTCGTTCGCAGCTTAGAGATGGCTAAAATCAGCACCCAGACTGCTTCCGTCACGAACCCTGTTGACCTCAACATGAACCTCTCTCAGTCTGCCACCCCTACCTCCACCCCCACCTCAATGGCTGTTCTGGCAGCGGCGGCCGCTGCTTCCGCCGCGGTCAACATCAATTCCCCTCCTCCCTTACCAACCACCCACTATGCTGTTCCTGTCTCCAGTCTGCTTGGCATGAAAACTGTCCCATTCCTGGCATTAAACGCTGCGGCCGCAGCGGGGGCCATGGGGAGTTTATCTGCTTATACCACTAAAATCCCATCGACCAGCGGGGTTAAGAAATCTGATCGACAGAAGTTTGCTCCGTATTGAGAAGGGATGAGAGAATGCAAGTCCCCCCACCCCCCCTGGCGGTGGGGTGGGGGTGGGGAGGGGGAGCACGCTCTCTACCAAGATTCTGTGGTAGATTATATAGTATTACAATAGCAAAGAAAACAGAAAAAGGAAACACTTTTTTCAAAAAAAAAAAAAGACCAAAAAAAGTATAACCTGCTAGTTAACCTGTCTTCCATTCTTCATTGTGACCTAAACAAAATCTCTAGCAACTACTTCCAACAGCATAAGTGACAGATTTGATATTGGTAAACATCACATTTGATATGGGTTTTTCTATAAAGCGCCACATACAATAAAATCAGTTATTTTTTGTGTTTTGTTTTGTTAAATAGACTGAATTACAATTCTTTGATATACAGATTTTTTAAAAGTCCCCTATATACTGTATATGTTGAAACCACATGTTCACCATTCCCTTCATTCACAATTATGTTTTCAAAACTTGATGACCATAGGTAGTGTGACTGGTGTATAAGTGAAGCATTTTCCTGGTCATATCAATCAATCAACAAATCAATGAGTTAATGAAAATATGAATAATTATACCAACCTACACATGCAAGGTAAACTTGGTGATTTATTGACCCAACTATTAAGATAAATACAGTGTAATGAGTCACAGTTTATACATTTCAGGGTGGTATCTATTTAAATGGACCCATTTGAGGAAGGTGATGTAATCCCACACTCCAATGTAAAACTGAGGAGGTATGCACCCTATTGGGTACATTTTTAACTACAGGATACATTTAGCTGGTGTTTATTTACATTTACATATACATTTTTATATTTCTCATCAATTCTGTTCCAGTGTTTATAAACTCCCAGTTCTTATTAATCTCAGTTTACCCCCTCATGTTTGCTCCTTTATTGAATGTTAGTGATGATTTGAGTTGAGAACATGGCTCACACTTATCTTTTTTTTTTTTTTTTTTTTTTTTTTTATTTAGTCATTGCCAATTATTATTTTCTCCCCAATTTAGTTGTGTAAAATTATTTTTAGGCTCAGCTCACTTCTACCACCCCTGCACTGACTCGGGAGTGGCGAAGACGAACACACGTTGTCCTCTGAAACGCGTGTCGGCGGGAGTGGCGAAGACGACACGGCACGTTGTCCTCTGCGTGTGCCGTCAACCGACCGCCGCTTGTAACGTCTGCAGACTTAACCTGCAGCCAGAGGCTCAGAGTCAGCCGCGTCGGAGGACAATGCAGCTGCAGCCTGCAGGTGCCCAGCCAGACCACAGGGGTCGCTGGTGTGCCCTTGAGCCACCGGTTTGGACGGGAGGGTAGTGGTGTGCAGTGAGCTGAGAACACACCTTGGCCAACCTAGCCCTCCCAGGAGGCGCTTGGCCAATTGAGCGCCACCCCCTAGGAACTCCCTGTCACGGTTGGCATGCTGAGTGCTTTTACTGGATGCACCACTTGGGAGTGTATTCTTTTTGCTTAGATTTTAACTTACTCATTACTCATTAACTTACAAATAGGGGTAATTAACTTACAACCAAAATAATTGACCTCTAATTCTGATAAAACATAAACAAACATGGGGAACTAAAATAAATAAATAATAATAATTGGTCACTGGCTGTTGGAAGTAGTTAAAGTACATTTTTTATTTTTCTTTTCTATTATTATTTTCATTCACTTAAAAAAAAAAAAAAAGATTTTGCATATGTGGTATTGGTTTACTCACTCCTTTTGGATGCAATCTCTCCATTAGCTTGCCATCTCCATTCACTTTGCACTCCTTGGACAAAAAGGCTTTAACTTAATGAACTGTGGTTAGTATCCAGTGCATTTTTGGAAGGTTTTCAACTAAAACATTGAATGCAAATGCAATACTTTCTAAAAAATAACAAGAAAACACAATAAACAGTTTTAATGTAGGTTACAATGCATGGTACCAGTTCAATATTCTAGTTATCCTTTCTGTATATTCAATATGGATTTCTCTACCATGACTACTTTAGTGAATTTGAACTAAATTTGCCACTGTTTGTAAAACTGCCAATCATACAGTACTCCACTTATAGAAGTGTTTTGTATGTATATAATGGAAGGAACATAAATAAAACTGGAAGTAATGTGAGAAGTTACCTAAGATATATAAACAGCTCGGTAATTATTCCTGCAACATTGTTAATTAACATTTTAAATAATTTAAAAAGAATATAAATACTTTGTTGTTGTTGAAGTGATATTTGTAATAGTAAGAAGTGTTCTGCTTTCTTTCTTCCTGATTTGTTCCTACATTTAGGCTCTCTTCAGAAGTCACTGGCCTGGGGGCACTGTAATGCTTCCCATCATACACTAGTGCATTAGTCACCTGACAGGACATTTCCAATGGCCGTTTGTGACAATTATGGACTATAAACTACAAAGGAACTCCTGCCATTTATATTGAAAACAATTATTTATATAATCCTGAAAAAAAACAAATAATCTAATAATTTAACCACTGTCCTAACTCCTGTGTTGCTCTCATTGCTGTATCAGTTTAACATTGTTTGTGACTCAGACCTGGCTGAACAAAGACTCTTGTTTAATTTTCATTTCTTCTGTTTATTTGATGTTCATGCTCAGGCTTATCTATGTAATGGCATGAGCTATCAGTGTTTCAATTCATTGTATTCAAATATATCTACATTACTGAGGTAAATTAAATAGTGATAGCTTTTTATAAGTAAAGGATTCCTGATTAAATGTTTGCAGTCTCTTTCCTTTCTTTGTATTTGTTAATGTCAACATTAACAACTTATTTATGATGTCACATGTTTATTATGTTACATGTATGTAGTCAAGTTTACAGACCTATACACCTATGAAAACTCCTTGAGCTGCAGTTGACGCTATGGAGGAATACCAACAAAACTTTTGTATCTAATCTGTATAGTTATTTATGTCATGCTTAAAAATTACAAATTTAATAAGCTTCAGGGATCTTTCAAGTAGTCGTACAGCTGTGCTGTAAAAATGGATGAGCCTAATAAATCTTAAACCTGTGTTACGTACCTCACTTTGAAGATGTTAGTCATTTTTTTCTCTCTTAAGCGCATCAAAACACATTTTGAACATGTAATAAAAATACAGTACAACTGGTGTTAAAACCAATGGAAACAAATTGCCATATTTACACCACTGTTACTGCAGTACAAAATTTGCAACACATTGTAATAAATTTTTCCATAAACCTTACCAGTTTTCTATGGTCTCAGGGTTCGGTCTTGAAGAAGCATTTGTTTTGGTAAGTGCACTGCTGGCCACTTTATTAGTCCCTCAGCTGTACCTAATATTAGGTTGGGCCACTGTTTGCCTTAACTACAGACTTTATACAACATGGCACAGATTCCATAAGGTGCTGGAAGATGTCTCAAGGGATGTTATTCCATTCAGTCATTTCATGTAATTGATGTAGAGTGTTAGTCATAGGATCATTGTGATAAATTTGTTCTTCAAGTTCATACAAAACATGCTCAGTTGGACTGAAATACGGAGATTGTTGTGGCCACGAAAGATACCCCAATTCCCTGTTGTGCTCCTTAGACCTTTTACACCCAATTCAGACACACTGATGGGTGCATTACCATCTTGAAAGTAGCTATTGCCATCAGGGAACAAGTGCAGCATTGTTGGGGAGACTAGATCTGCAATGATGTTTAAGTCAACTACATTCGCCCAGCCTTCCTGAGTGACCAAGGGATCCAGGGTATACCAAAATAACACCACACCAGGGCAATGGCAGATCCAATGGGGAAGACGTGTCCTACAAATGTGGCTAGGCATTGTATGTGTTTTGATGCAGTACTGTAATATGATGATGACCCTCTCTTGTTAATGTGGATTACCTCAAACCAGAAACATGGGACTGCCAAAGACAAAAGCCATCCCTGCAGGTGCCTGCCAGGAGGTGGCTCTGTAGCCAGCTTTGTAACCAGAGCTGACATTCTACCTAGGTCAAACATGGCAGTATTCATAGGACTGCTTGGTATTTACTATTCAACCTCCAAATCAATGTTACACAGCAAATCAACTGAGAAAATTAAGGGGTCTGGTACTTTACCAGAATTTTTACATGAACATCAGCATTGATGATACAAAAAAACAACCAAGGACACGACCTCGGTGTCCTCATAGCTAGTTACAGCCATGGCTGTAGCATAGTGAGCTGACTCAGCTTTTGCCTTCGTACACGAGGGAGAAGAAAAGCTTTCCTGTACTTCAATAAAGGTTGACAAACTATGGATAGAAAAGGCACATGTTGCTAGTTAAGAAACATTATCTTTGTTATATCAGGCATTTCAGTGGGTATCAAGCTTTCTTTGTTGTGGCTAATTATAATTACAGCCTTGAACTTCAAAGAATCCATCCCATGAGATTTAGTTCTTGTATGCAATTCAAGTCAAGGGCATCTCATTAAATTGGTAATAACTAAGCTTTTTAAAAAATGTCCTTACCTCTCATTTGCATAATATCAGTCACACAAACTCCTTACTGTTTTGCTGTTCATCTACTTTGTTTTCCATACATTATTTATTTCCCTTTGACTCAAGCGAAACACATTTTTTCTTGCTTCAACAATTTAAGTTTGAATGTTGTATTTCCTGTGCTAAAGATAGTTGGACTCCAGCTGACCCTTGTTAAGCATTCTGCACATAGATTTCTATGCAGGGTCTGGTGGGGTCCTTTTACCTGTAACACAGGAAGTAAATGTGAGGAGGAAACCAAAAACTACTACCACTGATAATGGTGGGAAAATAAATGAGCATGATGTTATAGTAATAACAGGAAAGATAGGTAAAGCTGCAAATGTTATTGTATTAATGCAGTGGTTCCCAACCTGAGTCCGCAGGAAAACAAAATAGCCTCCTCGCACTGGCAAGTCCCTAATTTCACAATGCAAATCATCTTCGGCAGAACTAGTGCCTGCCGTTGTATTACACTTTGCTACCATTGTATAAGTGTGGCTAAATGTGCAATAATTTGCAGCGTGTGACATCATTTAGCCTGGTGACTAAATCCTGTCACATGCTGCAACTCGCCGCATGTTGGAAGCAACCCCAAGTGGTTCACCCTGCTAGTGAGAAGTGTCAGCAATGAATTGCTGGATAGAAACAGGGTCTTTGAAGAGGAAAGCAAGTGAAAATGAAGCAAGTGGCACTAGAGTACAGAGGCGGCTCGTCAATGGCCTCACCAAGTATTCCCAAATGTTAAAAAAACATTTTGCATATTCTTTTTATTTAATTGAGAAATATAAACACATTTAAGCACAGTTAAGCATCTATATATTAAATACTTGTAATTCCACAGAAGCACTAGTGATGTTATTTGAAAGTCACAACTCGCTTTCATCAATAGCAAAATAGCAACGAGAGAAAGCTGGAACAATGCGTGAGGCACAAATCTTTCTGAAAGCATTGCCATGGTAACCACAGCTTGCTGAGACACCTACCTGATTTGGAAAAGTTAAAATTTGTGCGATTTATTCAATAATGACTTTAGTTGAATCTGATATTATATGCGATCTGAGGAAAATCCTTTTTACATTAAGATCACAAGAAGAGAGAAGCTCAATTGTTAAGGACAGCAGAATAACACTGGCAATGGAGATTTGGAAGAAAGACGGTAAATGAATGTGGCAAGGAGTCCACAATGGCAGGCAGCACTGTGAACAAACTATTGTTGGCCATGTTCCTTTCTTTTAACTAAATAAGGCAAGGCTACATCTCTTTTAATGGACCTAAAACGTCAATTTCTTGCAACGACATGACAAACTGCCTTGCTCATTTTGAATGAATGATTGTGTGATATTGTATATTGTAAGGTGGGTTTCATTACAGCCATCTTCTTGTGAAAGCTAGTGGTTCTGTCTGCTGTACTATCCAACTATTTAATTCTTTGCATGCATGGTTAAAATATTACTTCAAATGAATCCGGTGCCACTAGAGGTTGCAGAATCATTTTTATGGAGATTACCTTTTCTTTGTTTGCCTCAATGATCATTCTGCACTTGCTCCTTTCCTCTGTGTGTGTGTGATATTTTAACAATGGTTTTTGATGTGCAAAGTAGACAGGGATAGGCAGCATCCTTGGTTCTCTGTGCTTAAGTATATTTTATGTTACCCTTCACCCTTGGAGACCTGGCATTCTAAGACAGCCACATTCATAATTACAATGATGTACTCAACTCAGGGGGGGTTTGTTCCTGCTCACAAAAAAAAAGGCTCAGAATAACAGTCAGCTCATGCAGGGACCAGCATGTGCAGTACACTGCTGACGAAACAGATGAGGGACAGCTAGAAATAACAACACCACTCCTCTCATTTCTGCAACACCACAAGGCTTTTCTTCATTTTGCATCAGTGGACAGTGTGCTGAATTATTATTTATTTATTTATTTATTTATTTATTTATTTCTTAGCAGGCGTCCTTATCCAGGGCGACTTAAAATTGTTACAAAATATCACATTGTAAAGTATCACATTACAGGTAAGCTGTTCTAAAGTACAATAAAATCAGTAGCAAAAGATCAAATTCAAATAAGAGCAAAAAAAATAGAGAATACAGTAAATAATTACAGGTTCAATTAAGAGCAGTTAACTTATATTAAAAATATTTGCTTATACAAGTCCATTATGAGCATGCAGTAAATACGAAGAATGGATGAGAATGATTTTAATAAGCGCAATTACAAAAAACGTGAATACAGATACATATAAGAGTAAAGTCAAATAAAAGATACAGGAAATAGTTATAATTAAGACCAGTAGTAAAATACAGAAAGGTATGGAGCACCTCAGTGCAAGTGCAGGTGCAAGTATTGATACAATTGTGTGCCATATATTCAAAAATTGTGAGGTTTACAGGTGCTATCTGAACAGGTGTGTCTTGAGGACACACCAGAAGGTGGTCAGGGACTGAGCAGTCCTGATATCCATGGGTAGGTGGTTCTGCCACTGAGGGGCAAGGGTGGAGAAGGAGTGGGTTCTGGAAGTGGGGGAGCAGAGAAGGAGTGGGGTACAGCTAATCTGGTGGTGGTTGAGGAGCGGAGGGGGTGAAAGGAGAAATTAGTCAGGAGATAGGATGGAGCAAAAAGGTCCAGACAACGATAGGCGAGCATCAATAGGGAGCCAGTGCAGAGAGCAGAGCAGCGGTGTAGCATGGGATAATTGAGGAAGGGAAAAGAAGAAAAGGAGGTCTGACTTGGAGAGGTTGAGCTTGAGATGATGCGAATGCATCCAGGAGGAGATGGTCAAGAGGCAGGTCGAGATACGGGAGGAAATGTTGGGGTCAGAGGGGGGAGAGGAGAGGAAGATATGAGCATCATCAACATAGAGATGATATGAAAAAGCCATGGGAGGAGATGAGGGGACCCAGTGAGCGGGTGTAGAGAGAAAACAGGAGGGGTCCCAGGACTGAGTCTTGGGGGACACCAGTTGAAAGAGAGCAAGAGACACCCGGTACCAAATTAAATTAAATTCAATCATACCTTCTTAAAGGACAGCAGGGTTCAGGAAAAATATAGCATTGCACATCCCCATGTGTTGCTACAACTGTTTAAATAATGTACCTGTGTTTTTTTCTTTTCATTGTTAACACCCTGACAACTTTTTACACGTATAACTTTAAACTGTTTCAAAGCTGTTTTCTAAATGGCCGCTCTAGTGCACTGATAGAGTAAGAATTACTGCTCACATTGTCAAACAGGTAACACAGCAATAACGATCCACGATGTGGTGCAGAACAGAAGAGCCAGAGCACTACTTGTTAGGTTTATTTTTAATTTAATTAAATTTTTTTACATTTTTTTTATGTGGTAGCTCCCTCTAGTGGTCTGGATATATTTTAACCTAGTTAGTATGTTAGTATCTCTACTTACTTTACTATAACATACCTATCTATTCCTTTCATGCCTCCAGTTGAAAGGGAGCTACACCTGTTCTTTCACAGAGGTGATGTACCAGTTTTGTGGCTGTCGTACACAAAAACATAATGAAAGGTTTTACAAGCAATAAACCGAGTCACATGTTCATTATTTTCATTTGCTATGATTCCAAAAGAATTCCACCCTACTGATTTACCTCTCGAACTATTATCCACTACACGATATAAACCCTGCATCCTCTTTTGTTTCACCTCGTCCACAGACATGTTTAATATCACCAAGCAGACGTGATAAAAGGATCCTACGATGTATCAAACAAGTGGCAAAACAAACCAAGATCAGCTGACTCCTCCCTAATCACATGCTTTGGAAATACATTTACCTTTTAATACTTTATTTGGGAAAGGATTATAGACGAGTACGCTGAAGGAACAGAAAACATTTTTGTTGATTCAGATTCAGATCCGAGACAACCTCATGGCATCCTCGATCTGTTGAGAGAGGGGTGGGAAGAGCACAAAGGCTCATCCAAAAATATAGTGCAGCATGCATGTGCATGTGCTCCTACTCCGTGATCGCCTGGATTTGGTTGGTCGTTTGACCCAGGACAATCTAAGGTTTTTCCTTAAAAAATGCAATGGCCCTGCTTCCTCCTGGAAATGCCCTGATTTACAACCCCAAACCCGTGTCCTTTTGCCTTTGTAACCAGATTTTAGCATGTGCGAATATTTGTTTCACTACTCACTAATACACTAGCTTCTGTCAGTACCAGGGTGGATCAGTGTGCCTCTCAGTTACACTTAAAACCTCCAACCCCCACTTACTCAAAACACTCACCATTTCCAAGTTCATTTTAGCTTTCAGCCATTTCATGGACATCATTTGCGAGTTCTATCCTGACCACCGGCGTGAGCTGGATTTGTCCATCATTCTAGGTCTGTCAGTTAAATTCAAAGGTTCCCACTTTTTTGGAATCCGACAAAACCTTCTCTGCCAAAGCCAGTGCTTGTCTCCAACAATGGAGCCAGAGCATCTACTGGGGTGCCCTGGACCAAGACATATTCTCCAGATTTTTCACAGGTCTCCTGCTTCTAGCATGCTCTGTATACGGTTCCACTACTCATCGCACGATTTCCTGCTCCCTTATCGACCCTCCTCCCCATCCATTCATGTACCTCCCTCGCAATCCTCCTCATTCTTTCATCCCCTCCAAATCAAAAGACAGCCAGGGTCGCAATGTTACATTCTCCGGAGGCTGCCAGATTTGTAACAATTTCAATGAAGAAATCTGCTTCTAATGTGCCTGTAACTTCCTTCACATATGCAGTCATTGAGGGAAAGCCCATTCCCAAATAGTTTGTTCCCCCCGACTTAACCCCCCCCCCTCCCCCACCCCACACACACAAACACACACTCACTCTGCAGGCATCCAGCTGGCCCCCATAGTAGTTCCTTTTCAGTCAAATGCTTTTCTTCCTTCAGTCATTCCAGCTGCCGGCTTTCAACAAGGCACTGCAGCCCCTTCTATGCCTTACCTCTTCACAGGTCTCCAATTCCTAGCATGCTGTGTATGTCGTTCCTCTGCACACCCCACCATTTTCTGCTCTGTTACTGACCCTCCACCCCGTTTCCTCATGTCATTTCCTCCTCCTTCCTCCCTCCCTCCCATGCATTTCCACTTCCAGATCAGAAAACAGTCAGGGCCACAAAATTACATTTCCTGGCAGCTGCCAGATCTGCAACAATTTCAACGAAGAAGACTGCTCCTGTTCTTCCTGCCATTTCCTTCACATTTGAAGCCATTGTGGGAAGCCCATTCATGATCATTTTGTCCACACAAGCCCAAAAAATCAGCCGAATTTCAGAAAACCAGATCTAATACTACCAATGCACCTAAATCACCCTCGTCAAGTGACGAGTTAGTTATTTTCGGGGATTATTATGTAGATTTAAAAATGCTTTATTCAGCTATGCTATTAGAGTTAGTAGCCTGCCTGGAGTAAGGGCACTCGGATCAGCCATAGATTCCCAGAGGTTTATTTCCAGTCGGCCAGGCAGCAAGCCCTCAAACCAAGTTAAGTTTGATGCCAAATAATGAGTATATAGAAAATACTTCTGTGTATTTTTGCATACTCTGCATTTTCCTCAGTAAATATTTGTACTAAAAACATGTTGTGACTGATGTTTGTCCTGATCTACTGAACTGTAATTAACCCATATTTTTTTAAAAGAAATAATTTAAGACCCTTAAGTTACAACATTTGTTAATTGTTTATTTGGTCCATGCATATACAAATAGGACTTGCTATTTTTCACATCTTCAATGCAAAAATTATATTAAAATAAACTTTAAATTGTACAAGATATGACATATATTAGGTTAGGAAACACAAATTATACTCCTGCAACCCTTCTAACTCAACTATGTTCTTTTTAAAGAACTATGTATAATATAATTGGCAGTCATATGAATGCATCCAGTATTGAAATGCTCACATACATTGTGAACTATTTTAAATTTAGCTAAAATCATACACCAACCTCCTGTTGCAGCAAATCAAATTCCCCAACATTACAGTCTAGCAATTCCATGCTACATAATGTGATCCCTTTATTAGGTTCAGTAGCCTGGAAAGGTTAAAACTTCATTTCCCACAGTTCCTAGCAACCATCATTTGTTCATCCTCTCTCCCCATTGGCTCATTCAAATATTCACTCCTCCAATCTCAGGGCTCCTTAAGCCAGCACCTGTACTAAATCTGGCTGATTAGGTCTGGAGGGTGACTCCCTTTCTCTGAGGAATCCATCAAAACATAGAGCATTACATACTTAAATCTCAGTGAATCCTTTAGCATCTTTAAATAATTCCAGTGCAGTCATTCTTTTTTGTATCCTGCACTTTGTCTAGACTCCTCTTTTTTCCACTTTTACTTGTTTAAGTTTAGCTGTTTTTCAAGGTCTGTTTAGTGTTTATTGTTTTGTGTGTTCAGTCACCATTTTTTCCTGATCCTCCTGATTTTTGCATGAATTTGTTTTTGTTATATTTGCTGTTGCCCAGATATTATTCATATTCTAACATATGTATGTACATAATTATACTGATGATATTTATAATAACTTAAACATATGTTTAAAGCAATTTAAAAAAAGGAAAAAATGTGCAAGTATTTTCTAGTTTTTTATTTTTATTTTACTTAACACTAGAACTGCCGGGTTTATGCTACTACCTAGAACCTCCAGCAGCAGTCATTTTGACAGGTATATTTTAAACAGCTTCGATATGAAAATGAAAGACAGACTTTCAGATACAACTCAAAAGATGTATTTATGAACATCATATCTAACATTTGCATAGCAGAAACAGTATTTAATTTTAAAAGTAAACATAAAGGGCTTTATTTTCAAAATTAGCACATGACGCATGACTTAAAAAAAACTATAATAAAATAAACATTTGAAAAAGAAAATTGTGTAAACAGGTGTAAAGTGCTATAGGTACATACACAATTATAAAAACGAAGTAATAATTAAAAAAAACATAAAAAAGAAAATAACTCAATTCTTATTGTGTAACATGAATGTGGATTCAGGGAAACATACTTCAAAGTAACCCCCCATATCAGCACTATCCATGCAGATGCTCTTTCACACTGGGCACAGATATCAGAAGTTTTATTTTTACTGCATTTAGCATCTACTATTGTATTGTTTTCTGTTGTGTGTGTCTCTTGGTGCGCACTGTATTCAGGTTGAGCTGCGTTTCCCTGCCATTTTTCAGTTTTCTTAACTAAATGTTTTTGTCAAAGTTCCGTGGCTAGCTTCAAGATGAAATCTCTCCTACAGATATTTTCCCAATACATTCATTGTACAAAACAAAGGAATTGATGGCTGCCATTTCCAGTACATTGTAAAATACAGCAACTGTATTGTCATTGGTAACATTCATCCTTTTTCCTAAGTATGGTTACATCCTCCTTGTCATCCAGTCTCTGACCAGCTGGGCGAGTTTCATCTTTGCACAGGTAGGGGTAGCGTCCGCTGTCAGCCAAAACTTGATCTCGAATTTGACAGGTTTGTTTGACATGTATTGTGTCCAGTGACACCGTGCTTTTGACGGAAACAGTTTAGCTTATGTAGGCAATGCTGTTTTCAATGAAGTCGTTCGAAATTTCTGATGCCAAGGCAAATATATATGTAGTTGCTCTCAAATCAAAATGCAAAAATCTCAAGATTTCTCGAAAAATTCTTGTAATAATAATATTATAGACAGCAGACTATATATGCTCACATAAACAGCCAGATGGCAGTTCTCCAAGGAAATGATAGGATTACAATAGATAATTGGATAACACATATCTAGACTTCAAGATCAATATTCTATTCAAATACATACTGCTGTAAACTCAGTGCAGGTAGAGATAACAAACTGGCTTGTATTGTAATAATCAGTCAAAATTACGACTTTTTACGACAAAATTACGACTTTTTTTTTGTTTGTTTTTGTGACTTTCAAAAGTCATCAGGGTATTTAATTTACAGTATGTATGTAGGAAACGTTACGAACAGACAATCATGGCTCTTTGACACCTGCAGTGTAATTTCAATTTTTCAATTTCAAAAAACATCAAAATGTCTGCATGTAACCCTTGCTATTGTCAGGTTCTACACTCAGCTTTTCAAAAAGGTATAACACTATGCTTTTAATGGATAGATACACTAACTCATATAAGAAGCTAAAATCCTGCCAGTCAATCTTTCAGATTCTAGTTCCTGAGCTTTGTGGCTAACATTGATAACTTCACATATTTTAAGTAGGAGATCAGTAAATTACACTTATGAGGATATTTCTACAGAAAAAAAAAAAAAAAAATCCAGTAGCTTTTTAAACTTGTTTTTCACATTCAAACTGGGTCAGTGTAGGGTATACTTGATCATAGAATGAAACCATTATATATTTAGTAATCTGCAGAACAATAGAAATGTAAAATAAGGTATACTTTAAGTAGATCTTTGGTCTGATACAAGCCCTAAAGTTAAGTCATGCCAGTCGGCCCTCAAAAAGGTAGAATTCTCACAATCTGCAAAGGAAGGTTTGGAAATGGTCATGGACCAACATTGGCTAACCAATGCAGATGCCTGTGTATTGTTGTGCACTTGTTTAGGACTATCGCTTGCTAATGGCCTTGATGACACTGTTAAGAATAAAAATGCAAATCAAGTTCAAAGAAGGACTCATTTAATCACCCTTCTCAGAACACCCGCCACAGACTGGGCAAAAATACAAGCAATAGTAAGAGAGAAAGGGTAGCATCTGTCTATGCTTCTAGACTGTGGGAAGCCTTTCAAAACTATAGCGGTATTCAGGCAGCAGATCACAACCACAAGACGTATAAGCAGCTCTTAATTCAAAACTCAGCGCACAAGTTGTGACAAGCCCTATCCATGTATTCAGCAACCACACAGTATGATGATCTCAATCAAAAAATGTGCCGTTTCTATGCAGCAAATGAAATGCATCACCCTGTAAGCGCAGCTACAGTAAAAAGAGTAACTTGGAAAAATGAAGGAAATGGCAAACACTATCGCTAAATGTAGGAGTGAAAGACCCCCTTCCTACAACCCTAATAAACAAAGGGACAATGGGTACGTGTGTTTCAATTTCAAGAAACTAGGGCATAAAATGTTTCTAAAACTCTTATGCTTTAACGGCAATATTTCTTTGGCAGTGAAGTTCCCTTCCTTTCCTTGTGCAATTGGCAGTGACAGTTTTTCAGTTCACATGTTGTTCAGTCCTAAAAGTGATGCAAGTAACAGTCTGGGCTCAGATTTTATGAGAAAAGGGAGCTATATTATTTATTATGCTAACCAATGTATTTGGAAGGGAGAAGAAGATTTCACTGTATGCATATGATGCTCATGAAGTATATGCTATTGTTTAGGCATATGATTGACAGGCTTTGTTTTTTGCTTCACCGCAACAGCAGTCTACTCCAGCAACTGTGGTTGAGTAGATAACATGAAATACCAGGTTTAGATTCTGGGAAAAGACCCACTCCCATGCAAACAATATATGGCTGGAGCAAGGTGGCAATGGTCAGGGGTTTGAAGATTCATCAAGGGAGAATGAAATGCTTGAGGGAGAAGGGACAAGGGCATCGCATTGATCAGTACTTCTTATGAAGTCAGTCAAGTCAGTCGAATGAAATCAAGTGACAGGAAGCAAACCACAGTTTGCAGGATATCAGCACCCCTGTCATAGATGTGAAGAGGACTTGTGTGGATACAACTAGTGATGAACCTAATGATCCTTGAGAACCCGGTCAGACGAACCAGCGTAAGAGAGAAAATAACCTCAACGGGCACAAGCCTGGAGTTAGATTGCCAAAAAAACTGCGTGGGACACAGAAAACACGGATCTCTGTTTTACTTTGGAAAGGTTAAATGGATCAGTTGAAAAGAAGCTCGATAAATTTGGGGACATCATCTACGCATATGGAAGTGAGAGGTTTGGAATTGAAAAAAGGAAGGAAAAAGTACAAAC
The DNA here is from genome assembly GCF_017654505.1 of Polyodon spathula. Taxonomy (NCBI): domain Eukaryota; kingdom Metazoa; phylum Chordata; class Actinopteri; order Acipenseriformes; family Polyodontidae; genus Polyodon; species Polyodon spathula. The sequence continues at coordinate 60,856,783 of NC_054537.1, forward strand.
TATTCCTGGAAAGTCTAGACGGCAGCAGGAAATTGAACGCTTAGAGAAAGGAGGCAGTTGAGGAAGCAATGGAGAAAAGCAGGACAAAGTCAGAGGGAGGGACTCCATCTGTTACAAAGGATCATAAAAGATAAGCTTGCAACATTGCGCAGAGCTGAGCGCCTACGGAAACGCTACAAAAAGAAAGAGCATGCAAGAACTAACTTTTATAAAGATCCATTGAAATTTGTAAAGAAGATATTCACCAGCGAGAAAAATGGCACACTAAAAGCATCCAAGTTTGAGCTGGAGAGATATTTGGAGGAAACACATACAGATTCAAAAAGGCAGAAGCCTCTGTCAAGTCCTTTAGATATCCCACCTATCAATCCACCCGAATACCAAATGAAGGACTGTGCACCTAAGTGGAAATAAGTAGAGCAAGCTGTGAAAAAATCAAGGGCAACATCATCTCCAGGGCCTAATGGAGTTCCATACAGAGTGTACAAGAGTGCTTCTGGAGTTCTATGAATCCTGTGGAAATTAATAAAAGTGACATGGGAAAAACAGGTTGTAACAAGAGCATGGAGTTGAGCAGGTAGTCTTTATACCAAAAGAAAAGGATTCTACAAGTATTGGTCAGTTTCATCCTATTTCCCTAATAAACATAGAAGGCAAGATTTCCTTCAGCATTATTGCGCAGAGATTGTCAACCTACCTAAAAAAAACTGCTTCATTGACATTTCGGTACAAAAAGCAGGCATTCCAGGTTTTCCAAGATGCTTAGAACACAACAAATTCAATCAGCAAAAAAGGAGAGGAAGGAGCTCCATGTGACATTCCTGGATTTGGTTAATGCATACGGTTCAGTACCACATGAACTTCTTTGGGCAACATTTGATTTTTTCAGCGTACCGATGACAATAACAAATTTAGTGAAAGCCTACTTTGGAGATTTGTAATTTAGTTTTTCAACTTCAGAATTCAGCACTACATGGCAATGCCTAGAAGTTAATGATGGCAGGATTTACCATTTCTCCACTGGCTTTTACCATGGCAATGGCAGTAATTATTAGGGCATCAAAATGGGCAGTGGGAGGACAATGCTTGGCTTCTGGTATGCGACTACCACCAATTCAAGCATACATGGATGACATGACAACAATAACTACAACAGCAGCCTGCACTAACCGGTTATTGGGCAATTCAAGCACACTAAAAAAAGGAGCATCTCTATAATTAAAGGCAAAGTAGTAGATAAAAGGTTCTACATTGATGGTGAGGCAATACCAACAGTGTCCGAGAAGCCATTGAAAAGTCTAGAGAGATGGTACGATGGGGATCTAAAGGACACAGTTCGTGTGGGAGAAGTTAGACAACAAGCAGTGGAAGGGTTGAAGAGAATAGACAGCAATGCTTTACCAGCAAACTGAAACTCTGGTGCTTTCAGTTTGGTCTACTGCCAAGACTGACAGTTGAGAAGGTGGAAGCTTTAATCAGTTCATATGTCAGGAAATGGTTGGGAATTCCACGCTGCCTCAGCAGAATGGGACTTTATGGTAAAGGAATACTGCAGCTACCAATCTCTGCTCTAACCAAGGAGTTTAAGTGTGCCAAAGTCCAACTGGAAATGACATTAGTAGATTCACGCGACAAATGCGTAAGGGAGGCAGCACCTGCATTGCAAATTGGAAGAAAATGGATGGCAAAGAAAGCTGTGGAAGATGCTAAGGCTGCCCTTCGAATCTGAGATATTATGGGACAAGTTCAGCATGGAAAAGGAGGTTTTGGTCTCAGTTCAGCTCCTCCTACATGGCACAAGGCAACCCCAGCTCAACAGAGGAAGCTGGTAGTCAATGAGGTGCAAAAGCAGGAGGAAAGGATCAGGTGTGTAAAGGCCATTTCCCAGGCCAAGCAGGGAGAATGGATGAGATGGGAGAGTGTGGAACAACGCAAGATCGGCTGGCAAGACCTGTGGACAATGGAACAGAGCAGGATCAGTTTCCTCATCAGAACAGCATATGATGTTCTCCCATCACCACAGAACCTAAACCTCTGGGTGGGTGAGGTGTCATGTCCTTTGTGTTCATCACCTGCAACATTAGGGCACATTTTGACAGGATGTAAGGTGGGAGACAAACATAACCTGACCAATAAGTTGCTACCAGTTCCATCAAAGCATTACACACAAAAGACAATATTCCTCCATCCAGGAGAGGAACCCCAAGAAAAGGTGTTAAAACCAAGCCTCACCCAGGACAACTGGAAGCTGCTAGAGACTGGAAGATGCTGGCAGATGTTTGTCAAAGGCTTATTTTTCCACCTGAGATTGCCACCACTAACCTTCGACTAGACATTGTCTTGTGGTCTTTATCAGCACGCCTTGTTCATCTGGTAGAGTTAACAGTGCCATGGGAAGATGCTGTGGATGAGGTGTATGAGAGGAAGAAACTTTGGTATGCTCAACTATTTGCTGAATCGGAACAGCGAGGATGGAGAGTCTGAGTTTACCCAGTGGAGGTGGGTTGTCGAGGATTTGTGGCACACTCTACAACTCGGTTTCTCAGAGACATCGGATTCAGTGGCCAAGAGTTGCGTTGCACAGTGAAGAACTTATCTGAAGCAGCAAAAAGGAGCAGCAACTGGCTGTGGTTGAGATGGAAAGATTCTGGATGGGGATCTCAAGCACAATAGAAAGAAAGCAACACTGATGTACAGGTAAGTAAACTGGGCTGAACTGAGTGGGGGATGATTCTGGGACATCAGAATCACTGTTGAGCCCTCTTGAGGTGTCGTGGGCTAGTCAACGAAACACCGAAGATGGAAGGTGCCCACTTGAAGACCCCAGAGATGTACCCTACTTAGCTCAATCCAGACGGTTGTCATGCTGATGCACTGGGGAGACCGCACTGGGTTGGTCCCCGGAGCCAGCATCGCAGCCGCTGTGTGTGCTGATGCCTGGAGCCAGCATTACACTTCAGCAATCAACACCAGACAGAAGAATATCTACATCATCAGATGGAAAACAACACAAATGGATGGAGATGCAGATGGATCACATTAGTTTACTGCAAAGCTACATCTTAGTTGGTGCTTATCTTGATGAGAGCCGAGCTCAAATCAGCATTAAGTTCAACATATACTGAATTGTAATAGAAATCAGTATCCATATGAAGCAACATGTGCAAAGCACAGTGGACTCATTGCTGCAACAGCCCATGTCTGTCCTCAGTAAATGCTCCCACCTGACCAGTCAAGAAACCAGACAGTTCGTGGCCATTAACTATGCTGTTATATAGGTAGTTTTATTTTTTGTTGCATGAATTGGATAGTAAGCTTTAACCGTTTCAGGACCAAGCAGTTTTCAATGGGATGCTACCCTAGGACCAGGCGTTTTTTTAGCTGTAGTTGACTCTCTAAGTTATGGATTTTGCTTAGAATAACACGTTTGTATACACGTATCACCAAATTACAAGACATTGTTTCTCCTGAGTGATTCCAATGACATAATACACGTTTATTCTCAGGGTCTTTATAAGTAATATTGGATACTGCTCTTGATTTATTTTCTCAAAATAAATATTTATAAACAAAATAATAGTTATTCATTCCATTATTATCAGTAATGAGGAAAAGAAAACTTACCAGATAGATTTAAATACTGAAATGGTATATGCTTATATCCACTTGTTTCTTGATATTTATAAATGTTGTGAAAACATACATATTAAAACACGAGACAGAATAAATGTTGTAATCTAATTAAGTCAAATACATCAGTTACAGCGTTTCACCTATTTTTATTAGCTCTAAACAAGTTATTTTGTCATGTTTTGTTTCTGCTTTTGTCTCCGCCCTTTAGACACTAAATGCCCCTCAGTGACGTCACACACACACACAAAAAAAACCACCAAAAACCTATCAGGAAGTGAATGTCAGTCCCTCCCCTATCCATTGATGTGTTGGTTTTAAGTTTCTTTTTGAGTATGGGTGATAGCTGTTTATGATAAAAAATAAAATGAGAAATAGCCCTTTTATTGAGATCTTGAGACTGGTGAGACCAGCGAGCATTTTTTCTGTTAAAAACTGCATCAAGGATATACATTCCCAGGTGTAACAAAAGGAACAGTCAAGTAGAAGGACCCCATTGTGGTCCGAGTGAAATCAGATGTTAACAAAAGAATGAATACTGCACTTGATTTCTTGCAGGCTGATTCTGATCGCAATTCAAGTACCAGGACCTGGACAGAGACAACCATGGAACTGAAGAGGAACAGTCAGCTGACCATACAGAACTTTTCACTCTCAGGCAACGGGACCATGGAAAACTGATGTTCAGGACTAATGCCTGGCTAAGGGATAATATTGTCACCTACTGTAAACAATGTGAAATTTGGATGATTCGTTGAATATGTCTAAAAATTAATGTAGGGAAATTAATAGTAATGTTATTTGTAACAATGGGTTATTAATAGAAGTGTTTTATACAAACTAAATACATCTGTGGGTATTGTATAAGAGAATATCACAAGATATAATGGAGGTTTGTGTAACTGTATAAGAAGAAAAGGAACTGCTGCCTCCCAATGTGTTACAAATGGTTAAGCATGCACATACTATATTAGCACTTGTTCAATATATAGCGATCATTTTAATAGTTACAGTTAGTTTTTAAAAGATTCTGATCTTCATAATAGAACTGGTAATGTAATTAAGATGGGATATGTTTTGATAACATTAAATGTAAGATAAAGTTTAATTAATTTCTTCTTTTAAGATAAAACATACTATGTTTCTCGATGATCAAGAAATAATTTGGATCCCACTTATTGAATAATGATTTAGTCATTTTAATTTTAAGTAGAAAACTACCTGGATGGATCTGACATGAAGATAAGTAATGTCAACACCTATCGGAATTAGGTATTCCGGGAAGGAGTATATCTGTCAGTTCTCATACTGATGGTCACTCTATGTTTTGTTATCAAAAAGTGTCAGATTAAACAGAAGGGTAAGGATATCGGCTATCAAAGATTATTTTTGTTAGACTGAGCAGAATGTAGATGACAATCCCATGACGGGTACGGTCGGATATTTCAAGATCTGACCACCTAAGACAGGCCCATCACACAGCTGCTTTAAAATTGTGTGAGCCTGTTTGTTTGTTAAAGGTTCAAAATGGGGACTGTAAGGTTTTATATACAAAACTATTTCTCTGACCAGTGTGATTTTCCTGTGTTTAAGGTAATGTTTTTTTTTTTTTATCTACTGCTTAGCGTGTCTCTGTCCTTGCAGCTATGTAAAATTGCACCCAGCGTGAGGTGTCTCCACGTCTGAAAATCATAACAGGAATATGTTTATTCCGGTGGATGACCACTGTTTATGCATCAGTTGTTTCTACTTTAAATGCTGATTTTAATCTTAGGTGGAAACCACAATCAACCCAACTAAAACCAATTCTGATCCATAAAACTTTGGGTAAAGGTGCCGTTACGGGGTGCTGGCGGGTGTGCCTCCAGAAAAGGGAGGCAGATTTTCACTACCTGTGGGATGTAACCTGCCTTGTATATTAATGTCTGCAGCTTATATTTCGTTGCTCGAATATTACCTGCGAGACCTGTAGGTTTTTACCTGTAGCTTTGTGGCTCAAGATTTCATCTGCTGAGCCATGTAACTGTGCTTACAGTATTGCTGTGATTGTGTCCTGTACTGTGTTTGGACTTGCTTTGTTCCTGAATAAAACTCTTTTGATTGACATTACCTGAAGAAGACTGACTTATTATTTTGAAGTAGAAAACAAACCTATTATTATTACAGGTAATTCCACAACCCCAAAGATCCTGGAAAAACAGTGCTGAGAAGAAACCAATCAAGACTCGCAAGCCATTACTGCTTAACGCTTCCACAGCCAGATAGAGGAGACAGGGATGGCCAAACTTCCTGAACCTACGAGCCACGTAACAAAATTTCCCATATTGCTGAGAGCCGCAAGACACTGTAAAACATGAAGTGCTTGCGAGTAAGACATTTTAAATACTGGCATTGTTGTGCAGTATCTTAATGGCAGCAAAATACACATAAACAAGGGAAAGAACATTGCAGAAACCTAGTTTGCGTCATTTTTATTGTACTGTAGATCTACAGGGTGTATTAAACTTGAAATGTAACGCTATGGTGGTTTCCATTATTTATGTTTATACTGCATGTATTACACACTTTAAATAAAATATATTTAGTTATGAAGCAAAATACAATAACTGACCTGATTTCACCAAAAACACCAAATAATTGATCTTCCCTTGAAGATCTCAATGCTAGAATAAATAAATAAAATAAAAAATAATACTTCTTATACTATTGCTGCATGTATTAAATACTTTTGAGAGCTTTGTGGATGGCAAATGCAGTTTTTATTTTGAAAGGGATTACAGTACTTGTGCATGATGAGATGTAAGATATGTAAACATTATATTTACAACTGCAATATTCTCTAGTCTGGCACTAACACTCCAATTTAAAGAAAAGATTTATTCATCTCAATAAGGACGCTTGCCACGTGCGATATTCCATGCTTGCCATACAAAACTCGCTTGAGTCGTTAAATCAGCTTCTTTACTGAACCAGAAAGAATCATCTGCTGACTACTGTAGCATGCTATAAAGAGGCCAGCTTGTTTCTCCTTAAGTCTGAACCAGAAGTAGATTAGTGGAAAATTTGTTGCGATTTGTTTCATAATGACATTTGAGGTTGCTCACCTTGTACAGACTAGTGTGTAAGTGATTTGTTGCAGATGAGATACAGGTTTACCACTGTTTTCAGAGAAGGCAAACTCTCCCAGTCTGGTTTAAAGCCTCATACGTTCGTTTATTACACATGGACGGTTTGCTCAATGCCATTGTCTCTACGAAATGAATGAGCATTTAATTCAAAATTATGAAATTTACTTTGAACCGCACATCCTGCTTTCAGTCGGTGATCGAAATACGTATGCGCCAGCGAGCAGAGTCAAAAGTCAACGAAATATCCTCGCATTTAACACAAAGGCTCAAAGAAAAAGGAGAGACAGAACGACAGAGAACAAAAATATTGTGTTTATTTTAACTTTCTCTTCGTTTTTGTTTATTCTTTCTACACTTGAACTGCCCGCAAGCCACAGTCTGACCACCTCTGACATATACCAAACTATTATAATAAAGAACTGGACACTCAAAGCTTTCATGTGCTTCAAAGATCTGAAATGTATTACACTGATTTGTGCTAGCTTTATAGCGAGGTTTCAATGCATTTCTTAACAAAAAAAAAATATATAAAATAAAAAAAATTGATTCAAAACTAACATTGATTTGTCTAAAAGGAATAACAGAGAATACTGATATAATACACTTTTTAATGACCAGCTGTATCAATGAACAAGCAGAATGCTGGAGTAAAACAGAGGGCACAGGTGTTGCTTTACACATATCCAATTCCTTTATGTTGCAAGGCAGTCCACTCTAATGCAAGAACAAGTTAACAAGGAAGGTTAAATGTGCAACAAAGAAACAGTGTTGTTGTTGGGACACTGGATGTAGAACAACTACCCCAGACACGATTAGGATTGCATTCCCGCCTCGAGTTAAAACAAACATGAAAAAATAAATCGTGTATACAATCCTGCCCTATATTTCTGAATCCAGACTTCATTCAAATGGAAAACAAAAAGGAGCAGTTGTTATGACAGAGCTCCTTTAGCCCTCCAGTCTCCTGAAAGCAGGTCCTGTAATTCCTCCTCCTCCTCGCTGTCAATTTCATCAGTACTGTGCAGTGATTTGGCTTCCATTGTGCTCTTCAGTTTTTCTTTTATCATCTCCTGCTTGTTTCTCAGCACCTCCACACGACGGTAACATTCTCTGGAGAAAAAAAAAGGGGGGGGGGGAATGTAGTTCTTACACTTCTCTGGTTAAAAAAAAAAAAAACAACTAACGTTAAAACTTTCTTTCTTTATTTATTTATTTTTAATTCAGAAAGCAGCAGGATCTTTAAAAATATAATAAACACTCCTAGGAGGAGTTAGGTTTTGTTTTGGTTATTTTTTGGATTTTGTGTTTTGGCAACAGTGCCCTCTGCGTAGGGAACCTACAGTTAATAAACATACAGGTCCCATCCTTTTCAACTTCATCTACTGTTGCAAGGTCTGATTATTCTTACGCTAGAACACGGTGGAAATGATCTCATCAAGAGTGACAAAAACTGTTGAAATATATTGGTCCCTGTATCGCTAGGAGTGTACACCCCATGTACCACTGCAGGTGCAGTGGAACACAGTTACAAATAGAAAAAGAGACATTTACTAAGATAAGTAATAAAACAAAATGCTTTTAAAACATTCAAATTCACATTAGATTGTATTGATTTTTTAGTATGACATGCAGGACAGCCACTATAATGTCGATACCTTTATTACAAATGTGCACGGATGACTCTACCGGTTAATCAACTAATTCCCATAAATGAACCGATAAAAAATTCGAAATCGAGTGACATGTTAAAACCTTATTTGCTTATTTAGGGGTTCTTTGCTTGGAAAATACTAACCAGGGTTGTCAGTATACATCAGAATGTAATATAAAGAGTCTGTGTGTATGTATATATTGTTTAAACGCTGACACCTACATACCATTTAAACGTTCATAAAAATGTACCAAAATCAACTACTCACATTTGCTCGTCAATCTCCCCGATTTGCCGATCCAAGCGCCCTTCTTCATCATCCTCTGCTACGATCGCTTCCGAAACCTGCACACCATTAAGTTAAATAAATGTTGTCCAACACAATTTTTCAAAAAAGCATTATGAAAGAATAATTGGGGTAAACAATGGGGCTTTAATTGAAGTGCTTATCATTCCAGTCTGTGACTGTAGCCAAGGCAAGTGTCTTTAATCCTAACATTATTTTTGTTAAATGACATTACAAAAGCAGTGACACTAATCCTTGTTATAAGCTATTCATGCTTTAGTAGACATTTAAATTCCTGCAAATAACCAGATATGGCCCAGCAAGTCAGTCTTTCATTTTGAAACTTGTGTAGAACCCTGATGGCATCAACATCTGGTAGCTGACTCCAGCGAGAAGGCAAGCTTCATTGCCATTAGTCTCCTGTTCGTGTCCCAGCTGCACACACCTGCGCAAGAAGCAGTGACAGAGTTCTCCCAGTCACATATGCTCCCCCTCAGAATGGCACCACAGGTACATTTGATATTCTTCAGTTGGTTTCTCTTCTGTTTTGGCAGGGGGTCAGTAAGTGATGGGAGGTTCAGACACGACAGTGGGGCCGAGGGAGCTGACCCATAGATGCCGGATTGGTGGAGCTGGTCTCCTTGACTCCTCCGCCATAGAAACCTGTCGCTTCTCTCCATCCTCGCTATCAGGGATGGCAGTTCCTTCTCCTCAGTCTGTCGGGACGGTAGCTCTCCTTCTTTGGCTCTCAGGATGGCAGGTACTCCTCCTTGGACCATAGCACCTCATCTGGCTCTTCTGACAGGCAGGCAGGCAGGCACTCCTACTTTAGCCTTTAAGGATGTTAACTCCTCCCCCTCTGGACTTCCACCGACATCTCCGTTGCTTCAGTAGCACTTCCAGTGGCTGCTCACCTTCACCTGGTTCTGCCTGTGCATCCTGGCAGCCAACAGCTCTGTGCCTAGCCTGCCTTGACTCAGCAGAACCAGTGACGTCCACTGCTGCCAACATCTGTAACAGGGGGAAGTCTTACATGCGTGGGTCATCACTGAATAATAATGATTAAGACACAGAGCATTGGGTGTTGACACACAACACAGGTGTTGCCACTAGGGTACCAGCAATGGTAGCCCTAATGTCAGATTTAATAAAGAAAAACAAAACAAAGCTTTCTCAGGCACATTCTTCCAGTTGAAGGGTTCCTGTAGTAGTTATCCTGCGGAGCGGACGCTCTTCTCTGTGTAGCATGGCAGTGCAGTTGCCTCAGGCTGTGGCGCAGATGCTTTCTGAACTGCGTGCAGCCTCCCCAGGAACGCCCCCTAGCCAATCCGAACCTCCCAACCAGCTCAGCACCGGGCAAGCCTATCTGCTCAACTAGTTGCCTAGCAACACATCTCTTGTTTCATTTCCCTGCTGAACACATCCACCCAGGAACCAGCGATAGGGTTCTCCTTAATACTGAAACAAGGGTGTGTGAAAGAATGACGTCACAGCCCAGTCTGGTGAATATCAGGATGAGACTCAGAGGCAGGGAAGACAAGTTTAAATGTGATATTGTGCTTTTTAATAAAAAAAAAAAAATTAACGAAACTAAATGGTACAAACACTAACCAAAAAAAAAACCTGTAATTTTCAAGAAATGAAAATAATTATAAAATTGTTTACAAAAATTGAATAGTTAAAAATCTTTACAGTATCAAATTTCATTTAACCATGTGTTTAAATAACAAAGTTATACCATGTAAAGAAAAATGATCAAAGGTTTATAAAAACTAATATCGAAATAGTATAATTTGTTTTCTAATAAATGCCCAACAATTTCCATATTAAAGAAATCTTAGATGTGATTTAAATAGTTAAGTTTGCATAGTATTTTTTTTTATTATTACAAAATGGCTTCAGATAAGATAAATACGTTTAACAACTGTATCAACACATTCTAAAGTTATTTAAGCGGATTCCATTAAACATGTTTAATACATTGCAAATATTATTACTACTGAGACACAATTGAGTCGATATGAACTATATATATTTACCACGGCAGCGTGTGTGCAGTTATTTTAAGTGAGTGTTGCAGAAAAGTACAGTGTGTCGTTGTTTGTAGGTATTCTGGCAAAGAGATTTCTTGTAGAGCACTGAATCCAAGTGATGCATAAAAGTTTATCTTTCATTGAAACAAAGAAACAAGCAGTCTTTCGAGTTTAGGCCAGCACAAGGAAACAGGAAACAGGAACCAGGAACCAGGACGGCAGAGGGCGTGATGTTTTGATGAGCAAGTCAGTGACAGATCTCTTTGATTTGTAAATACTCCCCTCAAATGAGGTCTGGCTTTATCTCTTTATCTCGTAAAAAGGCAACATCCTTCATTGTAACACTTACCATATTTTAGGTAAAATGTCACTTTTAACCATAACTTATATAATAAAATACCTAACAGTCTTTTACATGTTTCAGATTACTTCTCCCTATGTGATTTCAAAAACGCTCATATTAAACCGTTGTCTTCTTGTAAGAAATGAGATTTTAAAACCTGTATTCTCATGATATCATTAAAAATACATTTATATTTCCTTGCAGGATTTTTTAGAACACTTTCACATCGAGTTTTTAGTTCCAATATGCTTAGATGTATTTCCAATGTCAATGACAATGTTCAATCTTCTTGGAAATGTTTTCATGTCCATTTGGTTAATCCAACAAAGAGATTTGTATTTGTTAACCACCCAGCTGCTTATCCCGCGATTTCCACGTGGAGCACATGCAAGTCCAAATGTGTCACTCCCGTGAGAATAACGTGCAGGAGCTTGGAAGTGCACCTGCAAATTCTAACACTGCATTTTAACATGCTTCAGTGAAAAAATTTATGCAGTTTTATTTTTTACTAGCAGGTGGCAGCAGTGCCTAAGAAATGTGCTTGACAGACCGGATCATCTGTATACACACTGCTGAGAGTGAAAAATGTATGCCTGTGTATCTACAGAGAATAAGGAAATTTATTTATTTATTTATTGGTGTTACAGGTTGTAAGGAAGGGATGTCAGGTTTGATACTGGTCAAAATGACCGATTTATTTATTGTGCTTGGACTTCCCAGATAATTCATATAACAGCGCTACACACCGTGCCTGAAACTGGGGAAGATACTGTATATGAATTAAATTTGTGATGCAAGTTTTCTGATGTATATGTGCTTGATAAAGAATTTAGCATTGATGAGGGTTTGAAGTGTGTCTGCTGTGAAATCTATCACACAAAAAAATATTTCTAAAAAGTGATATGCCTGCTCTGTATTATAATGTTATTATAATGCTGCCATTGTAAATGTTATTTATACTTTTATAAAGCTGCCATTGTAAAACCAAAAATAATAAATATTATGTTGTGATCTATATTTTAATGCTACAAATGTAAACACATTGTTGTTATTTTGTTATTTAAGTTCTACTGAAATGCTGTGTTTCCGTTTATCACAATAAAAGTGTGCATTTAAAAAAAAAAATAGGAAATCTGCACAAAAGAAAAAAAAAATTAATAAACAGGCAGCTGGGTGGTTAATTTCAAATAAAAATGTTATCCTCATAATTCAAAACAGGACTCCTGTTTTGTTGAGAATTTTTATTTTGTTATCTGAAATACATTTCTCCATTGTGCCCTGTTCCTTTATAGCTCGTCTCAGTTCGACTTTACCTCCATTCTCCACAAGATGGAAGTGTTTTGCTATGTTTGACAGGTTCAGAACGGATCAGGGAGACAGTAAGTCTATGAGCTAATCCTTATTGTCCAAAGTGTGAACATATTGTTTGAAGCTTGTCACGCAGTTATGATCAAAATCTGCATTTGCTTAAAAAGTTTCACCTGGCTGATTCTCACAGCATGGGGTTTTTGGAGAACAGGCCAAAAACTGGGTCATCCAGTTTATAATTCAGTTAAGTCTAGCAGACTTCCAAAGGGTGTCATTCTGCAGTCGAGCCAAGTTGGAATACTCCCCCCCCCCCCCCCCGCCCCCTTATCAGTACAGATACAGCTGCAGTTTAAAAATGGAACTAAAATCCTTTGGTGACAGAAACAATATATTTTAATGGAAAGTGTTTTACTAGTTACAAATGTTCTTCACAAACAATTACTAGGAATTATACATTTAGCTTTGTGTTATATTCAAAATGGGTTAGAGCTTATTACCTTGAATTGTGGTACAGTAAGCACAGGGTACCAATACGTTTGTCTGAGAACGTATAGAACGGAACCGACGAGGGAGAAGTCTAAGGAGGTAAGGAGACTCATAATCCGTACTTACATTAGTGACCTGTCGCATCTCCTTCTGGAATTCGTCCCACTCTTTGTCCATTTGGTCTTTTGGTGCGTCTACTTTTCGCACCTAAAAGCGTCAAGGGGAGAGTTTTACAAATTGCACACATACTGATGTATTAGTACGAGCGCCTCTACTATATCCCTGTCACCCATGGCCATGCATCTCAGCAAGGAATTACAAATGTCACTCTGTCAATGACTAATTATCAATTAAAGTTAATGATTCATTGAAAACTCATCAAATCTTCTTCAGAAGAATCTGATTTTCAAACTGGATGTCTAAATACCCCCTCTGCTGAAATAGTACAACATTATCAGCACAGCCAAGCTAGTTTTAAAAGATAAAAAATACATTTAAAGAAACCCACACCCTGTTTTCACAAATAATCTTTTATATATGATTAAAACATTGGTTGGGTGTAGATTAATTGAACAGACATGCATTTTGTTATTTCTAGTGATTGCTAATAATACTACAAATCAGAACACCAAAGGCGTGCGTCACTTGCCTTGGCATCTTTTACTGGATCATCAAAAAATCCCTCTGGCAGAGCTTCTGCTGTGTTATCTTTTCTGCAAATGAAAGGCAATTCAACTGTTAGAACCAATTTCATATTAGCACCATCATTAGTCATTAGGGGGAAAAACACCAATTATACTTCTAAAACAAAAAAGTTAAGACAGCTGCTAAATGAGTTACTTATTTCAATTTGCAGTTAAATTATGATATTCTAGCTCCTTGCGTTCTATATTTTCATTAAAAATGCACATACAATAAGTTATTGCAAATTAAATTCAAAAGTATCTGAGGTCATTATATAAACATGTAACTAAAGTAAAAAAATAAATAAATAAATAAATAAATATAACAATGGCATTTCAGCACAGATTAGTATCTTGAGAGCTGGGACCTAATTAACTATTGAATAAATCCAGAATGAAATAATAAAATTGTCGATGTAGACAAATACATGTATGCTAATACATTTCTTTTTAAATGAGGTTGTGTGTAACAGGCTATGAAAATGACACACATACGGTCATACCAATATTTATTTCTATTTTTTTTGTTATAACATCCTTTGAAACAATGCTGTAATACAGCAGCATTCTAGCTTTGAAAATACTAGAGGTGGTAAACAAGTAATATATTTGTTACATTATATATATATATATATATATATATATATATATATATATATATATATATATATATATATATATATATACACACACACACACACACACACACACACACACACACACACACACACACACACATACAGTTCTGGAAAAAATTAAGAGACCACTGCAAAATTATCAGTTTCTCTGGTTTTACTATTTATAGGTATGTGTTTGGGTAAAATTAACATTTCTGTTTTATTCTATAAATAAAGGAAGCAAGTTTTCTTCCAGGACAACCTTGTACTTGGCTTGATTCATGCGCCCTTCACAAAGACAAATCTGCCCGATTCCAGCCTTGCTGAAGCACCCCCAGATGAGTCCAATTTTCAGCTTTGCCCAACACCTGGTCATCTAATGGTTAGACGGAGACCTGGAGAGGCCTACAAGCCACAGTGTCTCGCACTCCACTGTGAAATGTGGTGGAGGATCGGCGATGATCTGGGGGTGCTTCAGCAAGGATGGAATCGGGCAGCTTTGGCATGAATCAAGCCAAGTACAAGGTTGTCCTGGAAGAAAACTTGCTTCCTTCTGCTCTGACAATGTTCCCCAACTCTGAGGATTGTTTTTTCCAGCAGGACAATGCTCCATGCCACACAGCCAGGTCAATCAAGGTGTGGATGGAGGATCACCAGATCAAGACCCTGTCATGGCCAGCCCAATCTCCAGACCTGAACCCCATTGAAAACCTCTGGAATGTGATCAAGAGAAAGATGGATGGTCACAAGCCATCAAACAAAGTCGAGCTGCTTGAATTTTTGCGCCAGGAGTGGCATAAAGTCACCCAACATCAATGTGAAAGTCTGGTGGAGAGCATGCCAAGACGCATGAAAGCTGTGCTTGAAAATCAGGGTTATTCCACCAAATATTGATTTCTGAACTCTTCCTAAGTTAAAACATTAGTATTGTGTTGCTTAAAAATGAATATGAACTTATTTTCTTTGCATTATTCGTGGTCTGACAACACTGCATCTTTTTTGTTATTTTGACCAGTTGTCATTTTCTGCAAATAAATGCTCTAAATGACAATATTTTTATTTGGAATTTGGGAGAAATGTTGTCAGTAGTTTATAGAATAACACAAAAATGTTCATTTTACCCAAACACATACCTATAAATAGTAAAACCAGAGAAACTGATAATTTTGCAGTGGTCTCTTAATTTTTGTGCCTTTAGCTGCTCAGAATACCTGCTGAGCATACCTGCTGTACAGATTCAAAAGGTTTGGTCCCAAGCCTTACCTTTCCACTGGCTTTTCTTGCTCATCAGCTTTGTGAATAGATCCAGAATGAGACACTGCAGGAGCAGGTGGAATTATGCTATCAAAAGAATCTACAATACAAATCAGAACAAGGAATGTGAGGAACACACAAACAAGAGATACGTTACAGTTGTCAATATTGTATCTCATAAGAAACTCCTACGCATTGGTTCATAAAAATTGGGCAAATGGTCCCCAATGTAGTCACGGCATGCGGGAGGGAGGGTTAGGTCAGCCAGGGTGTCCTCGGCTCACCGTGCACAAACGACCCCTGTGGTCTGGCCAGGCACCTGCGGGCTTGCCTGTAAGCAGCCCAGGGCTGCGTTATCCTCCGATACTAGCTCTGGGTGGCTGCATTGTGAGTGCAGTGTGGAAAAAAGTGGGCGTCTAATGTTACACTCTTCAGAGGACAGCTGTATATTGTAATTCCAGCAATAAGCTGTTTTTTCAAAACACCTTTATTTGTTGACTGACCTAAAGTACACTGTTACTAGTGGACTGCTTTAAGACCTGTTTTTTGTTGGATCGTGGGGCAAATCATGTGTGAAAATATCCATGATTGGGAAATCTATAGCTTTTTTTGGCTCCATGCAAGACCCTTTTATAGCAACGACATTTATTTTGAAAAATACAGAAAGCATTCCATCATAGTATTTACTGATATACAAGAAGCACGTACATCTACAATTCCAACTACCTCTATTAAAAGTGATTCTAACCTGCTGGCAGTGGAAACTCTGCATTTTTCTGTGCATTTTCATTTCCAGTGGTTTCACTGGAACCGGCTTCTTTTTCTTCATCCGTATCATTTTCTTCATAGTCACCGGCCACCAAGTTAAGCCCCGAAGGCTTCGATTTTGTGGAGCTGGGAACCCCCTTACTACCTTTGCTGTCAAAAAAATCAGCTGGCAGCCTGAAACAGAGGGAAAACATGCCTGGATAAAAAAATATGAAGAACTAAGATTTGGTGTAAGAAACCACAGCAATGAAAATGGTTCCTTAGCAATCTCAGCCATTCCAGGTTATACTGTGACATCTCAATATTGAATAACACTAAGCCCTTGTTACAGCTAATAGATGCATGGCATTAGTGAACTTAGTTAAATGTGTCTATACAGTACCGTGAAAAAGTATTTGCCCCCCATCTGATTTTCTGCATTTTTTTTGACACAATGTTATCAGGTCTTCAACCAAAATCTAACATTAGATAAAAGGGGCCTAGAGTTAACAAATAACACAAAATTGATACTTATTTTATTTATTTATTAACGAAAGTTAAGCAACACCCAATGCCCCCGTGTGAAAAGGTAATCGCCCCCTTAGACTCCTTATAACTGGTTACGCCACCTTCAGCAGCAATAACTGCAACCAAACGCTTCCTGTAGTTATTGATCAGTCTCTCACAGCGCCGTGGAGGGATTTTGGCTCATTCCTTCATGCACATTTGTGGGTTTTCGAACATAAACTGCTTGTTTCAGCTCC
This sequence comes from Polyodon spathula, assembly GCF_017654505.1. Classification (NCBI taxonomy): domain Eukaryota; kingdom Metazoa; phylum Chordata; class Actinopteri; order Acipenseriformes; family Polyodontidae; genus Polyodon; species Polyodon spathula. The sequence continues at coordinate 60,873,713 of NC_054537.1, forward strand.
TGCCACAACATCTCAATGGGGTTTAGGTCTGGACTTTGACTAGGCCATTCCAAAACTTTAAATTTCTTGTTCTTCAACCATTCTGATGTAGACTAGCTTGTGTGTTTCGAATCGTCTTGCTGCATGACCCAACTGCGCTTCAACTCATTTACGGATGGCCTGACATTCTACTGTAGAATTCTCTGATACAGAGCAGAATTCATGGTTCCTTCAATGATGGCTAATCGTCCAGGTCCTGATGAAGCAAAGCATCCCCAAATCATGACACTACCACCACCATGCTTGACCGTTGATATGAGTTTCTTACTGTGGAATGCAGTGTTTGGTTTTCGCCAGACATAACAGGGCCCGTGTTAAGAACATAAGAAAGTTTACAAACGAGAGGAGGCCATTCGGCCCATCTTGCTCGTTTGGTTGTTAGTAGCTTATTGATCCCAGAATCTCATCAAGCAGCTTCTTTAAGGATCCCAGGGTGTCACCTTCAACAGCATTACAGGGGAGTTGATTCCAGAGCCTCACAATTCTCTGTGTAAAAAAGTGCCTCCTATTTTCTGTTCTGAATGCCCCTTATGTTGGCCAAAAAATTCCACTTTTGACTCATCTGTCCATAGAACATTGTTCCAGAACTCATTTAGGTGTTTTTTTGGCAAACTTGAGACAAGCATTCATGTTCTTGTTAGTGAACAGTGGTTTCCACCTTGCTACTCTGCCATGAATCACATTTTTGCCCAGTGTCTTTGTGATGGTCTTTGTCATGAACACTGACCTTAGCCGAGGTGAAAGAGAGGCCTGCAGATCCCTGGATGTTGTTCTAGGGTTCTTTGTGACTTCATGGACGATTTTACGTCTTGCTCTTCGTGAGATTTTGGCAGGATGGCCAGTCCTGGGAAGATTCACTACTGTCCCAAACTTTCTCCATTTGGACAATATGGCTTCTTCACGGCACTGTATATAAATAGCTTGCACCACATGTTGCAAAGTTTGTAATTGCATCCTTCTCGTGAGCTAATCTATGTGGAATCATTTAGTTTGGAGTGATTATGTTTATATTGCACTGCATTTTGAACCTTCTATAAATGTGATAAAAACTTACCCAGATGAAGAAGATGAAGACTGTGCTTGGTCACCAGAAGCTGCTGTAACAGGTTACATATGTTAAATTAGTCCATGCATTAAACTGAAACGAATTAACAGCTGGGGCAAAGACTTGCATCCAATCATTTTCATTATTTTGTTAAAGTCTACAAGGATGTCCTGTCATGCCATCTTATGGAGTCACTAAATATAAATGTAGTGAATGCATTAAGATGAACACCATTTAGGGAATGTGGATTTGTATGAACTATGTATGGAAATTCTTCTCAATGCTGCGCAGTGTGTAAACATCTAAACTAAACATGTATGTCTGTCCCTCCCTCATGAAATCCTTAACCCGTACTGTAAGACTTTTACCACCCACGATATTAGGCCATTTGATAATCACTTATCACTTGATAAGATATTATTCTGGCCAACATCAACAGCCAGACGGACAACAATTAAATGTTTATTGGGTGTTTATTTAAATATATTTTACCTTTTACTTTTTTGACCTCTACACTCTCAGAGTCCAGAGCTTTCCTCTTCAATGTTGAAGCTGCAGGTGTCTGGTTGGCTGAAGCACTGGAAGCTACCTGCTTGACACCTTTCAGTTCTGCAACTTTCTGGAAATTGAATGGGTTAACAAATAATTAAACAATGCAAAAAAAAAAAACTCCCAACCTCAAAAACTATAAAAGGACAGATACCTAATGAATCGAGAAAAGAAAAAAATTGAACAAATGTGTTTATGGAAGCAAAAGTTAACTAGTTTGAAATCAGCCTCTGTTCCTTCTTGGTAGTGAAAACAACAAGAATTACAGTAGTCTGTTTGGCAGGTGGGCTAACATAGTTCTCAAACTCTGGGGTTCCCTAGGAGCTTTGTTAAGTCTTTTTTGCTCTTCCTCAGTCCTTTCATTTAGGTTTTTTTTTTTTTTTTTTTTTTTTTTTTTTTTTTTTTTAAATGTGAGAACCTCTGGGCTAGAGTAGTTAAACCTGTCTAATCCAGTCCCTCTATAAACCGGCCTTCTGTTTGTCATAATTTTGTCATAATGATCAAATCCCTATTGAAATTAACCCTATTCAGTAATATAGATTTTTATAAAGTGTTTAAATAGTTTGTCATTTATTTTTTTGGTACAGTATTAGATTTGACATACCTCTGCAAACCAGCACTCTGTATATTCCTTGCCTTAGCGATGCCGGATTGGACAGGTTTTACTGTGCCCTCCCCAGAACATTATGCCGAGACCAACAGAGCTTTTCTCGCTTGACAAGCCATAGTACAGCGCAGTGTTTTAGCTGATGGACAGACAGTACTGTCGCATGAAGTCACCGATACATACCTCTGCAATAAACAGTGACTGTCCAGCAAAGCACTTTTTTTCCAATCTGGCCCCCTTAAATTAAAAAATAACTAGTTGAACAGCCCTGCTCTAACTAAGACAACTATCTGTCCAGGGTATATAAGAAACACATGCAAGCAGTTTTACAGCAAGTACAGCATAAACCAGTCTGCGTTGTTGAAGATGAAACTACAGATGGGAGAGATAAGTGTCCTGAACATTGTATATTTTTTAATTAATGCCCCTCGTTTTTGACTAGTCTGTATATTGTAATGCCAACAATAAGCTGTTTTTTCAAAACACCATTATGTTGACTGACCTACAGTACATTGTTACTAGTGGACTGCTTTAAGAAAGATTTTTCCTGAAAACTACAGTACCTTGGGAACAAATAAAATAAAAAATAAAAAAATGAATTCAACAGCTAATTCTTAATACATTGGTAAAAACGGAATTGGTCATTTTGAAAAACTGAATTTTCCCAGAATGGAAGATCAGGAGCCCTAAGTAAGTTATTTTATTGCCAGCGCGAACATGTACCTCAATGCAGCAGTATTTGCAGCGCTATGCATCCTCTGCCTCATCTCACCCACTTCTGCAATTTTTGCTTTTTGTATACTTCTAAACATTTTTCTTTTGAATATTCATAAACTGATGTACGTTTTCTCCCCATTCCTCATCCACTAAATTATATTTTCGTGTAAGTGTTTCAATTTAGTTTTTGATCAAGCTAGCAGTTAATACACTCAGCAATTGCCACAATAATCAGACTGATTGGCCAACATAATCAGGTGATCGTGTGTTTGTGACACTTCAGACACTGTACTTACCGTCATCTATTCTGGAAATGAAAATAATAAGTGATATTTTTAGGGATACTCAAGAAGTAACAATTTCCATGGAAAATTAATTGTCACGTGCAAGAATATTTCATGTACGACTTTGTTTGCATGTCTCCGTTTGATACTTCCAAATTTTTTTTTAAAAATCACTTGTCCATATCAGCAAAAAGATTGTTAATAGTCAGATAATGGAATACTATTTCAGTATAAGAAGCTGATACTGTCATTTAAATGGGCACAAGATGGCATGAGACATTCTTCCGAGCTGATTCTGCAGTGGAAGTTGTTTTTGAAAAAAACAAACATTCAAGGTACGCAGTATTATTATATTACACCTGTACACGTTTTATAAGGGTATGTGATAAATTTGTATTGGTATTATTCTACAATGTATCTTATATAAGCTATAGCTCAAGCAAAGTACAAATCATGTTTGTGTTATAGCTTTATAAGCAAATTATTTTCTCCACACAGACTGAGCTAAAGAGAGAAAAATAAAATACTACTTCTTAGATTTTTTGGAAGAACAAGCAGTTGAGATAGTGGAGTCGAAATATTAAGAAATAAGTGAAGCCAAACTAAATGAAATTAATCTGAACAACGAAATGTTAAAATGTCTTTTGTGAAATGGCATGGGAAGGACAAAAAATATCCGGCAAGGATATTGGAATTTCCAGGTATGCCTTGTATTTAAAACAGAAAAAAAATCTTCCGGTCATCCAATTTATTGAATGACAAATTCTAAATTATTACAGATAATAGTACTTTTCATGAAAAAAGTCACACGGCAGAGGGTAAAGGAGAAAGCATACCAGAAAATGATAGACGAGTCAGATAATGACGAGAAGTAGGCTGAAACATATGTAAGTAAATAAATATTTCATTTTTTATTATTAAGCTTGCATTACTATATATGCACTGCTAAAAGTGTACTCTGTGTGTGTGTGTGTGTGTGAGAGAGAAGACAGAGAGAGAAGAGGAGGGGTGAGGGATGGAGTGATTAGAAGGCATTTGGTTATGTGAAAGTGCTAATATCCATGAGCGCTCAATGTACAGAATGATTAGAAAGTAAGTTTACCACATCAACGCATGGTGCCAGTAGCTTTATTATAATTTGCTATATTGCGTTTATTACAGTAAACAAAGAAAATTAAGAAAGCGGACCATACTTCAGCTTACCAACTGGAACGGAAATTAATACAAATAAAGTTTCTTCAGTCGGTAAGTTTTCAAAAATTATATAGCAAATAAAAATATCTATACAGCTATGGCCAAACGTTTTGCAGACACACATAATAGGAATATAATTCCAGGTCGGGTTTCCGTGACGTCACAAATTATGACACCGAAGGTCAGTAATTTAGGAGAGTAATTTAGAAACTGTCACAAAAACCTGAGATGGAATTGTTTTCCTGTAACTCACTGAAGATGCCCATCTGCTATTTTTTGTAATACATGGATACCCTTGTGAAGCGAATATTAAAGACGAGGTTCCGCACTACAGCCATTTTACAGACATTTTATGTCGTTATCCGTTTCTCTGAGATACGAATGTACCACCTTTACATTTTTTTGTTTGTTTTAACGTATTCTCATTTTGTTGATCATTAATGAACATTTATGTACTGTGGGTGTTGTCGAGCGATTGAAAAACTAGACATTTTGTGTTTGAATTGAAAGTGCTGGTCTCAAATAGTCAAATGGATCAAAGTATAATTTTCATCTAGAGGAATTATCCCTTTTTGACGTCACTACTGTGGTATTATGCCTTTTATTTAGAATAGACGCAAATCTACCAGTAGCCATAATAGTAGTATAGTACAGTAATAGTAGTATTTCGCTATCGGTTTTGAAATGTCACATTTTTCTATTTTTGTTCTTTTTTGTCAGTATATAGAACACTTAAAAGCAGTATATAATTCAATGTGTTAACATAGCCTTATTCAACATTATTCGACTTTGTGAAGCAAAAGTATTTAGTTAATTTCATAGCTGTAATTGTACCTTTAACACTCCCCCCTTCCTCCCCCCCAGGTTCAAGCTACTTAAGTTGCAACCTGAAAAACAGTGTTTGTTAAAATGCATACTTCAAGCCCGGATAATAATAATAATAATAATAATAATAATAATAATAATAATAATAATAATAATAATAATAAACAGCTTAAATTTATTTTATTTTTTTTAAATTTCCATTAGGATAATGTATTCTCCTTGTAAATTATATCATTAGAAATATTACATTAAATAATTCACATTTGAATATTTTGTCCGTAGACTTATACACTTTGTTCATTCAACTGTTCACACTGAATAAATAAGGAAATGTTCTTCCTATAAAATGTGAAATACAGGAAAGAATGGAGCTGCTCCAGAACCTCAGCTCTGGCTCCATGCTCCGGAGTGCTCTAGCATCCCTGCTCCAGCTCAGAAAACTGGCAAGCTGCACAAAGGCACCAAGGGCTCCACAACCAGAGCACAGCCAAACCTATTCTGTAGTACTGCAACGCCAGTACAGAGTTAGCTGTGTGCATGAAATATGAGCAGATGTATACTAGGCATCCCAAACTGGGACAAAAGGTGAGGTATAATAATTGGACACAATTGGAGTGATGCGGTCACAACATTTCATTTTAAAATGATCTTTTATTTAAACACTGGGTCAAGCTTTTTTTTTAATTGTAAATTCTGACAAAATTCCATTCATTAATAAGTATGTTGTGGATTTCTGCCTAAAAATGTGGGTTGATTATTTCTGCAGGAGAACCAACTCCAAAATGTAGGGTTAATTCATTAAGTTAACTACTGCTGTTTGTTTTTAAAATGACAAATAATTAAATAAAACGTTCAATCAATACCACATTGTGTACTAATGGTAATGTAACCACTCTAATCTGCTTATAAACTAAATTTATAATACCTTACAGTATATCACCCAATGTATCTAGATTACCATTTAAAATACTGAGTTTACCACTGAAATACTACTGAAAATTACTATTCAATTTACCATTGACAATACCATTTCACTTACCATTAGCTACCATACAGAGTGTTCCACACCACTTAAAATGACCATTTGAAATTCAATGGTATACAAATGGTAATATTTAATGGTAAACTCCTATGGTAATGAACGGTAAATTTCTGTAAGGGGGCTGCTTACTACAATGTCAGAGTCAAAATAAAACAACATTTTAATCAAATTATTGTGCATTTCCTAGAAAATAGTACCAGAATAATATTGAAAAACATACACAAATCGGGCATAAATCAGTAAAAACCGACATCCAGTTAAACAAAACAAAATCTTGTCATTTTTCTGTAAAATTCAGAATAACCGGAAACGCGGGACACTAAGTATATGACGCCACTAACTCCATGCTCAATCAATAACAATTTACTAAATATTAAAAGAGAAAACCATAAATGTTGACCAAAAAGTAAAACTGGTCTAGTTCTTTCTCGGTTTGTTTCCAGGTCTACTCACCTCTTTGTGTTGTTTGCCGAGCATGTGCGTTTGCCACAGTATCTCATTCTTGACAGGTGTGTTGCACAGCACACAGCTTAGGTGACCAAGGCTGTTGTATGTAGAGAATCAGCAGTTAAGGAAGGAAGCTACAGATGTCAAATGCAATACAAACGTAATACAAACGTAAATATTTGTTAAGCATTTAAAAAGTTAGACGCACTTCACACAATGTTTATAGTCTAACAGTACTGTTAAAATGCAATGGAAGGAAGCATTCTGTGTAGTGTTCCAGTAAGTGTAAATTTATTACACTTATCCAGTAAGGCATTTATTATTTATTTAAAAGCTTAGCCTTTTTATTTATTTTATACAAGCCAAGTTGTAGTGTCAGATCTCCCGTGTTATTTTATTTGTTGAAATGTTATTCCTGCTTTTTTTTTTCATATCTCTGTCTTCAAAGGCGATCCAGACCATATATAATTAAAAGGGACTAAAACAATTAGTTTGCTTTTGTACGATGTAATGTACAACTATGAAATGACTGAACAGTACGGCTACATCATGTTTACTGCATGTGTTAAACTTGTACACTGTCTTTATGCACCACTTAAGACAACAGGACGCCAGAGGGTGCATTATTGGTAAATGCATCAGTGGCACATACCAGCAACCTAAACAAATAAAAGGATATTTTGCAAAAGGCGATTCGACTCGTTTCTTTCTGTCGGCTGTTTCTCGTTGCTTTTCTCTCATTAACCGTCGTAACTCCTCCTGGTTCACGACTTTCTTTCCCTTCGCAAGTCTGGATGCAGCCATTTTCTTCTGTTACTGTAAACAAGACAACGACTGCAACCGGTAGCAAAAGTAAGAGCTTCCTGTTCAGGCAAGATATATTTCATTTCACATTATTGGGTAGTGTGACCTCTGCCGTTGGGGAGCTGAACGTGCAAAGACAAGAAACTTAGAGGCCAAAGTAGGTTTCGTCTTGTGTACGGCAAAAAAAAAAAAAAAACAATCAAACAATCACAATTACGTTCTACCTTTATGATGACATAAATACAGTGATACTACTGCATAAACTATATGGCCTTTTTTCCTGATAGTCCCAAACAGGTATCTTGCACAGCATGTTGGTTGTTTATGCAGTTGTACAGTAACACATGCAGTAAATCTTGTGGGTAAATTAATAAATAAATAAAAACTTTAAAAAAAAGGGGGGGGGGGGGGGGGATATAACTTCACGTTGTTTTTATTTGACTACAACAAGTAGTTTTAAAAAAAATCTAATTTTTAGAAAATGGAAAGGATGGAAGGTTGGTCTGCACTATTTGTATTTGTTTTATTCTTTTTGTGCATGTGTGCAGATACTGGTAAGAAACTGTGAAATTTGTGTTCTGACTTACAGTAAGTGAGATTGCAAGTGCTAGTGTATAGGACAAATGGGAGCCAGTGTGCTAGTGGCTATTCTGGATTCACGCTGTATTGGCTAGGGCCCTGTGGCAGGATGTCTAGAGTGGTGTGTGTGGGTGGTGAAGTCAGGTTCAGGAAGCAGTATAAACAACATTGATACAGGGCTGAAACGGCCGCAGCCGTATCTTTATTAAGTAACAAAATAAACAGTTCAAACAAAAACACAATAATAAACAAAAGGGCACACAGGCCAAAACAAAATAGGCAAACATGGAAACAAACTATAATCAAGTATATTACTATAGCAATTGATTTATATTTCACAGACTGACGTCTTGTCTCTCCTCCGACACTATCTCAACCATAATTATGCCTCCCTCGCCTCAAAAAGTACTCTTAACACCTGTAACAGATGGTAATTATAAATGTGAAGCATGTGCTGAATGTAACACTTTGAAATGTCATTCCTTCAAACATCCATTTACCGGCAAAATGATTCCTATTAAATTATCATTTCTTGCTCCACAAAGGGAGTGACATACTTGATCCAATGCCCTTGTGGAAAATCTTATGTCTGTAAAACTAAATGTGCTCTCAAAACTAGAATAGCTGAACATCGTAGCACGATAAGATGTAAAAATGAAACATATCCAGTTGCTGCCCATTTTATAGAAGCCAAACATTCGATTTCATCTCTTAGATATGTTGGAATAGAAATGGTTGAATTTTCAAGGAGGAGTGCTGATTTTGACACTTTTTTTCTTAAAAAGAGAATCTTTTTGGATCCATAATGTAAAAACTCTTATTCCTAATGGTATGAATGTTGATTTCAATCTTACACCGTTCCTTTAAATTGTTATTATTACTATTATTGTTTTTCTTCTATGATAAATTGTAATTGTATATATTTTTGGGGGAATTTACAGATGTGTTCAGAAATTTTAATAATAAAGATTGTCTTTTTGTTAAATTGTTAATTTCATTTAGTTTAATTAAAAGCTAATGCTTGGATGTTATTATAATCCATTATAAAGTATACTTGGTTATATATTAGCTTTATCTTTTGCAATATTACTATTGATGAGTTACACAACATTATCTGAGTGATTTTATACCTTTTAATTAATAACTTGTTTCAATATATTATGTCTTTTTACAACGATCAATGTATGTAGACTGATTGTGACTTCTTAATTTGTTGACTATTAATATTTGCTACTTTTGTCTATACCCTGATGACGGCTTTGCAGCCAAAACGTTGGTTTCTTTCTCAATACATTTTGAAAACTTTTAGGAATATGTTTGAGTGTGCGGCTCCACTTTTTTTTGTTCATTTTTGGAGCCTTAATTACCCATTAATCAAATAATTACCTTATTAAGGCTCCAGCCACATTCCCACGAGATTCACCGGTCTCTAATAATAAATAATCATGTCGGAACGGACCCAGAGACTTTAACACTAGAACCGCCACTCAGGTCAATTTGACCCATTTTGGATTTAAAATGTTAATTACTCTTCCATTGTAAATTGTATGTGTATATCCATTTTTGACTTTTTCTAAATATGTGAATTAAATATCCTGACAGCGTTTGATACCCAGAATTGCAAAAATGATAACGTTATAAAACGTTCTACGTAGAACCGCCACGTGGGTCTATGTGACCCAGGCATTACAATACATGTCTTTTTTAATATAAAGTAAGATATTGTATTATTTTTGTAAATGCAGCAAACAAGACACACACCCTCCTCCTAGCACACATGCTTTTTTTATTTTTTTATTTCAAGCCTTTGTTTACAGACTACGAGACAGAGATTGCTATGATTATGGATTTGTCAAGATGCCAACTGAGTGAAAGCCTATTGCTTATTTTTCTATGTACCTGGGAGACATCAATCCTTTGTTTTGTTCCATAAATGCAACTGGGAATATATCAGAAGGAAATATTAAATCTTGAAAGTAGTCATTTTGATTGGAATATGGCAAACTGCACTCAGATGCATACAGCAAACTGAAATGACAGGTAGGATAACAACTTTTGTGCCTAATATGATATATATATATATATATATATATATATATATATATATATATATATATATATATATATATATATATATTACTTTTAGAAAAAAATTGGTTTTACAGGTTTGTATGTACCAGTTTACACAATAGTGTTCAATAGAACTGCTCCTGTGTTTACAACACAGCTCCTGGATGCTGGCAGCTCAGTATGCTCCTCCATAGAGTACAATGCAGCCATGATACTAGAAGTAATGTTATATTTCAATTTTATGTAGTATTAGAAACAATGATTTCTGTTTTATAGTTTTGTTTGAACATACACTCACTGTCACCTGTACACATGTACATACATACATACCTGTTTTTTTTTAAATGTGTATTTTATTATATTTTTTCACTGTTTGTAGTCGTGCTGTATATGCGCTCATTTTAAAAATAAAGCATTTTATGTTTAATTTTCCATTTAAATACAGTGTTTCTGCAATGCAAATGTTAGATATGATGTTCATGCATACAACTTTTCAGCTGTATCCAATAGTATGTCTTTTATTTTCATAAAAAAAGTAGTTTAAAATTGTTTGGATCAAAGTGACCCACGTGGCGATTCTAGGTAAGATCGAAAATCCGGTGGTTCTAGTAATAGATCACCCACCCTCAAGTCCAAAAATAAAATTTTTCACCCTTTCCTGCAGGTGGGGTTCTGCAAGGACAGGCTGGTTCTTCCGCCACCTCCGGTAATGGACCGCAAACTTGCGAGGAAGGACCCAGATGGCTTGACCCGGGAATGGCAGGCAGAGGTGTGCGGCTGTGGACCGGCGCAACAATGTCTGGAGCCTTAGCGGGAACACAGTGGGAGGAAGGGGGAGCGCATGCGACATCTGACTGTCCCCATATTAATAAACCAACTGTATAACGTACTCTAGATACTTTAGAAACCCACATATCAGGCAACTGATACTTTGGACAAGGACCCAACCCTTTATGTTCATCACTTTGAGTAATGATTGAATGGGTGCGAGATTTAGTTCAGGGGAGCTGTAATCTGACCAGCTCTAACTAGTATAATTTATATATCCACATTTTACACTGGCCCAAAATAAACAGCCAAGGCCAATATCTCTTTCTACAGCTGCAACAAGTCTGCCTAAAATTCACACTGTATATGAGTGTTTAGTTCACTGAATTAGTGCAACATATTTTTAAAAACAAAATGTATTAATTATGAAGAATTCCGTTTCTAGTTTCAGTTGCATGAAAATATATGAATGTTTGCAACTTGCTTCCTTTTACTATTTCTGTAAATTCTTTTTCAGGTTCTGACACTCTCTGAAATTCTCTGGCTCTGTTCATTGTTCCTAATTCTGGCAGCTGTTAGGCATCAGCAACCTCTTGCATATCAGGACGACTGTAAGTTTTCATTTGAATACTAAACATATCATATGTTCACAACCCCCTCCCCCCAAAAAAAGTTATAACATGAAATGTACACAGTATAGGTACATCGGTGTAGTTTATGGATTTTGATGGACTTTTTTCTATCCCCAGTCCTTTGTCAAAAGAGCTGTTTTAAGGACTGTGTTTAAAAAGTGGTCGAGAATAATCAAACAGTTGAATAAGGTTTCATGAATGACAAACTTGATCTAACTAATCGAACTATGCTTTAAAAAATGTCTGAAAAAACATTTTATTAAATCAAGTTTGCAGTTAATCTTTTCAGCTCTTTTACGGAGGGTTAGAAGTTAATTATTATTTTTCACAGCACTATTTAATCTGAAGAGAGTGTTTATCAACATTTAATAAAAAGCATTCCTTAAAAATGTCTTCATGTTTTCTGAGTAGGGTCTTGTGGCAAAGTGGTTAACTGGTGTGTAGGTGAAGGTAATGCAGCAGTGATTAATAAACAGACAGACAATTATAATCCAGGTGCAGTGTTGTTTAATGTTTGTTTTTTAAATACATTGACCTGATGGCAAAACAACAGTAAATAATAACAAGGATAATGAAGCACTATAGCGGCGTGTATTACTTATTTGTAATCCGTGGGTTGGCCCCGAAATAATAAGAGTGCCGTTTCAGTTCACCCACACATAACACATGCACAAACACAAACACCAGTTCACAATGCATGCTCTAGTGCTTGTGGTGAAAATACAGTTCTTGCGTGCAAACAAAATGCAGTGTTGTCCAGGTCAGTGCTGGCCTCCTGCATCGTTTCAGCCATCTAAATAATAACAAACAGTATTCTTTTAGACATGACAACAAACAAATAAAGCACTAATGATTTTACACCACAGTTTCCTTTTGCTTAATCTCATTTTAACCATTCACAAAGGAACAGATCACGTCATTATGTTCAGTTTTTATAATGTCACCCATGACCCCTTGGTCAATGAGCGCATCCGCTCCACCAATCCGCGGATGCCACGCCGTTTCCCATCTGGGTCATTGAGTTTGTGTAACGTAGCTCCACCCCCTTTCTAGATGGCCGACTTCCACTTAACCCTGGGAATAAACTGTCATGCCATTTAGTCCAGGGTACTCTGTTCCTTTACACAGCCCCCTCGTAGGTCGGGAGGGAGATCTAACACCAAGAATCATTCAATCTCTGTCACAGGTCTATAATACTCTAACACCAGATACAATTTAGAAGGTTGTTCCCCATTGCAAAGCTGTTTGGCATATAAACTGCTTTTGTTATCCATAATTTTACCTTGTACTCAGATGTATTATTTTACTCATCTCCACCTGTCTCCCTTTTTAGGTTACCTTGCACCCCGTAGCTTGCCAAGTACTACGTTTTATCCTTTTGTCCAAAGCCTTTTATGTGATGTTGGTTCACGGTGTGAAAATACTAGCTGTTTTTCAGAGAACACCACTTCTAGACAAAGGTATGTCACATCTACATTTCAAGGCACACAGCATCACATACAGATCAATTGAAAAGACAGCCTCATATAGATGTATGCATTGTGTCTTAAATTCTGTATGTCAGGTTCTGAAAATAAAGTTGTGATGCTGAGGACAGACTGCATCGAAGCAAGTCCCTAATTTTTTTGCCACCTTGAACCCCACAGTCAATTGTCTGACCCCACCAAACAGGAGAGCCCCTGGGAGGAGGGGGCCAGCTTCATCGAGGATTTACTCGACCTGACCGACCACATTACAGAGATCACAAAGAAAGCAGCTCTACTGCTGAAGGAATGGCAGGAGTTGTCAGGTATAGTAAGTGATGCCTGAGTAAGTGACACTGATACTGTAGTTCTTCAGCATATTTTTGGGGATTTTGTTCATAATCTGTTTTGTCCAACAAGAGAATTACAATTAAAAGCTACTTTATGAACAATAGTATCCACTTTTAGTAACATGCTTGACATTAATAGAGATTCCTCTTTGCTTAAACTTTCTACATTATTTGTATTTGCATGACACAATAATTAAAGGCTTTGCACAAAAAACCCTGAAGGTAAACATTTTTTTTATTAGAATTTAAATAGTTAGGGGTACTTTAGGTACCATTATCAAATTATTTCTCATATGCGTTTATTGCTTTTCAGGTTCAACAGAATCATCAGCTTTGTTTGTCTACAGTAAGTATGTAATTTTTTTCTATAAAATGTTCACATTAAAATAGATTTAGGAGCTATGCCCTAGTTAACTGATAAAGTTGAAGAAAATGTGAATAATAATAAAAAAAACATCAAAGCAAAAAATTATACATCCTGACTTGAACACCCCTTGCTATTCAGTCTTGGGCCTGTGGTATGTCAAATAATATTCATAGGGAGTTAATAGACAATCCAGTTAGCCTGCAACCACACTATAGATTCACTCCCTTTGCAAAAGGTATTAAGACCCTTCTGAAATGTGAAACTCACTTTGCTGCATATGTCCTTTAAGTGGTGTCAGGTAGAATCGTAATGGTATTGTACAGGCAGAACTTACAATGTGAGTCGCAGGATAATGCACTTCATCCAATTCATGGTGAAAATACAGCCAGGAAAACTAAACAATCTCAACATTTCACTTGTTAAGCAAATAACAAAAAACAAACAAACAAACAAAAAAACTGTCGATTATTACGGGGGCAATTGCCCCTCTTTTCTGTATCTGTATTTTCTATATCATTAACGTGCAATAATATGATAAATGTCCCTTCCTGGATGTTCTGTAAAGCTTTTGCCGACAGAAAATATGACCAGAACTAGTGTATGATGGTTAGAGCTGGTGGTTTGCTGTTTTTCAACTGGTCTTGTTGACTTGGTGGAAATTTGGTGCTGGCTGAGGAGCTGGTTAAAAAGCTGCTTGAGTTGGCCAAAGAAAAAAAACTAAAAGTAGTTAAAAAGTAAAAAGTTCCAAAGTCAGTTTTTTGCTGCATTTGCTGCATTCCTAAATGAGTATGTTTGCTGCAAACCATGTCTGAGCCTTTATATGCTTACTGGGTTTCCAGCAACAGGCTAGCAAATACCGTATTTGTTCCAGTTCCCAGTTTTTAGCTAATCCCCAGTTTACCAGCAGTTGAGTGAGCACTGTATTTAACATACTGGTATCTCTTCCACATCTCTAAAGCTGGATTTGAATGGAGTTGAGGATGTGATTAATAAACTGGAGACTGCATGGCCAACCTTTCTTGTGGAACATTCTTTACTCTCTTCCTCATTCACTGGTGAATTGGAGAGAAGGTGAATTTCTCAAGACAGACCTAAACACTATGGAGGAATATCTGCTGGGCTTTAAAGGGTGAAAAAAACTGTATGCATTTTTAGAGAAGTATAGATAGAAGAGGTTCACCAAAGATAAGAATGGTTAGCTTTTCAACCAGATTGACATGTGTTTATTGCTGTGTATCCTAAGATACATACAGTAATTGATTAGAACAACATGAGTTCAAGACAGGAGTCACTTCTATATTTCTTTATTTACTTTCGAGAGAAAATGATGTAACCTGACCATAAGCTGAACAAAGCTGAGCATGGGTACCTTTATTTATATCAGCTTCAGTAGCCAATCCCTATTAAACAACCTAGATTTCTATTGGATAACTCAAGCACAAATTCCATAGCCATCAGTAAGTAAAATGATAAGTACAATAACAAGGTGTATTATTTTGTGGTGTCTAATACACCACATATCTGTGTAATGTTGTTATTGCTAAACAAATTAATTCTGAATGATTTGTTGTTTTTAGGCTTTTGGTTTGCTTAGAAGATCTGGATATCATTCCCATCAAATAGCATTACAATAACCTTCCTGAATGAATTGAACTGGAATGCTGCAAAAGATAATCCACACATACAGTACAGTGCTACTTTAAAACAATCATATTGTATATGTTACATGATACAAAATGCATGGCACTGCACTATTTAATCTCTGTAGTGTAAGAAAAATAAAACAAAAGGTAAATAAACCACCAAGGGGTGTATTCAATTCACTAAAATCATTTAAAAAGGGGCTGTGACAGAGATCGAGTGACACTTGGTGTTAGAACTCCTTCCCGACCTGTGAGGGCACTAGAAAGAAGGAACAGAGTATCCTTAAGCAAATGGCAAGACAAATTATTCTGTAGGGTAGGTGGAAGTCGGCCATTTAGGAAGGGGGCGGAGCTACAGCGCCCAAGCTCACTGACACGGACGGTAGACGACGACGACGACTCAGAGGATTGGAGGAGCGGATGTGCTCGTTAAGCTAAGGTAGATTCCGTGATCTGTGTCGCTGCAGATGGTTAGCAACGAGCTAGGAGGAGTCAGTAATTTGTGAGTAAACCGTGAGTGTTAGTCTGTCTTATAACACTGTTTGTTTGTCTTCAAGAGTACTAGCACGATCCAGAGCTGTAGCCGCAGGCCAGCATTAAACGCGGACAACAACACTCACTTTTCACTTTGGAACTGCCTTTACACCACGAGCACTGAATTCACGCACTGTAGGAACTATGTCTGTGTTTGTTTTGTGTGGGTGAGAAAAGACGGGACTTTTGGTTGCGGGTCAAACTCGTGGGATTTTACAAACAGGAGTGATACACGCCGCTGTACCACTTCCAAAATTGTTATTGTTTGCAGGTTCTGCTATAAAGCTCTGGACATTATAATCATTAATAAACACCCTTGCACCTGTAAATCATTTGTCTGTGTGATTAATCCGCTCTGCACTGCACTCACCTGCACTTATTCACCACTTTACCACAAGGGCTCTTTAATGACAACAATAATACTGACCTTGCAAGTGAGCTTATTTATTTTATAAATACACCACTGTTTAGAGCAATTAAATAAACAGCTATTTTTTATTTTAAATAGTACAAATTTTAAATTTTATAGACCTTTGAAAGTTTTGAATTCAACATAAATATTATTATATATATATATATATATATATATATATATTATATATATATATATATATATATATATATATATATATATATATATATATATATGTATGTATGTATGTGCTGGGGCAACAAGATTTTCATGTTCGGATATTCACTAATCATTTAAATATTCATTCGGATATTCATTTTCAAAAAGCAATAAAAGCCATTATATTGCTCAGAATGCAGGCAGAGACAGCATAACGGCAGGGGTGTGTGGCCCCTGTATGTGTGCCTTTACAGCAAGACATTACAATATGTAATACGTTAATAAAAAAAAAATCCCACGAATAATTAATATGTTGTGTAGGCCTTACTTTACCCCAGTGAATTAACTACAAAACAAAGGATGCCAAATAGCAGTTCAAGTTAACATTTGTGAAATAAACAGTTGTGAATAAATGGCTTGCAGTGCACAGGTGTAGTGGTGATGCAAGTGCACCAAACGACAGACACAAAGTTCATGGTTCAAACAGTCTTATTTCTCTTGGTTTGCTTGAGACCGTTAAACAGTAATGCTGGTTCTACACAACAATGTGTAGTACTAGCGTATAAACCACAGGGTTCAGTCCCGAAATAATAGTAACACACAGATATGGACACTTCTCCTGAAAGTGAGTGCTTTTGGTGCAGGTGCGATGTAAGACAGCAGGTATATTGTACAGGTGCAGCGCTGTCAGGGTTTGGTGCTGGCTCGTATCGACAGCGCCCAGGTTCGTGTTAGTCGTCTAACAACGACAAACACAGACAGTTAGCAAGAAACCAACAAAACACTTAACACTCACGATACGTATAGGATTGGTCCATTTCCTTTCTCGGTTCTTGCGATAACCCTAACAAAGAAACAGATTACAGCGTCACATCCCCAGATAGACCCCTAGTCATACCCCCTGCAATAGCAGTTCAATCACGTCTCCTCCAATCCATGACTGGCACATCGCCTACTGCATTAGGACGATGACTTTGGGCATTGTGACTCTGCCCCCTTTCTGGATAGCTGGCTTCTGACTTACCCTGGAATGAACTGCCAGACAATCCAGTAGGAGAAACACTGTTCCTGTTATACAGCACCCTCACAGATCGGGAGGGAGATTGCTGACTAGGATTCATTTGCCCTCTGTCACAATAGTAAATACAGTTGACACCACATTTAATTTAATTTTTTTATATTTTTGTCATTCATTGCCATTGATGTTTCTTCACAGTAAACAGTGGCCATAGACGTTATGTCATAAAGTAACAACATGAAGTTTACTTGTACCTTTTTGTAGCTGAACAAGCAAATGAAAAAAAATGGAGCTGTAAAACGAAGAGGAAAAAACGTTTTGGTTCTCATTTATTATATTCCACATAACAGAAAGTGGCAACAACAAATATGCAGTCTATATAAAAATCAGTACACAGAGGCATTTCAGAATGATGTGCTTGCCTTTTTTCTGTCCCATGAGATTCTGACTCGCTGTAAAGCAGCACAATGCTTTTTTGACCCAGATGGCCTTCCATAGCGATCACTATGTGTGCGCGCACATAATCTGGTTTGTGTACTTTTTGCTGTCTGAAACTTTTAACTAGAGAGGCTTGGGCTGTTGTGTTGATCCTGTGGGTTTTTTTTTTAACATATTAATCTCACACATCACACAGAGCTCTTTTTCATTTGCCATTTTTTAAACTGTCGTGCAACTTCTGGTGAGGCGGTAAATAAATGCAAGGTATTTTTTTATATTTGTTTGAATATTCTGATATTTGTCCCACCACACACATGCACGTACACAAACACATATAGTTTCTTATGAGGTCAAAGTTGGCATAGGGAAAAACAATAAAACTTAATTTGAAACAATGCATGGTCCGTATAAAAACACATCAAGATGTGTTTAAAACAATGCTGTTACTGGCCATCCAGAACTGCAGAAGTACAGCAACTAAACCACGTAGACATACAATTTAGCCTTGTTGTGGTTTTACATCAGCAATATTGTACACAACAATAATTCATCTTCCATTTTGCAGGTAATAAAAATGGTTTACTTCTACGAGATATTGTGTGGGATCCTGTGATCATTCAGAAAGAGTTAGAAACACGATTTGGATTGAATCCTAATACCATTCTACGGTTGTTGAATTTATCTGTCCCCTGGGAAATGGTAAGCCTCATTAAAATGTATGACCTGTAGTCTGTTGTTTTTTATCCTATATATTCATATACTGATATACAGCAAATTGCTCCAAAACTAAGCTTTATGTTAGATTTTGCCAAGGTCAGTGAAGCATGTATTGCCAATGACACAGTTTCTAGAAAACTCCATTTTTATATATTGGACTGGTTTTATTACCTGCTTTACTATCTACAAATACATTGATATGTAGTGGTTGGACTAAAACATTTGACACCTAAAATATGTAGCTCACAGACTTTTGTAGAAAGGTCTATACTTCATGTGACTGATTTATTTGTTTAGCAAATTTCATCACTGAAATCTGTTATATTGCGATCATGACATTTGCTAAACAAATAAATCAGTAAAAGCTGCATCACCTGGCAATAGAGTTGCACAGCCCAAAGTAATGACTCTATAAGCCATAGTAGAGAACAGACTGCAGATTTCCATCCCTATCTTCCCTGAAGAAATCTTATCCCATCTACAGATGTTAGCCTGTGCATACACATAATTCTGAACTTCAAATAAAATAACAACATTAGCATTTAGGGTTTCCTTATTATAACATAAATCAGTTTGAGCTCAGCTTATCTTTTGTGGTCCTCTCGCTCAAACTGCACAAGATGACACCTTTATAACAATAAGAGACACAACATATTAACTTACAAGAAAGCATGC
The DNA here is from genome assembly GCF_017654505.1 of Polyodon spathula. NCBI lineage: Eukaryota > Metazoa > Chordata > Actinopteri > Acipenseriformes > Polyodontidae > Polyodon > Polyodon spathula. The sequence goes on from NC_054537.1 coordinate 60,893,091, forward strand.
ATGTTGGATTAAAGACCACATAGTTTGTGCTAATAAAAACAATGATTTGTATTAATGGACAGCACAATTTGTGTTAAATGTTTTAGCATAACTTACTGGCATCAGCTGTTAACACAATGGGGATTTATGATTGCTTCTCTGGAATGTGGTTTATGGTTTATATATATATATATATATATATATATATATATATATATATATATATATATATATATATATATATATGTGTGTGTGTGTAAGTAACACGGCAGGGAGGGGTTAATATCCTCCCTGCTAAAAAAAATGTGCAAATGCAAATTAGTGTTAATTGTTTTATTGTTAATTATCCCCTGCACCTGGTTATCATTGTAAATTAGAGGGCCTGGTTGATGGTGCTTTCAACTGTTAGGAAAAAAAGGTACTGTGTAAAAGCCTTTTTTGTGTGTTATGTTTTGTTCACAGGTAAACAACTTAGCTGTCCTGTTTATAGTTTAGGTTCCTGGTGTGTGTTCAGTTAGTGCTCTAGTAAGACCTAGGTGTTTGTTTTGTGTTTGTTTATTTTGTTTTGTGAGGTATTAAAAAGTGCGTGTAAGCGCTTTGAAAAATGTTCATTTCTGTGTCTTGGGTCCTGTCTGAAAGGGGCATCGAACCGGTGTGAGTTGCAATCTTTTCACAATATATATTGTGATAAATAGGTGTATAATCGCTAATGTTACAAATATAGAACAGCTGGGGCGTCTTATATTGTAACATAGTGGATTATAATACTTAGTTTATACATGTTTTAACCAAAAATATGGTTTGTTGTAATAACAATGGAGTGACCACTTTTAGGGGAGGCGCTTTTTCAGATAGAGCTATGGGAAATGATAGACTTATCTAGGAAAAGAAAAAGAACTGTGTGATTGACCTGTGACCCCGATCTGAATGGTGGCCATCTTTAAGAGGGGCAAGGGGAGTTTGCACAGGAGGAGAAGTGGTTGGAGTTATTGAAGAATGAGAGGGATGTTTGCAGTCAAACGTTTTAACAAAAGGAAATTTATGTTCGGTCATAAAGTGTCTTTTTGAACATAAAGAAAAGCTTGGACCTTTGAGAGTGGAGTCTAGCCTCTAAGTCCAGTTAAACAAAAGTCTGTTGGAGAAGCTGACTGGCCATGTGCTCAGCGCAGGAGAAACCAGATCAAGTGAACCAGAATTGAATGACGGTTTCCTTGGAAGACAGTAAATGAAGCAAATAATTACTTACTAACTACCTGGTACAGAGCAAAAGGGATAGTGCAGCGGTTTAGTCTTGCTTAAGTCCCACTCATGTTTCTCTCTCATTCTCATTTCCTGTATCCCCTACAAAAAGGTCAACCCCAATCACTATACCCTAACTATCAAAATCCAAAAGTGCAGTAATTAAAACCTGTAATTTAAAGGTGAAGAAACATATGTCAAACAGAGTGTAACCACTACAAATTACTTATTTTCTGTCTTACAATTGTTAAAAAAACAAAATCTACTGTCGACTTCTGATTAATTCTCTTCGTTTTTCTAACTTTAATATTTTTAAAAGATCCAGTGCTAGTACTTTTCTTTTTTTTTTTTTTCAGCAGGAATGATTGTGTTTCTCAAAGCACTTTCAAGAACTTGAAAAAATAGCATTTTGAGCACTGCAAAGATATAGATGTTAACATACTGACTTAAAACTGGACTTTAAAACTGTGTGTTCTGTTGAGAATTGAAAGTGCAGAGCCAGGAATAAAAAAAGAGGATTGACCAGACATTCTGTGACCTTGAACCTGAGGTGAACGGTTGTTCGCAATCCGTGTCTGCAAGGTGTGTGACCTCCATCACTTACTGATTTTGTTTAATACAGACATTGAAAGACAGACAGACAGAAACATAATTTTGGCATACTGTGCCTTTCTTCAATTAGCTGCAAATATAAAAAATACACAAAATAAATTGGGAAATGTACAGATCAGGTTGTATAAAGTGGGCCCTGGTAAAAGATTGTGGTATCAAAACTGTTAATTGTATCCCTAGTTAAAGATGTGAGGCAGATATTTAATTAGGAAGATGAAGGAATCAGAAAGAGTCGAGATAATCAAGCATTGTGTTTAGTTGGGGCTATTGTCAGTTTCAGTAAACTGATACCCGTGAAAATGTGATTAAGTGTCTTGACAAAGGACTCTGCTCATTGCTTTCCTTATAGATTCTCACAGTGAAAAAGCTGGAGCTGCATGTTTGTGCCACAGTCAAATGCCTGAGAACAATCCTGTGTCTGTGGAAGCAGAGCAAGCCTGTAACCACCAATGGAAGTAAGTGTCAGAGTTTGTCATCTTCTCCTCTTGGCGAAGAGGTACTGCACCACACAGACTGTTTTCATTCCCAAGCCCAATTGCTTGTTGAGGGAAGTTAGGAGAAGTTGAATACTGAAACATACAATGTTATGCAATCCACGAGTCCATGGAGTACTGTATCTGTTCAATATATTTCACACATTCCCTTTTTTTTACCATCTTTATTACCGACTTTATTAAATATCTGAATGAACATCTGTCTTTGCAGTACCTGAATAGAGTATTTACCTAGACATAGTTCATTATTTTCTAGCTCTGTTAAGCTAAATATGTTGATCCATTTTTATATATTATGGATACACTGTATATCCTCAATGTTTTATGTGTATATTTCTCAAGATTATGGACATAATTATTTTTCTCTTGATGACTGTTTGAAAATGTAAAAAAGAAAAAAAATAATTAAAATACAGAGATTTATCAAATGGAACACAACTTTAGTTCCCCTCCCAATACATCAGTATTTATGTTTGTGTCAGGTACTGTCAGGTTTCTTGTGTATCTTTAAAGATCACTGTATAACAACATTGTTGCCTTGTTTTTTTTACATCAAGAAATATAATTATATTAAAGCTGCTAATAGCATTTATCACTTAAGAAATAATAGCCAGCCATCACTAGTGTGCCAATATACTGACAGAGAATTAAAATGAACACATCATATGTGGTGTTTGATTTAAGGTTGAACTGTCACAGTATGTCTTGTAAACTAGAACATTTAAAAGATATATCATGGCTAGTTTCACAGAAGCTGACCTTGGACTAATCTTGGAGGTAACATTCGGTAATCCAAGATTAGTTATACTCAGGGTCTGTGAAACCCAGAGTGACATTCTTAAAACTAGTGGACACTTGGGGTTAAGAGACTTGATTGAAGTTACTAATCCTAAACGGAGTAGCTAAAGTTTACCCCAGTCAGTATTTTAAGAACAGATTGGGGAAAAAAAATGTGTTGACAGATTTATGACAGAGAGCAGGAGGCACTTTTTAAAGCATATTGTGGTGAGTTAGGATTATTGTTAGGATTATTATCAAAACCAAACTCTTGTAACATTCTGTGCAGCACAAATGCTGTGCCGCATTTAGAAAAAAAAAGTTCTGGGATAAATGAGCTGCTCCGAACCGAACGAGCATTGATGGTCTGAATGGCCTCCAAATAGCTATTTATATTTTCTAACCCTGTGAGCATTCCAAGACAATATATGCCAAAACAGAAATGGGGCAAATACTTTACACATTTGTAAGCTATACCTGGAGGAATGCAAAGATTGTGAAAACAATGGGCCCTAGTCACAGAGCTTTAATGGTGGTTTTAAAATCACTTTTCAGAAAACCTTTCCAACAGTGGAACCAGCCATTTGTGTTTTTGAATACATTTTATGGATGGCTATCTTACAATCTGCTATTGTTTTAACATCTATTAGGTACTCAAGTTCTGGTTTAGCAGTGGTCTAGCTGACATTATGCTGGGCACTCTTGAAGAAGATATAACTTCTTTGCTGTCCCTCACGACTGATCAAAACCAAACTCTTGCAATATTATATGCAGCACAGCCCTTTCTGTATTCCCTGATGAACTGGGCAGAATTGCAATTACAGGCTTCAAACAGTGTCTCACAGGAGGAGTAAGTAGCAGTCAAAAGCCAAAATACTACTTTTTTTGCATAACAAACTCAAAGTGTAGAGTTTATATCCATACTCATCTTTAGTTTAAAAGTTTTGCAGTTCTGTAACGATTTATCTCATGCAAAATTCGCAGCATCTTTATTCAACAGGAACAGAAAATGGTAATGTAAACATTTATCTGGGGTGAAAAATGAACAAGTATTAAGTTAAACAGTTCTTTAAAGACGTACAGCATACAACGTTACCTTGGATAAATAAGCATACTATCAGTTATCTATTTTGCATCCTTAACTTGTAGATGTATTTCTGTTAACCAACTTTATGATATTATTTACAGACTTGAGCAATACATAGACACACTACAGGCTACCCTAGAAAGTCTTCTCCAGTGGCCTTATATACTGAGAATCCTAACAGGAGAAAAAGCCATACCACCATTCAGACTGTGAGGGTTGTCAAAGGTCAGTCTGCTTGTTAGATTGGTTGAAATGTTTTAGTTGTATTGCAGCACAGATGGTTGTTTCAGTCAAGAATGTTTGTGCTGTATAAGTGTAGCACTATAGGATAATAGTTTACTCTTTGCATTATTATTCATGCAGTACTTGCATGTCTTTGTTTTCTTATTGAGATGTTATATGTTTCCTTGGAAGAGTAACACCAGTTTGGACTCCAGATGCAGTTGATCAATTTATTGTCAACTTGGATATCTTGGTGACACAGATTAAACTGGTATATTTCATTAATGTATATACATAATACAACTACAGTCTTGATTTAAAAAACAGCTATTTCTCTTGTGGTAAATCTGCAAGATAATTTTCCAGTGTCCCGTGCTTATATTTTTCATTTGAGGTGCTTTACCAAAGTTAAGCTGCTCAGTCTGTTATCATACTGTATATGTTTGCAATTTAACCTGTGGCTGTGCTTGTACTATACATATACTTTGCTAACCCTTTATTGTGTCACTAATTCAATGTAATTACATTGTAATAACACATCAATTACAAAAATGACTGTCGTTACAATAAAACAATATCCTTGGTTACAAAATCAAATATTGCCATTGTAATTTTGTTACTGCACTGTATTTAGACAGGTGTTTAAGTACAATGTAATAAATATGCAACCACGTGTGCAACTAAAGTGTAATCACAGTGTAGTTAGGGACAATATGTAAAGTGTTACCCAGCTGCATACTACAATCATTTTCCTAATTGTAAATCTGTTACTACTGGAGCATGTTATTTGTCGATGGATTTGCATATATTTCTTGTTTTTAAATATGAATTGTATTTTAGATTTTGATGCACAACACATCAGTGTCATGCAAGGAAATGGTAATTCTATTTGGTGATACCTTGAGTCTTCCACAGGACCCTGTTTACATACAGAAATTTGATGAACTGATGTGCCATCACATTGGGTCAAATGATGGCAGGAACTGGACGGACCACTTTCCAACTATCAAGGATGGCTTGCTTCAGTAAGGAGTTAGATACAATACCACTTCATAGCTTCAGCTTTTCATTTTAAATGAATGGGTTGCCCTATTTTGGGATGCAATCTACTAAAAAGAAAATGGGAAGCTTTTTGACTAAGATTAAAAAATGCTATGATGTGTTCTATTCAGATGCGTAGGCACAGTTGTGGTTATGAATACACACATAATTTTCTGCATAATGAGAATTGCCATGGTTATCATGTTCAGTAATAACGAAGTTGAGGAGTCCTTACTGAGGAAGGGACTACATGGCCAGTCATACATTTTGGAGGCTACAAGTTCAAATCCTGGTCATGACAAATTTGATGCCAAAAGGCTAGGGACCCATATAGAGCACTGCATTGGCCTTTGCGCTTCCCATGGGTTAGGGAAGAAAATCATGTGGGGTTGGATTGCCTTACCATACCACAGAGACCCCTACTCGTACAGTCAAGTAAATACTAGATTGGATGAGAAGTTGTTTCAACAGAATCCATCATTTTCTCAGTACTTATTCCACGCAACTCCTTGTCCAAGCCAGCCGCACCCCGAGAAATCTTTCACATGGTACTCACAACTGAACCACACTGACATCTCATCTCATGCCGACAACAGCTCGGCATCACCATGCTGTAAAGTGTTTCAGGCAATCAGAGTGCTGCTATTTTTGTTCTTTCCTGAATTACCATGTCTATAAATGAATAAGCACAGCGTGCTGCCATCGAGACAGAACAGCAACTACAGTGACAGCCAAATAGTCCACCAAAACAATAAAAGCTACAAATAAACATATTTGAAACAGACTAAAACTAAGGGAAAAACTAGCTCATAAATATTTTATGCAGCATTTTCTTGATTTTCAACTAACTCATCTCTGTTTTCATCAGTAACATTTTGAAATCTGGTCATCACTTTAACTAACTGCCAGTTTGTGTGCTGTTGTGTAGTCAGTTTGGGCCTGGGAATAACTCACCTTCTCATTTTAACATTGGGAGTGTACAATGTATTTTCACGGGGTAAAATGCAACATTACCTTGAAGTCATGAGTAATCTTGATAAACACTGTACAGTCTTTAATGGTAATGGGGTAGCCATTAAAAAAGCATATTTATTTTTTGTAAAAATGGCAGATATGCAACTTTCTGAACCTTTGCATGTGAGTCTATGTAGACAAAATTTTGCAAATCAAAGGTACACACAGTGCGTAACCTGTGTACGACTGCGGGCGCTAATGGTCCAAGCTACTGTAACACTCTCCTTCTGGTCTCTCTGCTTTGACTATCCGCCACCCTTCAGCTCATTCAGAATTCTGCTGCTCATCTTGTATTCTACCAACTTCGCTCCTCTCATGCTACCTCTCTGCTTCCCACTCTCCACTGGCTATCTATCTCTGCTCGCATTCAATTCAAGACCCTTGTGGCGGCGTCCATGTTGTTTTGGTGAATCTCATCAGCTATCTAGGCCGGTGAGTTCAACAACAGTTAATTGAGCATCACTTGTTGACTTTAACAACAGTTCGGTGACCACAGAGTGTCACTGGGTGAGCAAATGGTGAATAAAACAACTCAGCCATTGTATATAAACCTGTTGATTATCTTGAATCAGGTGGCTAGCAAGGACTCTATGTGTTTGCATAAAAAATGTATTATAAAAAAAAAAAAAAAAAAACTATAAATTGCAAAAAGGGCAACTATTTGTTACGTTTGTTTTGCAAGAGCTGACACTAATTTGTAACTAGGGAATATCTTGGTTTATAATCCAGGGCTGGCAATAGAATTTGAAACAAGCAATGTGATTGGTGGAGCAAGGTTTCAGCTATCTGTATATTGGATGGATATGGACAGTTGGAGCCCAATCACATTATAAGAAATCACTGCACTGCCACAATTTAAAGTCTTACTGTACATCTTGTTAAAGATGTACAGTAAAGCTATAAAAGTGAGTGAACAATTACCAGCAAAAAAAATCATAGTAAGTAGACATAACAATTTGTATGAAGAATAATTAAATGAACTGGATAGCAGAACAGAAACAAAAATGCAAAATATAAATTGCTGTTTTTATACTCTGTCATCCTGATTCTGTCACTCCAAATAATGTATTTTTAGCGGTTTGTTACGCTAAAGAAAAACACAAAAAGATACTGTACTTGTGCACATTATCCACCCCTCTCAGACGCAGGCCTTGAACAAATTACTGAAATCCGAGACGTCGTTGAATTTATTCCTCAGTCTGTTCTGCTCAGTGTTTCTGAAAAAGTGACAGAAAAAAAACCCTCAGAGCTGTCTCAACTCCGCCCCCTGGTGTATCTTTTCAATGACAATGTGCACACTATCAAAAAAAAAAGATCTACTTTCTTTTACATGTTTTAATTAAGTTAATTTACTCAACTTAGTTATAAATTGGACTACTTTATTGGCGAAAGGATATTGAATTATTATTTTGTTTGTTTTTTATCTAAGCATGATTTATGCTTTTTTTTCTTGAACACTGTTTTACCTGGATTAGAAATGCAATAGGCCCTTTAGGGTGTCTGTATACATCGAATATACAGACTTCACGGGGGTTGGAGAAACTCAACTTCGTCTTGTGCCTCACAACGCCCTGAGGCGTCCGTATGTTCTGTATATACCGACACCCTAAAGGGCCTTTTACATGCATATTAAGTAGGATTCTGTGGGAGTTGGGTTTTGTTTTGTTTATGTTCTTAAAGGGCCAGTGGCCTAATTGTCTGTGATTTTCAGTGCTTGCACAGTAGGGGGCGCTATGTAACAGGCAGGTTCTAGCATTATAACCTGAATAAAATAAAGGTCCTAGATTAGTTTTAACTGTAGATTCTGTGCTTATGCTGATGTTGTTTTTCTTTGTTAAAGATCCAGCTGTTGGCGAGGGTCACTGATGCTTTTAAAGGATGGCATGATTTGGTTGAAGAACTGAGTGCCTGCAGTGTTTCCTAATACAACTTTGTTGAGATGATTGGAAATAAAGTTTCTTCTGACTTCCAGTTCAGCACCTTCCAAGAACATTTGCTGCTGGCTTTGTACGTACAGAATCCATAACTAAAACAGCAAAACAAAAAAACAGTAATTTAGCAATCTTTACATATAAACACCATGAACTCCAGCTGCCAGCCTACTTTTTAAAAATGCATAATGGCTTTAATTTAGATCAGTGGATCTCAATCCTGGTCCTGGGGGACCACAGCCCTGATGTTTCCTGAGCTCTCAAATACTTAACTGAACTAATTCAACTAAAACTGTGCCTAACCTGAGCTCTTAAATGATTTTCAACAGATGGAGATTTCAAGTATGAGGTTGTATAAGGAACTCGAAATCTCCAACTTGTTGTAAGCTATACAATTTTTAAAAACTAAAATTAAGCAAATTATTAATGGCAATGTGCACTAGGTGGTGCTATTGCTTATATAAGGATTATTTGGCTGATCTAGACAAATTCCGTACTGTGTGTCTGTGTATGTCTGAACAGCAGCACCTGAACTCAAAGTAAATGCTGTATGTTTGTTTTTTCAAGAAACCTTGCCTTGAAGTATCATGTGAAAAGATCTTTTATATGCATGCATTTTAAATTGTGTTTTAAATTCAGACATTGTACGTGGTCTTATGTGTGTTTTAGGGTCTTGGATGTCATTGATACAGTAGGCTATGCGCTGGAGAGGAGTGAATAATGGAAAATCCTGGAACATGTTATTAGTAGAATATGCTGTGTCATTGTCAATGCCAATCAGCAAAATAGTTTCTTATCAGAAAGTTCCAGTAAGTTAACCTTATTATTTTCAGGAAAGATACAGGTATGCACTGTGCAATTATAACAAAAACAAACACTTCAGTCTATTCAAAGATCTGTATGCTGGTGGGTCTAAATACTACCATGAGTTAAATCATTAAAATATTACCCAAGTCTTTTTTTTAAATATATTTTGACAGTCAGAGATACCTTCCAAGGCTCTGTTAGATGTTTGGTTCCCACAACCTTGATATACATATGGCCCTGTAGCAGTTGTCTGTGCAGTGGTGTATTAGTGGTGGATTTAGATTAGCCATTGTTTAGATCAATTAATCTATTTTAAACAGCTCAGGAAACTGTGCCCATCAGTAAATGTGAGATTAAAATGATTTGGTTTGCTTGTAATGATTTTAATTCACAATTCTTCAGAATAATTACCACAGTTGCTGAGTGTGTGAATATCTATCTGGATGTAATATGTGGTATTAAATTAATCATATGTGTGTTATCAAGGCATTCCATTGATCTTTAAAAGCTATTGCATTCCAAAAGGGTTTCTGAAACAGAGATGTTTAGATACTGTTACATTCAGATATTGTTGCATTACAAAACAACTTGGTAAAGGTCTGAAATGTTAGTTATCTTAACTAATGTATACTTCTTCCTGTTTAGAATTGGTTTATAGTCAATTCCATGTCTCAATCATCGCACCCTTGTTACTTGTCAATGCTCAAGAGTCAAAAGCACCCACGTGGTCTCAAACATGTCCAAGTGTAGCCACTACCTGTTCGCCTACAACACTCTGCCCCTAGTGGATAGAAGAAATACATTAGTGATTTATACCACAAAGAACAAATGTGGTATTTTTCATATACACTGAGGCTGTGTATTTATGGTGACAGGTTAATGGTTGCAGTCTTGGGTACATGCGGAACTTAGAAAGAATATATGTTTGAGAAACTGTCTGAAGTCACAGGAATGCTTTAAACTTCATCTGGATGAGATGACTGAAACCAAAAATGACATACAAAGTGAATCTAAACAAGAAGCAACATACATTTGTTAAAATAACTGATATTTCATACCTATACCAAGTTGTGATTTAAGTAAACTACATTAAATAACTACTCTATACTCAGTCACAGACAGAAGTATAGGCACCTTACACTTAATATAGGATAATTCAAGAAAGCATGTTAAATATAAGCATTTAGTGAACACTAACCATTTATTAACATGACAAAGACCAAAATAAACAATTTCTGGTAGTTTAACAAACAATCGTTATATAAAAAACAAAAGCACTTAAGCAATTTCAAATATGTGTTCAATACAAAAGTATTGACACCCCAGCTTTAGCATTTTGTGTTTCCTCCTTTTGCTTTTATTACGGCGCTCAGATGTTTATGATAATTCTTAACCAGTATCTTGCATCTTGAGGTGAACTCTGGGCCAACAATGCTTGGCTACAGCTTGTTTCAGATCCTTCCAAAGCATTTCTTTTGGGTTGAGATCTACTGCCAATCAGCCTACGAGCATATGGTATCATTGTACTTTGTAAAACATTCTGATACATGGCTGCATTCATTCGATGTTCAATCACATGAACGTGTCCAGTCCCTGAACTGCTAAAACACCCCCATATCATAATCAAACCACCTCCACGTTTAACTGTAGGTACAATGTTTTCTTCATTGAAGGCTTTCCTCTTTTTTTTTCTCCAAGCATACCATGGTTCATTTTTGATATTTTAGATTAACTGGACCAGATAATTTGGAATTACCAGTTGTATTATTATTGATCCCGGTTCACCGCTGCAACCCCTCCTCCGAAACATGTTCATGCCAAGCTGCCATTTTTCACACTGCAGATCAACAGCGAAGACGTCAGACCTATCGTGCCGGAGACAACACATATCTGAATGACTAGCAGGCACCCTATCAGCCACAGGGGTCGCTGGTGCGTGGTGGACCATGGATTGCCCTGCTAACCTAAGCCCTCCCTACCCAGATAATTGCTCGGCCAATTATGCTCCGCCCCCAGGGAACCCCCGGTCACGGTCAGCAATGACATAGCTTGGATTCGAACCTGCGATCTCCAGACTATAGGGCACATCCTGCATTCCACGAAGAGTGCCTTTACTGGATACGCCACTTGGCAATCACCAGCTCATAGCTCTTTTTCTGGCTATTGACTTTATAATGCAGCTTAATTACTGATAATGGTTTTCGGTCAATGAATATATATTTTTAATTAGTTCTATTAAATGTTTATAGATACTTAATGTCATGAACACATATATGAAATTGCTTGAGTGCTTTTTGGACTTTGTCATATTAATTAGTAGCTAATGTTCACTAAATACTTATTTAACATGTTTTACTGAATCATCTTATATTAAGTGTAGGTTGCCAATGCTTTCTTGTCTCCGACTGTATGATTGATGTTGATTACCAAGCACTGATGCTATATTTTAGATTCACTTTTAGTTAATATTTTTTGTGTGTGTGTTTGGCATGCAGGTGATGCTTTTAAGTCCAACTGTGCTGCAGAAAATGTGAAGTGGAGAGACCTGTTTAATAATAACGTGATCTTTATAGAAAGTGTCTTCACAAAAAGTTGGTAGGTACCACAAGCAGTTTTTAATGAAGTAGTACATATACTAGCCTCTTGTATCTTTTCTACACAGCCCTATTCTCCACATGTTTGGAAAATACTTTACCTTACTTAGCCTGGATGTAAGCCAAACAAATAACATTGTTGATCACTATAGGGAGTTGTGACAGTATGAAATCTGAATATTATATTGTGGAATTGAAGGCTGGATAGCCTACAGAATACCTGTGCTTGTCAAATTTAACCTTGAATAATGTTTTCTGTTTTTCTTAGGGTTCTAAAAGCTGCTGTTGAGCTTCTGAGACATGAAAAACTATTCTCCTTGAGTAAGGATGAAATTAATTTTCTTTTTAGCAATAATTTACAAATGTTGTTCAACAGTCTCCATACATGACCTTCAGTTATTTGCAAACATAATTCTGAGAAATGCAGACTTGTTGATAAAGAGCTTCACAAATTCGTTGTGGCACAGCTCTTATACAACCATGCAGAAACAACGGGCACTTCCGCAAGTAACCAAGGCAGCCACGTTGTTTCTGTCAAACCTGTGGCCAATCAGGGAATCTATGACAGCAGTAGAAGATTGGGACAAGTCTAAGAATCCTCCAGTTTCTAATTCCACAGATAAACTCAAGACACAATTACAATTTCTAAAGAACTTCTCTTCTTCAATTAAACTTGATTCAACTGATACAACCAAATCTGATTATATCACTGAAACATATTTTTTTTCTACCATTTTTGCTGAGCTTGGTTTACCAGCACTTACTCAAAAGCAATCTGCTGGAGTGAAGGATTCTGTTATTGAATTACAACATGCAACACTTCTTACGTCTTCTAGTTCAGCCCTTCCTTGGTTGAGAAGCACTGAAGGTGTTCTAACGCAGACAAGTCAAACGATTTTTAATGTTAAGGGGGCACAAGACCTTTTGTCAGCCATGTCCTTGTTGTACAAGTGCATTTCTGCTCTTTCTGAAGGAAATATTCTAATAAGAATATCACAAATAGGTAAAATTAATGAAAATATTCTAAACATTCTGAAAGAGTATGATATTCAGAATATAAAGGTAGCACTTGAACTCCTGAAGCAAGCTATGGAACTTCTATTAATCAAGACAAGTATAGATCCTTGTGACATTGTCCTGGGCTTATGTAGTTTAATTGAGGCTGTAACTCAGAAACAAGCCGGAATGGGTATTCCAGATGTAATGCAGATAAATATAACCATGGCAAAACTAAAAGATATGTTTCTAAATCACTCTGAAGACTTGTTTCATCTTTTAACTGAGCGTTTACAGTTCTTAACAGTGCTTAATAAATCTTAACAATTTCACTGGCAGGTTTCTACAGAAACAGAAAGAAAATAAGCATTTGTTAATAAACAAAATAGCTGAAGAACTGTTCAGCTTGCCAAATCTCTATAACAGAACCTTGGGAGGTAAATTGTCAGAAAGTACAGGCTTATTATTTAAGTACTGTACTGTGAAGTGGTTCCTGGCATGGATTCAGGTTTTTAAAGAAGTATCCCAGACATCATTATTGGATAGAGATGATGATACCGGTGTTCAGAATGGACTTGCTTACCTTGTATTAGAACTGGACAGCATGGCATCTGACAAAGTATGTGCACAACTTTTCTCTGATATCTCTAATTCAGTACTGGAGGTGCTGCAATATATAGTTTTCAATGCTGAACATTTATTAGAGGATTTCAAAGTCCATAGTGAGTTCATAAATGCAGTCTTGTATACAACCAATGCACTCCCAAAAGCCGTGCAGACAATAAAGTAGCACCTAAGCTTGTTTCAGCCACCTACACCCACTCAGATTTAGTCAATATCTCCAAACTTATGCCTTTTAAGCCTTTTTTGTCAATGGCTGGAGAAGAAAGATTATATTCCCACTTTTATTCTTTTTTGATTTTCTGCTGCATAATGGTTCAAGCAATACACTACAGAATGCTGGAACTCAAATGAAAGACATGATGTCATTCCTTAAAAAGGTATCAGGGGATGAAGGTGCCCTGACCATTGCGTCAGTGCTCATACAGCCATTTACTACGAATGATTCCAGCGGGACAGACTTCCTAAATAATGAAAAGTACACCCTTGTTTATCAGTTACTTGGTTCTGATGACCACATTGCTTCAGTTGAAAGTTTTCAAAGATGGATTCGTGTAACTGCCAACCTCACACAAACAAATCATTCACATCTGTCTCACTCTTAAACAAGAATTCTCTTGACAGATCATTCTTGTGTATGGAATTCACCTGACCAGTGTTCCATTTCTAAATGGACTGAAGAGTTAATTACTAAGGTCCTAAATTTAATTGAACTCTCTCATACATAAATTGGTAGGGGTGTTGCTTATCATTTCATAGATAGTAATATGGATCTGTTGCAGATTCCATTCTCTGATGCATTATCACCTTATCATATGCAGGATATTCAGATTCTAAAGGAATTGCATCCATAATTCATGAAATCTAAAGAAGATAATGAAAATGTATCCAGTTTGATAAAATTAATGGAAATTCTAAGTGGTTTTAATACAGCAAAGAAGGACAACATGACAACTAGATGGTATTCATAAAATGATATCTGCAATTCTAAATAATAAGTCTGCTATTGAACCACTAAAGCTATTAACAGTGGCTGCTGGCATCCTGAAGAACCTTTTTTGTGGACCAAGATACAACTTCATTCATAGCTCTGTCTTGCAGCTCTGGAAATAACTTTTGAATATCTCATCTACTTAAGACTTGAACTGTTCTGTTGAAGAAGCTTCCACCCACTTACACAATTTTATAAATCAGTCATGCTTGCAATTGTTCTTCATGATATACAGGGCCTGCAGGGGCCTGCAGTTAATTCAACAAATGGTAACTCTTATTGACTACATAGCAGTCTATAATTGCCAAACTCTACAGCAGAGTTATATTGCACTGATCAACAGCATTTCTTTGCAACGCATAAGTGACATTCATGGAAATCATACAAAAGCTCAAAAGCTCCTCAATCTATTGTTCAAAGCTCATCCGAACCATATTTCCAACCTCTTTCAGAAACAACTTAACTGGGACTTTTAAACCAACAGGCCAATCTCTTCAAAACCCACATGGAAGCATCTGGTAAAACATCTGTGAATCTTTACTGGTCCTTGTTGGAGATTTTTGCTGTTGAAAATGCTGCCAATTTGACCAGTCACCAGCCATTATCTTCTTTAGAAGACATCATGAGAGATGTACAACTTTTAAGGGAAAGTCCTTTAATGATGTTAAAAATCAACCAGCAGATATTTCTGAAGTTCAATCAAAAGGACGTGCAGGAGGCTATTCACTTAGTTTCATATGGGATGACTGCCATTGAAAGTTTGTCTGACAAAAACTGGACTCAGGATTTGCAATCAGTTTACATGTTCTTATTGCAGCACCCTACACACGGTTTTCCTTTTAAAACTAAGAACTACCTTGATAGTGTTGAAGAAAAGGTTTTAAAGATACTGGAGGTGGCTTACAATCTCTTAAAAAAATCATTTCAACATCGCAGAGAACATATCAAGTTGCCTCTCTGGAGTGTTGTGTGAGATCTTCTCAGAGGTAGATTTTGATCTCAATGAGGACTGGAGGAATTGTCTTGTCAAAGAACAGCACCTAAAGCAGCCTCGCAGTTGTGGACACCTAGTGGAACTAGGTTACACTAGTGTACACAGAGCTATCATCCATAACACAACATGTTTTGTTCAGCAGCTTGTCGAAGGCAGTTTATTACTGCTACAAATTTTCAATTCTTTTGGAACAGATGCTGGTAATTTAATATAACTTAATTATTTCTTGACTCAGTTTTTAAATGTCCTTGCCTCATGTGAAGGCAAGGTTGTGAAATGTCCTTTCAGTTCAACAACAAAAGCCACAAAAGTGTTTTTAGGTCTTTCCAACAATTTGGAGTCTCTAAAGGCTTTGTGTAAAAAGAGTTAATGCATCCATTTACTAATATCAGCGGTATTATATGTATTTTCTGTAATAATGTTACAACAATGGACCATGTTAAAAATAACATTAATCACTTGATAAATGTGATACAGGGACTAATACCTGAATCAGATGACCAAAATGCAACATTTAAGGTGTTATTAGACCAGTTAAATAAAAGTATTACTTCAATAGATCAACTTGAACCTATAGAACAGTTGTTGCATGAATGTGAGAGTGCATTTGTTAGTAGGACATGTCAAGCTTTTTTTCAGAGCTAGTGTTAGCTGAACTTTATCTAAAAGCCAGTCAAGCAGTCCCTTTGGCTGATAATTTAATCAACCTTTTGTAAAGCCAGTCTCCAAGAAACTACTAATAGTACAATCAATTTTCTATATGCCCTTCAAAACTATTCCATGAACTACAACATGCTTGACATAGTAAGCAATTTGACATCTACTGAAGTGTTGATACAATTATTCTCTGTCATCAGCAATATTGCAAACCCTAATTGCACAAATATAAAACTTATAGGAAATATTGAAGACATTATCAGTTGTTTTATCAGCTATTTCAGTGCAATCAATACACCAGCTTTAATTAGAAAATATGTCAGCGATTACAGGTCGTTGAACTCTGTAAGCAGTCTGACATCTGAAGAAGATTTGGAATACTTGTTTTCTGACCATAATTCTCTTATTAAATTATACATTGACATGAAAATCACAAACAGCACTGAAGATCATTTCCAATATTTGATTTCTTTTTTAACCTCTGAGTCTTCATTTAGTCTATCTTCATTTATATCTTCTTTAAAGCCAAAGACCTGGAAGCTAAGGAATTGGAATCAAGGTCTTGAAAAATATATAACTTTATCAGAAGTACGAAGAAATGAGAATGTTGTAATAGATACCTTGAATGTAGTCATTAAATCACCCAGGAGTGGACTGTGGACACAGGGAAAGAGGAACTGTCAAGAAAGTGAACACAATTATTGAAGTTCTAGGAAACGTCTCTAAAATAAACATTTGATTGTTACAAGACAACATTTTAAAAGACCAAATATGAAATGCCAAACTTAATATATTCATTGCCTAATGTTTATGATAGCGGTTACTTTGCTGAATTGACTGCAAACGTTTTTGAGTTAGTTGAATTGATGCGCAACATGTCAGAGGCACTCCAAGACATCCCATCACTTATAACCACAGTATATGGCAATGAAAAGCATCTAACACGTGTCTTTATATTGCAAGAAATAATACACACTGCTGCCCTGGAAATCAGTACATCAGTTGATGAAGTGTTTGAAACTAACAGTACCAAGGTAATCAATTCTATGCAGTATCTAGTGGATTTATTGACTGAAGCTGCTCAGACTGAAAATATTAGTATGATTAATACCAGTCAGTTGAAGAACAATACACTGGCACTTGTGAAAGAGTTTGAAATGTTTAATGGTGTTAAAGTGACTGTGCTTCTCCTGAAGAATACATCAGTGACATTTTTGCACTAGCGATGTAGCTTTTCCTCTTGGATCACCAGAGCCAGCAGAAGAGATATTCAGCACTGCAGTGCCATGACTCTTGTTGATTTACAATTTTACTGTTAAGAGTCTTGCGTGGTGGTTGAAAATGTCATCATCATCATTAATTCACTCTCAAAGTGGTTTAAAATCAGCAATAAAAAAAAACACTGAACATTGTTAAATTGAAATTTAAAGCAATGGGCCAGATTCTCAAAGCTACTCCAAGATGTCATTAGCATATTTCTTTTCTGGAAGGAAATGAAATACCAAATACAAATAAAGCAAATAAGAAACATCTTAAAACTTCATACAGTACAATCCCCTAAATAAAACTTCTGAGTTGTTTATTTTTGGTTTCCTAACCTTATTGGGTCTTTTATTCACCTTTCTGAAACAATTATGCAAATGACGAGTAGAATTTCAGAGCTTTGAGATTGTAGCCCTTGAGGTCTAAATCTAATATGGTCAGAAACTCATACTCCCAGATCGGTTGTTGCAGCTTGGATGCATAACAACTGAAAAACTGATTAGTGAGTGCATTTATTTTAGCAAGTTATGATTAGGGGTGTGCAGGACTGAGATCCTGATGTCAATGTTCAGATTTTGATCCTGTCTACAAATGTACAGGCCACGCCCACTTCAGGGTTGGAACTCCACATTTTGAAGAATTCTGCACATCCTATGATATCACAGCAGTCAGTTGAAATGTGATTTCAATAATGGTACAATAAAATATTTTACATTTAATTTTACTATATGCTAGGGAACTCGTTGTATACATGAGTTCTCAAATTGTTAAATGCAATTTACATAAAATGCAATTTACATTTTTAAACAAACTCATAATTTATAAATTGTTGAGTTTATAAATAAATCACACTTTTACTGTATAATGTTTAAATTAAGTTATTCCTAAATCCTGCTTTGGAAATTAAACTTTTTTAAAAAGTTGTTTTATTTTTTAGTGTAATTATGTTGGTCAACGGATTATTTTTCCACCTGAGATTGCCACCACTAACCTTCGACCAGACATTGTCTTGTGGTCTGGATCAGAACGCTGGTAGAGTTAATAGTGCCATGGGAGGATGCTGTGGATGAGGCGTATGAGAGGAAGAAACTTCGGTATGCTCAACTAGCTGCTGAAGCAGAACAGCGAGGATGGAGAGTTCGAGTTTACCTAGTGGAGGTGGGTTGTCTTGGATTTGTGGCACACTCTACAACACAGTTTCTCAGAGATGTCGGGTTCAGTGGCCAAGAGTTGCGTTGCACAGTGAATAACTTATCTGAAGCAGCAAAAAGGAGCAGCAACTGGCTGTGGATCTCAAGCATAATAGAAAGAAAGCAAAGCTGATGTACAGGTAAGTAAGCTGGGCTGTTGAGTGGGGGACGGAGGGGGATGATGCTGGGACGCTAGAGTCACTGTTGAGCCCTCTTGAGGTGTCGTGGGTTAGTCGACGAAACACTGAGGACTGAAGGTGCCCACTTGAAGACCCCAGAGATGTGCCCTACTTAGCTCAATCCAGACGGTTATCGTGCTGATGCGCTGGGGAGACCGCATTGTGGTTGATCCCTGGAGCCAGCATCGTAGCCGTTGTGTGTGCTGATGCACTGGGGAGGCAAAATAAGCTGATCCCTGTAGCCAGCAGTACACTTCAGCCATCAACACTAGGCAGAAGTGCTTATATCTACATCAACAGATGGAAAGAAACGCAAATGGTTGGAGATGCAGATGGATCACATTAGTTTACTGTAAAGCTACATATTAGTTGGTGCTTAATTGGCGAGAGCGAAGTTCAAATGAGCATGAAGATTTTAACATCTACTCTCATGTAATGGAAATAATGTGTAAGAAAATGTTGAATGACATGAAGTTAATAGAAGTGGAACACTGGCAGAAAATCCAGATGATTCTTTTGCATGTATTCAGTACTTTAGCAGGTATGCTTTCATTGTATTGCAGATACAGTTGAGAGTTACGAGACTGGGCTAAAATACCTAATGCACTTAAGTGAAGTATTGAGCCACTGTAAGTGCATGGTGTTGGGTTGGGAATCGCCTTTGATTCTTTCTTCTATAAAAAAAAATTGCATCTTCTATATATACAATGGTTATTTGAAACTGTTCCCAATATTATAAAATACACTAAAAATAACCAAGGACACATTTTAACTGCCAATTGAAAATCTTTTTTTTTTTTTTTTTAAAGCCAAGCTGTAGCCCATGTAAAAGGATTATTACACATATGTCTTTGATTCTCATAAATAACGACAGTGGTATTCATGTTCTACAAAATAATGTTTTTTTCTTTGTTACAGATAGGATTTATGTGTTTGAGGACACTTTGTGTACCACTGTAAACGGTGCTGAAGCTTTAGCAGGCCATCTTATCAACTCAGCCTTTGAATGTATTGATCTAGCAGTTGACATTTACAAGGTTGGTATAGTAATGATATTTGATTATTTTAAAAGCCTATTGTCAGTAATCACTAAAGCAACCATTAGACACTTTTCTGCTTACGATAGGGCTCATAAGCCTATTTGCCAGCTCTCCACCTAACAATCTGACCAATAATCTACATGACTGGTCACTTTATGGACACAGGTATCCTCAGACAAAGTTTCAGATTCAACAGGACCACAATGTAGTTCTCCATATTTTTAAATACAGTACATTGTGATGGAGTGTTACGACCCTTTATGTTTATTAGTGTTTTCTGTTGTATGTAATGTGTTAGTGTCGGTGTTTATGTATAAAATACACGGGATATAAATATGGGTTACGAGCACGAGTGTTTAAAATGTATATTTGTATTTAGGCACAAAGATTGCACAGCACTTCACGTGCAGGTAAAATGTAATAATATGTGAGCATGGGGAATTGCACTTTTATTAATTCACGTGCAGTTGTACAGAGACTCCATTTGAAGGATTGATTAGCAATCCAGTCTCGGTACAGCTGCATAAAAGCAGCATGTTTTCAATCACTCTGGGTTGTGTGTTCAGTGAGTGGAGAACGGGATTGGAGACGGAGGTAACAGTTATAATAATAGTTAAAGTAAGAACAGCTCACCATGTTTGTCTGTGAAGTCTGTTTTGTTTCGTCACAAATAACGCTGAATCAGCTAAGCTGGTCAGTAAAACATTGAATCCTTTGTATGGAGAATCTCAGTAGCTAAGGCTCATGGTTCATCAACTAATTCAGATTCAGTTGTATTGAGTTTGCCCACTAATGATGATAAACAAACTACAAGTTAGGTGCCTGCTGATATGAAAAACAGTAAGTTTTGGCCCCCTACTGTATTCTGGATGAATGGCATCCCTTCTAAAGTGTCTCCATGTGAGCAGAAGAAGTGTATAGTAACAATGTGTACAGATCCAGAACTATTGTACATGGTGCAGAAGTAACCCTGACACATAAATTAAAACATAATCCTCTTGTTAATTGTGCATGTAATATGTGCTAAAGCAAGTCATCAGTGACTGGGCTCAGACTTTGTCCGGCATGCAGTCATTTGGCTAAACACTGTAGAATCTTGTTTGAATGCAATGATTCTGTAGGTGTTTCTTTCTCTCATTTAAATGTAAACCCAAAAAGATATTAAGAGGATTGAATGCATGAGTTGTGAAAGGGTCACTTAGTAAAATGGGCGCATCTGGGAAAATTAGAATGTGAGGAAGGTTTTCCTACTAAACGTGTACAAGTGTCTTGTAGGTACGAAGTCAAGGCCATGGCGACTCACACCTGTGATGCGAGACGATGGATTCGAGAGCCTATTATCGTGTTAACTGAGCCTACCTGAGTGGAACCTGAGACCGAAGTGGAGGCCTGCTGGGAGCGAGCTGAAACCCCGGACATGGATTGGAGAATTTAAAATGAAATTTATTAATGCAATAATATGTGTTATAATCCTTTGTATTGTTTGTATAATCTGTAGTTTGGAAAATTGTGTAAGTGTGTCATCAAAAGTAACGCGTAATGCTGTTTTAATTCTTAATTGTGAAACTTATTTATTTTCTTTATAGAAAATCATGCAGTAGAAGCTGGTATAGTTTGATACAAGTGGCCAGTTTTTAGGCAGTTTCTTATCAAGATGGGCTTGATTCCCAGAATTGAATGCAAGTTTCTGCAGCACCCTTTTTAGCCTAAGAAAATGTTGTTAAATGTTGAAATAAGGTTTAATATGCTTGCTTTTTACTATAAACTATTTGTGCGTGTAAGACCATATGCTTAACACTGCCTGTTATAATAATATACATGAAATTGTTTCTCGTCAAGATAGGTTCGCATTTAAAATAGTTAATAATCGTGTTCTATAGGGAGTAAACTGTCTAGTTTGACTCTGAGTTAAAAGATGATGCAACATAAAGGGATATTGTTTGAAAAATAAAATAAGAAGCTTAAAAAGTAATTTTAAGAAAAAGAATAGAAGATGGGTTTTAAGAAAGTAAAAACTTTATAACTTGTGAACCTGTCTTGAAGTCGTGCCAGAAAGTAAAGGGATAGTTGGCACGAAGAGCGGAGTTCTCTTATCGAACAGCGTCAAGGTTAGAGAGTGTTTTCTCACCATAGAAAAACTGGAAAAAACTTTGATTATTGCTGGAAATTGGAACGCTAAGTGCACAGCCAGTGAACCGGTTTTAGCTGGTTTTTGTGCCGCTGAAAAAAATAGGAGGTCGTCCACAGTTCAGCTGAATTTGTGCTGTTAGGAAACTCATAGGACAGAGACATTACAATCTTACACTTAAATAAAAAACAAATAGATTATCCATGAAGAGAAACTCTATATTGGGAAAAACATAAGATGGAAGTTCCCTATAATATCTGTTAAGCACACGCCTGTAAAGAGAGAAGGAAAACTAATTTGAAGAATAGAATGGCATGAGGGAATATATTATTAGACATTAATACATACAATCAATATAATCATAACTAATAGTGTTGTATATATTTCAAACAACACTTATATATTCAACAATAACACTATAGTGTTGTATATACTTCAAACAACACTCATATATTCAAAATAATATTATTTTCTTTGTTTCACCTAGCTTTTTAGATAGAGGAGGGGTCGAGAAATGAGCGGGTGAGATCATGATTGGATGTGTAGACCAGGTGTCATATCTTGAAAAATTGCTGACACAAGGCTCTAAATTTTTAGGCTGTTGTGTGCCAAAGAGATAAGAGTTAGACTTGATAAAGATTCTCCATGTATTCTATGGAGACGAATCCTATAAAAACTCACACTTTTCGCAAAGGGGTACCACATTCAAGACCTTTGCTTGACAGGGTGAAGTGGTCCATCACTTGCAGATCTCCACCAGACTGATTCCTTTGTTCACGCTACTTTTCCTTATAATAGGAGGTAAGCATATTACTAACATTATTATGTCTTACATGTATCGGTTGCATTGCTATAAGGTTTTGAAACTATGTTTTGGTTTTAAGAGAGTGTTATATTGAATGAAACTGAAATATAGAAGTGGGTGCTTGTAGACTGCATGTGTTGGAATTTGGTGATCTGATCAACCTACCTTTTTCCAAATATTAAAAGCATTTTAATAAAGCAAAAGAGCATTGCTCTGATTCGTAAAACTTAAAATGAATGAATCTTGAGTGTCTTTCTTTCCGATTAAATAAAGGTTATATGGACTTACTTACAGCTCGTCCAGTGCTCGAACATAAACCACTAGGAGTTTATAACATCTCTGTCCTCCTAACGTCTCCCCTGAGTTAAGAGTGTGTGCAGAGTAAATAGAAAATAAATAAGACAGAATAAAAAGAGTACGTGAAAATCTGCGAAACGCAGCAGGCGTGACAGTTTGTATATTTATTTTGGCTAAAGTGCTGTGTCCTGTGTTTTGTTTGTCTTGCAACCTTTTATTTTCTGTATGTTTAATCATTAAATGCTGAGCTCAAGCAAGCACTCAGCTTCACCAAAACTCCATGTCTCTGTCCTGTGTGCTGTTCTTCCAGGTCTGACATCACTACTGCAGTCATCCTGGTCACATATGGTGTCTGAAGAGGGATAAGCCCAGCCTCCAAGTCTGACGAGGGAAGGACAACGTTTTTTTTGTGTGAAGTGTCCTTTTGGGGGGAAAAAAAAGACTACAAATATTTTAAAAAAAAAATCATAAAGAAATGGGGAAAAGTGGTCTGAGGAAGCAGCAGCGCAGGGTCGGTCGCAGGTCCTGCGCTGTCTCTACCACACTGGACGTCTGCCTCACCTGCCTGAAAGGTGAGGAATGGTGCTTTGCCGTTGGCGAGGTTGGGCACATAGCACCCGACCAGCCCCCTCCATTGCCAGAGACAGAGGAGTCTGAATGCCCTATGCCAGCGCCCAGAAGGGGGAGCCTGTGTAAGGATGCCTGCCTCACTCCGCCCAAGGATGCCTGCCTCGCTGTGCCTGAGGATGCCTGCCTTGCTCCGCCCAAGGATGCCTACCATGCATCGCCTGGGGAAACACCGGTTACAAGGTACGAGGGAGAAGTGGAGCTCCCGCTGCCGCCTCTATGGCCAGGGGCTCTCCTCCCGAGTTTGCCTCCCGAGGGTCCGCTGCTGCTGCTGTTGACTCCCATAGGGTCCGCTGCTGCTGCTGTCGCCTCCCGAGGGTCCGCTGCTGCTGCCGTCGCCTCCCGGGGGTCCGCTGCTGCTGCCGTCGCCTGGGGTTGCCAGAACTGCTTTTCCTGGGGTGATTGTCAGCCCTGCTTTTCCACAGGAAATACTGTGGCCGGAGCCCCACAAGGGGGAGCTACCAGCTATGAAAAAGGGGGGGAAGAGGTCAGAAGACCACCTTCCCCCGAAGCACTTTCGCTGCAAGGAATTTGGTGGCCGGAGCCCCACAAGGGGGAGCTGCCAGTTACAGAGAAGGGGGAGAAGGTCAGGTGATCACCCCCACAGACAGCCGGGCTGCGGCCCAGATTGCCTTGGCTGGAGGAGCCAGCCTGTGTAGAGTTGGCCACCACCTTTGGCCCGTTTCTGCCGCTGTTCCTTGGCCAGGACTATGACCGGGACTTTGGGACTGAGGGGGTAGGTGGTCATTGAGGCCAGGTGTGCTGTGCACAAGAGGAGGGAGGGCATATGTGTCCCGCCCCTTTATGTTTATTAGTGTTTTCTGTTGTATGTACAGTGGCTTGCGAAAGTATTGACCCCCCCCCCCCCCCCCCCCCCCCCCCCCTTGGCATTTTTCCTATTTTGTTGCCTTACAACCTGGAATTAAAATGGATTTTTTGGGGGTTTGTATCATTTGATTTACACAACATGCCTACCACTTTGAAGATGCAAAATATTTTTTATTGTGAAACAAACAAGAAATAAGACAAAAAAACTGAAAACTTGAGCGTGCATAAGTATTCACCCCCCCAAAGTCAATACTTTGTAGAGCCACCTTTTGCAGCAATTACAGCTGCAAGTGTCTTGGGGTATGTATCTATAAGCTTGGCACATCTAGCCACTGGGATTTTTGCCCATTCTTCAAGGCAAAACTGATCCAGCTCCTTCAAGTTGGATGGGTTCCGTTGGTGTACATCAATCTTTAAGTCATACCACAGATTATCAATTGAATTGAGGTCTGGGCTTTGACTAGGCCATTCCAAAACATTAAAATGTTTCCCCTTAACCCACTCGAGTGTTGCTTTAGCAGTATGCTTAGGGTCATTGTCCTGCTGGAAGGTGAACCTCCATCCCAGTCTCAAATCTCTGGAAGACTGAAACAGGTTTCCCTCAAGAATTTCCCTGTATTTAGCACCATCCATCATTCCTTCAATTCTTCCCAGTCCCTGTTGGTGAAAAACATCCCCACAGCATGATGATGCCACCACCATGCTTCACTGTGGGGATGGTGTTCTCGGAGTGATGAGAGGTGTTGGGTTTGCGCCAGACATAGCGTTTTCCTTGATGGCCAAAAAGCTCAATTTTAGTCTCATCTGACCAGAGTACCTTCTTCCATATGTTTGGGGAGTCTCCCACATGCCTTTTGGCGAACACCAAACGTGTTTGCTTATTTTTTTCTTTAAGCAATGGCTTTTTTCTGGCCACTCTTCCGTAAAGCCCAGCTCTGTGGAGTGTACGGCTTAAAGTGGTCCTATGGACAGATACTCCAATCTCCACTGTGGAGCTTTGCAGCTCCTTCAGGGTTATCTTTGGTCTCTTTGTTGCCTCTTTGATTAATGCCCTCCTTGCCTGGTCCGTGAGTTTTGGTGGGCGGCCCTCTCTTGCCAGGTTTGTTGTGGTGCCATATTCTTTCCATTTTTTAATAATGGCTTTAATGGTGCTCCGTGGGATGTTCAAAGTTTCGGATATTTTTTTATAACCCAACCCTGATCTGTACTTCTCCACAACTTTGTCCCTGACCTGTTTGGAGAGCTCCTTGGTCTTCATGGTGCCGCTTGCTTGGTGGTGCCCCTTGCTTAGTGGTGTTGCAGACTCTGGGGCCTTTCAGAACAGGTGTATATATACTGAGATCATGTGACAGATCATGTGACACTTAGATTGCACACAGGTGGACTTTATTTAACTAATTATGTGACTTCTGAAGGTAATTGGTTGCACCAGATCTTATTTAGAGGCTTAATAGCAAAGGGGGTGAATACATATGCACGCACCACTTTTCCGTTATTTATTTTTTAGAATTTTTTTAAACAAGTTATTTTTTTCATTTTTCACCAATTTGGACTATTTTGTGTATGTCCATTACATGAAATCCAAATAAAAATCCATTTTAATTCCAGGTTGTAAGGCAACAAAATAGGAAAAATGCCAAGGGGGGGTCAATATTCGCAAAATGTTGGTGTTTATGTATAAAACACAGGATATTTATAGAACACGAGTGTGTATATGTATTTAGGCACGAGGATTGCACAGCACTTCACGTGCAGGTAAAATGTAATAATATTGAGCAAATTGCACTTTATTAAATTTCCATTGATTAGCAATTCTTGGTACAGCTGCATAAAAGCATGCATGTTTTCACTCACTTGGGGTTGTGTGTTCGGTGAGTCCAGAACAGGAATGGAGACGGAGGTCCAATAATAATAAGTAATAACAATGTTTGTCTGTGTAGTCTGTTTTGTTTGTATCTTTATTTTGGCTAAAGTGCCGTGTCCTGTGTTTTGTTTGTTTTACAACCTTTTATTTTCTGTTTAATCATTAAATGCTGAGCTCAAGCAAGCACTCAGCTTCACCAAACTTCATGTCTCTGTCCTGTGTGTTGTTCTTCCGGGTCTGACGTCACCACTGCTCACATCCATTAAGCAAGTGAAATGTAGTATTCATTTTATCCATAGACGATTTTGCAACTATACCACGGATTAATCGCCACAATAACTACCGACAAATCTTAAATCGTATTTAAATGATATTTTATTAATCTCCTAAAGAATTTTTTGGAAAAATTTAGGGTATTACAAGATATCCTATGACATTCCTGTAATGAGACATTCCTTCTCAATGGATCAACAAATTATATATATATATATATATATATATATATATATATATATATATATATATATATTATATATACTATTTTAACTTAATGTTATCTCAAAAACACAGAGGTATTTAGAACGTGGGAAACTTGGTGGTGTTCACAGGTATACATATTTATTTTCGTAATGGATACCTCACTCAGATTGCAAATGACTAACAGGTTCTACATACAATAAATTATAACTGACATTCACAAGACACTCAAGACTGACTACCTAATACTACTTGCTCCCTCATCAGGAAAGACACGGCAATAGATAACCTAACACGTTAATATTTAGATTATTAATCACGTGATTATAAGTATACCTGTGGATATACAGTAATTATAATATATATCTATTCATCCCGTTTATATATATATCTTATATATTATATATATATAATATATATAATATATATTGTATAGTAAGTAATTTGTCATTTAGCTGTTACAGTATATAACATTCCATTAACAGTAAACGTTCATGTATTTTACATTACACATGTTTCTTCTCATTTATACGTATTTGTTTAACCTGCTCGAATACCGTCTTTGTTTACAAACACGATCATTAAACTATTATATTGTTTGCTCATTATTATTATCATTGTCATTATTATTCTTAATCATTACAGTAAAGACTGAACATTAGCATTACCCTTTCTCTTGGAAGACTACCGAACAGATAGCTATATCAATTATTATAATTATTATATACCTCATTATAACAAAACCGTCTTAAAGGGATGCGCCCTAATCTAAATACAATAATACACCATCAACAACATGCACGATACATACACTACTGTTCTATCGCCAGTAGAAGAACATTTACAATAATCACAGTAACATGAACTGGAATATTACAGTGAAACCACAAATTGTTACATTTCAAATTCTAAACAAGTTACAAGATTACCAGTGCCATTAAATAAGTAATACAAACAAACGTATTTTTTTTTTTACTTCAGCTATTACAAATAGTTCCCAGATTGTTGCGAGATGCTAGCGTTGAGAATCCCAAATTTGCTGTTGTCTACGTTGCTGTTGTCCTTTCATTCAATTTATGTTTAGCGCTTCCCAGGTGTTCTACAATGGTCTACCTACGGCTCCGAGTGTAATCTACAGCCTTGCTACATGAAGTACAAAACAGCACATTACCAGCGCCGTGAAATTCGTCCTTGCCAAACTCGTTGATTCGACCTTTAGGGGTGATTGTTATTGTTTTCGGCATCTTTGAGCAGCTCTGAATGCTGACTCAAGTAAACTGAAGCCTCATTCAGCACTGAACTTGAATACCGAAAGCAGTTTTATTAGACAGGAATGTTTACCTAAATTTAAAGCAAAGTTGCCTGTGTTAATGTTTATATATTGTAGGTGTGTTGATTTGGTTATTGTCAAACAAACCAAAAAAGCATTGAATGTTTTAGCCCCTCCCCAAATGTAAAACAAACAAATCAGCGTTTTTCCGTGTTATCATTGAAAATCAAAATGGTAATGTAATATGAAAAGTCTGCTTTGCGTTCATATATGTGTAAAAGCCAGCCCTGGTCCTGGATTGCAGGCCCTGGGCCACATCGAAACGGTGGCATAAATCTAGGCCGGCCCTGGGCTGCCTTTTCTTTTTTGGAGCATTCACATATGAGAAAAGGTGGCACTGAGGCAGCCCTGGTCCACCTTAAATTGGAAGTGTGAATGGCGTCTGTGGCAAAGTGGCTTGCAGTCCACACGTGTAGAAGTGATGCAGTGCTCAAACTACAACAAACAACAGAGTTCATGATCCAAATAGTTCTTTATTTTGTTACATGGTTTGGCACTCTTTAATAATAACACTGGCAACTACACAGCAATGTGTAATTGCACAGCTAAACAATACAGTCCAATAATAATAATAATAATAATAATAATAATAATAATACAATATGGCTCTGCATCCTTTCTCATGGTGCTCCCGTGCTGGTGGTGAATACAGTTATTGTGCAATATTTATAATCCGGGTTGGATGCTGGCTTGACAGCGACAGCTCCTTGTTGTTAGCCATTGTGGCAAAGTGGTTAACAGTGTGCAGGTGCAGGTGATCAATAAACTGTCAGACAATTATAATCCAGGTGCAAAGTTCTTTAATGAGGTTTGTATGTCCAGTGCCTGACGGCAAAACAAACAATAAACAAAAAATGATGCTAAGTAGTACAGCCGCATGTATTATTTAAATTGTAATCCCTGGGTTTGTCCGGAAATAATAGTTCCGTTCTTTGTACACCCACACAAAACACATACACAAGTCCATTAGTGCTTGTGGTGCAAATACAGTTATTTTGATACAAGTGCAGTGCTCTTCCAGGATTGCGCTGGCCTCTGGCGACAGCTCCGGACCATGTTAGCTGTCTAATAATAACAAGACACAATTAGAGACAAACAAAAACACTCTCGATATGGATACACAAAACACAGGTCTTTCCAGGTTCTTTTCTCGAACCAAAACAAAGGAACAGATTACGTCGCTTCGTTCCCTACTAATACCTTCACTCATGACCCCGTGGTAAGCGATTGAAGCTCCTCCAATCTGCTGCTGCCACATAATTTCCCTTCTGGGTCGATGAATTAATGTATTGAAGCTCCACCACTTTTCTAAATGACCGACTTCCTTTTACCCCTTGGAACAAAGTGTTAGGCCAAACAGTCCAGGCTACTCTGTTCCTGTTACTTAGGGCCCTCACAGGTCGGGAGGAAGATTTACTGCCAAGAATCATTGTCTTTCACAGCCGTCTACTAATTAAAAAGCAAACACTATTAATACAAAACAAAACACTCACAAAAACACTCACGGTTAGTTTACAGTTTTTGGAATCTGTCCTTAACCATAACAGAGGAACAGATAGCTCGGCCACATGCCCTGATATACCTTCAGTCACGCCCCCTTTGGTAGCAAGTGCAATCACATCTCCTCCATGCATGACTGACAAATCGTCTACTGCAGTAATGCGTTGACTTCTAGTATTGTGGCTTTGCCACCTTTTTGGATGGCCAACTTCTGACTGACCCTGGAATGAACTGTCAAACGATCCAGTGCGGGGCACACTGTTCCTGTTATACTGTGCCCTCACACATTGGGAGGAAGATTGTTCACTCTGATTCATTAGCTAGAGGGCCATGGGGGTAGCAGTTTGGATACCCCCTTTCAATTGACCTCACACCTGCGATCCAGTCTTACTCCATCCACATACATTAACAACAGAATGAAAGGGGTTCACAAACTGCATATTTGCCCCACTGAGCCGTGTTATACAATGGGCTGTTTAGACATAACTTTATGCATTCATGTGCTTTGCGTGGAAGCAAAATTGGACAGGTCTGAGCTTTTTATGAATCCCACTGTGTATTTTGTCATGGAAATTTCCAGAATATTTGTACTTTATTTACCATGAATGATGTCTCCATCAGACAGTTTGTTATCAAATAGTCAGCTTCCTCCCTTTCATTTGGACATTTTGTTTATTTTGAGATCACTAAGTAAACTCAATTCCACTACAACAAAAATGAATATATATATATATATATATATATATATATATATATATATATATATATATATATATATATAGGGCAGCTGGCTCTTTGAGCTATATATATATATATATATATATATATATATATATATATATATATATATATATATAATATATATACACACACACACACACATATATATATAAATTAGCTCAAAGAGCCAGCTGCCCAACGTTTCGATATGTTGTACATATCTTTCTCAAGGGAGCCTGTGTTTGAATCAAAACATTGGAGGTATTTATAGGTGTTTGACAGCATGACAACTACTTGTTATTGTTTATATTCAAATCCATGATTTATTCCTACATGATGTAATGGTGTTCTATATATTGTGACATCACTTTTACTTATATCTTTAAATCTATATTAATTCTAATTAACATTATTTTATATAAACTTATATTTATATTATCATGCAATGCTGGCTCTGAGGATCAGCCTTGATATGGTCTCCCCAGCGCATCAGCATGCACAACTTTTGAATTAATTTTGTTTATTTAATTATTTTTAAATTTATTTTATACTATTTATATATTTATTGGAATTAATTAGTTCATTCTTTTCTGTTGAGTCCCGCTGGCATAATTGTGTTCAGTCTATTTATCCATTTACTTTCTTTTATTCTTCTATATGTCGCATTGTCTAATTTTAGCTGTTCTAATACTACAAACTTTACATCATTTATGTCATGTCCTTGACTTGTTATGTTCATTCATTTTTTATTTCTAATTAATGAAAGGTGGTTCTGAATTCTTTTATATAAAGTTGTTCCAGTCTCTCCAACATATTTTATTTCATCACATTTTTCACAGGCTATTCCATAAACAACATTGCTATTTTTACAGTAGGTATTAGTTTTTAGTGGATATGTGGTGTTCTTATGTTTAATTATATTTCTACTTTTGTCCATGTATTTACAAACTTTACATGTACTAGTGCAAGTATTTGTAGAACCTATTCTGTCAATTATTCTTTTATGTTTACTGTGAACTAAAATATCACCTAAATTAGCTTCTCTTTTGAATGCTACAACTGGGGCCTTAAGAAACACTTTTTTCAATTTTTCTGAATTATGTAGAATACGCAAGTGTTTCCAAACTATCTTAGAAATATTGGGCAAAAGTTTAGAGTAAGTCATTACTAATGGGACTCTCTTGACCTTTTTATCTCTATTTTTATAATCTAGTAGATCATCTCTTTTTAGTTTATCCACTTTTCTTAACTCTGTCTCTATAATTCTTTCTTTGTATCCTCTTTTTTTAAGATTTGTTTTTAATACATGTCTTTGTTTTACATAGTCACTTTCTTTAGAGCATATTCTTCGTATTCTTATTCCTAGCCCCTTTGGGATTGCCCTTTTAGTGTGTATTGGATGTGCAGAGGACATGTGTAAATACTGGTGCATGTCAGTAGGTTTACAGAAGAGGTCAGTCTCAATATATATATATATATATATATATATATATATATATATTATATATATATATATATATATATATATATATATATATATATATATATATATATATATATATATATATATATATATATATATATATATGTGTGTGTGTTATACTGTAGTTTTAATCTGATTTACTGGTAACACTTGTTTTGTTTATGACTGAATAAGTCTACAAAACAAGGTTTTCATCTTACTTTTGTAAGATGTGTGCGTTTGTATTGCAGTTACTCAAACATTGGGTTTTTAGGAGCTGCTCTTCAGTTCTAGCTGCCTGCCATAACATATGTAATGTAGGCTAGATCAGCCAAAGTCTCTTTATATTGGTAATCCCCAGCAACATCTAGAGCACTGCTATGTATTGCCACCCAAACATAAGAAAAGTTTAGCCAAAGTGCCTCCTATTTCTATTAAGACACTGGCTGAGCTAGTCTAAGTTGCATCTATGACAGAATTAGAACTGAACGGCAGCTCTGGGGACTCTGCCTGTTTTTTTTTTTTTTTTCAATTTCAACTCACAGCATTCATGAAGTAATTAGAGGTGGTAATCATTATTTAAATAGTCGTTTCAGTGTCTTAAGGGTAAATAAGTCTTACAAAAAGTACAGGACATACACAAGTCTAGACCCCATACACTAACAGACTCAATATACTAGCTGCCCTGGTAACTTTGTCCTTGGTGAAACGGTCATCACAAATAAAATCGTAAACTATTAATTCTTAATTCCCTATTTCTCTAGGCATCGACAGCCATGTGGTCCGGTTCTGAGAATGTAAGTTGTGACAGCCTGGTTAACACCACTATGCACTTTACAAGAGCCCTGGGACAGCTTGTACTCCACCTTGTTAGCTTGAACTTTGGCAACTGCAGATGTCAGCTGACTCCTGACAAGATAGAACTCCACATACAAAAGTGAGTTTTATTTTTTTGTAACGGTTTTATCGTCCTTATGCACTATAATTACAGTGTCTTATTAATAAAGATTTGACCCATGAGTTATTTAAAAATGTTTTGTTTAAAGTTTAAAATGTATGAACTAAAGTTTGATATTCATTAAAAGGTTTGAATACTTAAAAAAACACCTTTAAATCAATATGAATAGATGTTATGTATAATATGAAATGTTCTAGTATAACACTTTATGTGCCATACGTTATATTAAGTACAGTTATGCGATTCTGTTATGGAGCAAATTAACCTGCTCTTTATAAACTGGAATTTGATAAAATAAAAAAAAAACTGATGCACATACTGTACATACAGCAGTGACCATTACATTATATATGGTTTTACTATTGTGTTTAAAAAAGCTTAAATATTACGTATTACATAAAAGAATTTCCTTGAATTATTCTGTGATTGGTCTGAACCTTGTTGTTTTTGGATTTAAAGTCAGTGTCCTTGTTTGGCATTAAGCTTTCACTATAAATGCTTTTCCCTACCGTACGATGCTTGAAGTGAGAGATAAAAATGGCTGCAGTTTCATGTTCCTGCCTATGAACATGCAGAATACAAGGAAATAATTTTTGAATATAACATTGTTTTTCTGTGCTAAAATATAACAACACATTTTTAATTTACCAGTAGCTTGCTATGTGTAAAACTGGTAATGTGATTTTTAGTGTCTAGAACTTTTCCCCACTCTCCTCACACCATGAACTGCAACAAAGTCAACAACTAAAGCTGCCACAGGGTTTCAATCACAATAGAAAAAACCTAGCCAGGACTGACTTTTTTAATTAAATTGAAGATTACATTGTTTTGGAACAAGACATTGATCTAAATAAGAGTTGAATTAATCTTTCCAAGTTTTTTTTTTTTTCTGTGGAAAAGAATCAGCAGAAAGTTTGGACAACCAGCCAAGAAACAGATTAACAAGCCTGGCACAAAAAGTGATTTCAGTGCATAAACTTGATAAATTGATACTGACACATTTCTAGGTATCCTGCAGTTAATCTAAAGGTATTCCAAAGCACAGCAACTTCTCCCATATAAACATATATGCCAGCATTAGTATATTGAAGGAAATTTTACATTTTTTAATAGGTTCCAACCATTTTAGTTTCTTTATTAAAACCCACCGCTTAGTCTACATGTCTATCTCTCTCACCATGCAAGCACTTTCACAATTAATTTTACTTGTTTTAAAATGCAGACTTTGATAAAAATATTTTTCTCTTTTGTGGTAACCAAATTTGAAAATTGTCTCTATATTACAGGCCTCAGTAGAGGGGAAAGGTATCCAGAAATGTACTTCCATTTTCCTCATTTTACCTTAACACAATAAACAAACAGAACATATATGCTCTTGTCCGTGAATCCAGTGCTGCTTTTGAGTAATTCAAAAACTCGAAGCTTGTTGGCTGCTCAGACCCTTCTTCCATAGCCACATTAAGCCGATAATTTTAGATAAGTTGAATGTCAGCAGATAAACCATTATTAATTAATTTGTTTTGAAAATGTCACTGACTGCACATCTCAGGAATGTTTTATTTATTTATTTATTTATTTTTTATTGTTTAGATTTAAATACTGTGTGCGGAATGCAAGCAACCTCTGAATACAGGTTTGCAGCTTGACCAGCCTGTCCTTTGAAACCACTGATTGTATCCTGGGAGCGGACGTCATAATGTCAAAAGTATGCGTAAACACAATACCCACGGCATGAATTATGTAATTGTTAACAGGATTCTTTTTCCCAATAATTATTTATTGCCAGGCTCAATCACCCCAAGTTTGAGCATCACCCATACCTCTTTGCTAACACCACTCCGCCGACTTTCTGGGATCTGGTAAGGTCTGTCTCGTACTGTGACACCTGAGGGAGAGATAATGTCATATTCAACAAGGTTAGTTCTACGGAGCAAGTCAGAAAAAAACATTGCTGAACTCCTCAATAAGCTTATGCAGCAAATTTCCCTTTCATTATGCTGATCGGGCTTTCTAATTTCATAATTCACTTTACCAATAGCTCTAATCACTTTATATGGCCCCTGCCATTTAGCACATAATTTCGATTCTGAGAAGAGAAGCAGTAGCATTACTTTGTCTCCTGGTCGAAAAGTTTGAATTCGTGCATTTATTGTAATGCTGCTGTTGCTGGTGCAGAGGCAATTTGAGGTTGTCCTGGGCCAAATGACCGACCAAATCTAGGCCACTAAACCATCCGTCTGTGGATAATAAACAGATGTCCTGATGGGATGTATTTTTAGTATTTTATAAACTTGCTGTAACGTGTTAGACAGAAAGTTAGTTCCATTCCACCTTGGGGATCCCTACTCTAGCCATAATGTGCAATAATTCTTTGGCAATCGCAGCTGCACTAGTGGACCTTAATGGAACTGCTTCCGGGTATCACATTGCATAATCTACCACCACTAATATATGCATATACCCAGAATCAGAAGGTAGCAAAGGCCCCACTATGTCCATTGCAATGCGTTCAAAGGGGGTGGAAATTATTGGCAGTGGGGCCAAAGTAGCGGGGTGCACATGACCTGGCTCTACTCGCTACCAGTCTGGGCATGTGGCTACACATTTTGACACATCATTATGAAGTCCTACCTAATAAAATCAAGCCAATGTTTGTTCCCTTGTCTTCTCAGCTCCGAAGTGCCCCGCAAAAGGGGTATCATGTGCCAGCCTCAAGACTGGGGAACCAATAATTGTGTTACAGGCTGTCCTGTGCCCCTGGCAAGTTTTACCCAATAGAGTAATTGCCCTTTGATAATGAAATGTGGAAATACTACGGGAAACTATTACTTTACACCTTTGATAATCACTGGGTCACGTATATTTGTAAGAATGGAAGTTATCTGGCCTGGACAGGGGTTCACACGTGATCACTCCTCAACAACACGACAGAGGTGTGATACAGGCGTGAACTCACGGTTGTACAGGCCCTATATAACTCTCCCCTACCTCATCGCTAGACCTTGATTCACCATGTCATTTGAGTGGGAGAGCCTGTGTGACGTATAGCTGAGGAAACTTACCGCCGACCCTTACATTCAGGAATGTAAGAGGGTCAGGTCTGGGGGTCGAGCAGAGTAATTGGGAAACGTCAGGATACAGCCTGTTCAACTGCAAGGTTAAAAGGGAAAGGTCCAGGCTACAAGCCTGGGAGATGCTTAGGTAGTTTTCTCGCGGCAGTTTTTTCCAGAGAATCGAGCAAAAAAGAGGTTTTTTATCGTTCTTTTGGAAGTTACCGAGGTTCAAGTTGAGACTTATCTGGGAGCCGAAATGAAGCTGAAAAAAAGGGGTGTATCTGAGCAATACACAAGAATAGAATCGATCAAAAAATAGATTTTTGATTTAATCGTACAGCCCTAGTACACACTGATGATTGTACCCATAATGCACAGGTGTAGAGCAGGTGCAGTAATTCAATGAAACAAACAGACAACAAAGTATGGGTGAAATGGTTTGTTTATTTACAATCCAACGGTCTACATAAAAAGTAAATAATATGGAGCTTGCAGTACACAGCGATGTGTATTGCAGTCCCGTAAATAATAAACACAGTACCAAACACAATTAGACATGAACACGGTCACAAGTCCAAAGTGAGTGCTGTAGTGCTTGTGGTGAGGTACCATTTATTACGTGTAACAATGGTGAATGCATGGTGCAGTGTTGTCCGGTTTTAGTGCTGTCTGTGGACGACAGCTCTGGATCGTGTTAGCCATCTTCTCTGGGGAACAATGAACAATCACAGAGTTTTTAGACAGACTGGGGCCCACTACACCGGAAATTGGATCCGGAAACTCCATAATGTTTTTAGGTACAACACGTAGATTATGTTTTATTTATACATTAACCGATACAATGGCTTTTACAACCGTCATATAAGTTTTGTACAGACACACGAACACGTTGTTCTAAAAAACAAGATTTATAATCGACAATCTACAAAGTCCATAAACCAAAAAAAAAAAAAAAATAAATAAATAAATTGCATCTCTCCACATTGGATATGGCTGAATATAACCATAGGAAAAAAAAAAAAAAAAAAAAAACTCTAGCAAGATATGAACACTTATTAACAACTTGGGAATATGGACTACAGTCTGTTGAATAGTTAATTCGCATCATAGTTACAATGTGTGTGTGTGTGTGTGTGTGTATATATATATATATATATCAAAATATCATCTTTGGCATCTTTATTTTCTTTTCATTAGTATTTTATTGATTAGAAAAGTTTTATCTCACCTTCTGCCCCCGCCCCTGTCTCCTGAATATTTCAATCCTTCACTATCTGCTCTTCTTCTTTGGCATTGGTGACCTGCCAAGTAGCGGGATTTCTTCTAGCGGCCTCTGTTTCAAAGGTATTTGCATTTTATGGTGTTGATAATGTTGTTTTGAAAGAAACCGACAGACATACACAGTTGAAACACTGTAAATGCTGTACTCAATCAGAAGCCCAGGCCAGTTACCTCTCCCTGCCTCTGATAGGTGCACCCCTCAGTTTCTTGTCCACCATTCCTGTGCTGCCGAAAGGTTGCTGCTGTTACAAGGTTGCATCCATTAGTTTAGCTAGGGTAAGCTCTTTTGCAATTTTTTTAAACTTCTGTGTTGCCAGTGACACACGGCGTAAGGTTTTTTTTTTTAGAAAGATCTGAAAATGTACAATCTGTTGATAAATTGTACATAAAGGCTTTATGTACAAGTGACACTGTTAAAGTCTGTACTGCAATTTACTAATAGGTTGTGCTTCTGTCTGTAATAACCAGTTGTGTCTGTGTCTGAACAGCAGAGTAAATTGTTTCAAGAACAAAGCAACACTCCAAGGTGACCTCTAGGTTTTCTCAAAACATTTCAATGCTTTTTTTATTATAAAGATATTGGTAAAGATTAATTTTGGTTTTAAACACCTAACTGTTCAGCATTAATGAGAACTGCAGTGCCAATAAGTGTGCGTTCTGCAGGTTTGTTTGGGGGGGTTTGTGTGTTTTTTTTTTTTTTGACAAAAAAAACTTATGGCTTCATGTTGTAATCGGGTTATTTATTTTACAGATAGACTGTTGGTTGAAATAAAAATGCATTCTCCAGGCAGATATTCAGATCTTTCCATGTCCCTAAACTGACACATTTATTTTTTTTAAATCAGCTTCAAACTGTCTACCCTGATCACTGTGAATACTGTGCTCTCTGATGTAATTCTCAAAAAGGCGTTTAGCAGTGGTGGTAGCCCTTCAGCGGTACAAGTTGGCGTATTTTGTAAAGTAATCTTGCACAACAAAAACATATCTTTGCCTTCTTGAGGTAATAATTCAGTTATATCCACAGCCACTTTTTGAAATGGCCTTACAACAGGTTTTGGCTGCATTGGAGCTTTGAGGTGTGGTTGGAGAGGCTCTGGTCTGATAGGATGGGCATGTGTGGCAGTATTCCTCAATCTCTTTTGTCCTAAATGACCAGAAAGTTTGTAAGCCCTATCCAATGTCTTCTGAACTCCCAAATGCTCAACTGAATTGTCCATGGAGCTGTTCTGGTATCCTGGTTTTGACCTGTACTAAGGTTGTACTTGGCTGTTTTTCACCATTGTGAATTAGCAAGCGGTTGTAATTCCTCCATAAAGCTTGTATTTTCCATCTAATGACCATGTTCAATACTGGGTTCTGTTACTAAGTTGAACATCTCTGTCAGTACAAAGCCAACTGTCCCACAGCAATATTGGTTTGTTAGGCTGTGCAGATACTGTGCAGAGTGGTTCCACTATCAACAATCAGTACAGTTGTTTACCAATACTTCGCATTCTGCATTTTCAATTTTTTATCTTAAATTTTTCTCAGGAATTTTTTACAGTTTATTGTACAAATATTAAAATAGGGATAACATATGTAAAAATGTGTTGCAAATTACCCTAAATCCAGTCAGCTGTGCCCTGTGTGAGTTGCTAGATTGTTACACTAACAGAACTCGCTCACATTACAACCTCAACTGGCAATCATTCACTTTACAAATTAAATATGATATACTTACAGAGCAATCGGTCCACTGACTTCTAGGCTTCCTGAAGTGTTTGTAAACTGATTTACATTTTCTCTCCATTCCTCATCCACTCAAAATATTATATTTTAGTATTTAAATGTAGTTTTTGATCAAGTAAGTTACTACATGCAGCACTTGCCACAATAATCAGGCTTGGATTGGCCATTGGCCAAAGGAATCAGGTGATAATGTGTTTGAGAAGCAACAGAGAACTAATCATGTGCAATGTTTGAACGATATTTGATCCTATGTCTAAAAGTACCTGCTGTATGCTAGCATACATTGTAGAGCTACTTATTACAGTGTTGGAGTCACAGTAAAACAGCATTTAATCAAAATATTGTGTATTTCCTTGTGGCAGGCTGGCGAGTGGATAGAGGCCCAGAGACAGTCGGTAGTTCAAAAAAATAATTATTTTATTATAAATACACAAAAATAAACCAAAGCAATTTAAACACAACAAGAAAGACAAAAGGCAAAACTAACAAAAATAACAATTTCCAGGCTGGGCAATACCTTCACTGGATTTATCAAAATTCAAACATCACACACCAAAAAACCACCAACCTGCTTCCTCAGCTCCCTCCTCCCAAATGATAAGCAGAGGCCTCCTTTTATGTCAGGTGGCTGGGAGCTAATTGATCATTAATTAAACTAATCATCTAATCAACCCCAGCCACCTGAACACAATGAACCCAGGCAGGTAGGGGAATTTAACCCCATCCCTGCCAATTTCTAAATGCCACATTCCTAAAAAAATAGTCACGGGAAAATACTGACTAGTCGACTAAAAATCGTGTATAAATCAGTAAAAACTGGGGTTTACTTAAAAAAGAAAATCCTGAAATTGTTCGGTAAAATTCTGAATAAACCGGAAATGTGGAATGCTATCAGTACTGCTCTGGCAATGAAAGTGCTACTGTCTTCTGTTGACCCACAGTGCCTTCTGGATAATGTGTCCCTATTTCCATGTTTGGAACCCTCTCGATGTTGAATGACCCAGTTGCACGTGACTAATTGCAGTGCCCATCTTTCACGTCTTTCAATGGAGCCATTATTAACTGGGATTTTCCATAGTACAAGGGTTTGTGGTCAGTTATGACGGCGAACAAATTATCTCTCAAATAGTGTCTGAAATGCCTCACTGATCACACAATAGCACAAAGCTCACCGTCATATGTTGACCACTTATATACCTCCTAGAAAGAGCATGACTGGCATAACCTATTACCTCTTCTTGTGTTGTTTCTGGTTCAATACTGAACCCGGCCTGTTTTTCGGTCGGGCCATTGTTGGACACGCTTAATCAGCCTGGCAGACACAATATGTCCCAGAAATATCATGGGGGTCAAAACAGTTGGCATTTGCTTGTCATATTGTGTTCGAAGGACTTGCCAACACAATATTGTTTTCCAGACAGGCAACACACATAGTCCAGTGGAGGCCATGGAGTACCAGTTCCATTAATCGCTGTAACATAGCAGTGACGTTGGTGATGCTCATTGACACAACTGTGAACTCGTTCAAGCCATTTCTAGTCTTCTCCGTATGTGCTTGTGGCAAAGTGGTGAATACGTGCAGGTGAGTGCAGTGCAGAGTGGATTAATGACACAGACGAATGATTTACAAGTGCAAGGGTGCTTATTAAAATGATTGTAATGTGCAGAGCCTTATAGCGAACCTGCAAACAATAATAGTGTTGGAAGTGGTACAGCGGCATGTATCACTTCTGATTATAATCCATGGGTTTGACCCGTAACCCAAAGTCTGGTTCTTTCACCCACACAAAACACAAAACACAGACACAGTTCTTTAGTGCTAGTGGTGCAAAAAGACAGTTTCTGTAATGGAAAGGTGAGTGGTGATGTCCAGGTTTTACACTGGCCTGTGGCTGCAGCTCCGGATCGTGCTCAGTATTCTTCGTGAGAAATGACACACAGACAAGCAGAACACTCATGATTTTTGGTACACACCATACCAGAACCTCCTAGGTTATTTGGCTTAACCATATGCAAAGGAACAGATCACTGAAGCTACGCCCCCCTATTTATACTTTCGCCCATGACCCCTAGGTTAACAAGGGCATCTGCTCCTTCAATCCTCAGACGCCACGCTGTCTACCATCCGGGTCAGTGAGCTTGGGTGTCGTAGTTCCTCCCCTTTCCTAAATGGCCGACTTCCACCTACCCTACGGAATATATTGTCTTGCCATTTGCTTAAGGTTACTCTGTTCCTTCTTTCTAGTGCCCTCACAGGTCAGGAAGGAGATCTAACACCAAGCATCATTCGATCTCTGTCACAGTGGTTCATCTAGCTCAGCAGTCCTCAAACTAATTTTGGCAAGGGCATAAATTGATCTTACTTGGCTGTTTGTGGGCACACTGACTATTGCATAGGATATTGCACACTGCCTTCTCGCAATATATATATATATATATATGTGTGTGTGTGTGTGTGTGTGTGTGTGTTTGTGTGTGTATGTATGTCGCGGCACTCTAATAAGGCCAAGTCTCAGGTAGTAATTGTGCGTGCTGCGCTTATTCTTTAAATAATTTACATAAAATATGCAATGTAAATATTTTTAGATAGCGTTTCGCTTTGTTTCAATTTGACAAATTTGTCAACACTACTCTGTTTTAAAGATCGCTCATCTTCAGTACAATTATTCAGAGAAAGTGGATTCGTAACTAAATCAACTACGGTGTTTCCATTGTCTAGTGAAATAAAAAAAAATAGAGAGATAGAAAATTAAATTCTACATACTGAAATGTATTATTTTTCTCAATAATAGTCTGCGAAATTCACTGCTTACCTAGTATAATAACACCCCGCCTCGGCTCACGAATGATTGGACCGCTGTCAGATCTTTCACTTTCCATTTGGCTACTCACTCGCCTTCAGTTTTCATGCAAATTGAATTCAATTGATTGATCGTATCGCAAAAGCCATTCAGGAAAAAAATAAATAAATGTCATGTACGTGCAAGCACAGCATAAGTAAGCAGCACTGTCAACAGACTGCTGTGGCGCTTTTGTTGAAAAATGTGTTTAAAGCTTTCTTTATTTTCCCACGCTACGACCCGCCAGAAGTGTTTCACTGCCCATAATTTAACAGCTGCCGCGAGCACGATGGCCTGGCTTTGCGGACACAGCTTTGAGGACCACAGGTCTAGCTCAACCTGTCAGATCTGGCAAGGCTGTCCAGAGTATCATCAGCGTGTGCTATGGGATGGGAATCTCTGACAGTTACTGAATTCAATTTTATGTAGTCCATACAAAATTGATAGTCCCAAAGTTTTTCTTCACTAAAACAACTGATTAGGGCCATAGACTCGGATCTCAGATTTAATCCCAGATGTTAAGACGATGTGCACATCAGGTACCAGATTTTTCCAAAAATTGTAATTGCTATTTTTAGCCCCGAAATTGTTCTAAAATACTACTAGATAAAAATATCTTCTTTACAAAACTGTTCAAGCTCTGTCAAGTTCATTGGGGAGCTTTGATGGACAGCAATCTTCAAGTCATGCCTCAAATTTGCGATTGGATTTAGGTTGGGG
Organism: Polyodon spathula; assembly: GCF_017654505.1. Lineage (NCBI taxonomy): Eukaryota > Metazoa > Chordata > Actinopteri > Acipenseriformes > Polyodontidae > Polyodon > Polyodon spathula. The sequence continues at coordinate 60,935,437 of NC_054537.1, forward strand.
CTCTGACTGGGTGTGACGGAAAGATGAGTTCTGGTGATGAATCTTCCTCCCGACCTGTGAGGGCGCTAAAGAACGAGAGGAGAAGTATCTGGAAGGGCTGGCCTGACAGTTCGTTTCCGGGTCAGGGAAGTGGGTCAGCCTGGAAAGAAGCGCGACTCTGTTGTAAGACCGTATTGATTTGAAAGGTAAACGAGAAGCAGCTGCAAGTAATAAGGAAGCTGCAACCGTTTACCTAGATATCATGCAGGATTACATATAGGGGCCAGGGTAACGCTGATCTTTTCCTTCGTTTGGGTAAACGTTCGGAAAGAGAAGGAGCGAGAGAGGAGCTCTCGTTGTTACAGAGAATTACGTGTTGTATTTGTTTGTAATTGTCTGCGTTTTGCACCACCAGACAGTTAACTCACCTGTCCGGAGCTGTCGACCAGGGTCCTCACAATCCGGATCACCACTGCACGGAACCGTCACAAAATACAGTGTCTTCACCCACCACAAGCACGTCTGCACTCACCCAGGACTGGTAACCGTGTGTTCGTTTTGTTCGGGACTGTGCCCTATTATTGCTATCCCCGCGCTTTACACATTGTTGTGTATAGCCGGGGATTTATTATTTAACGGTCACCAGACCTGGATTATAAATAAAAGCACTTTTTCACTGGAAACTGTTGTCTGTCTGTCACTCCTGCATCGCATCACCGCTATACCTGTTCCCCTCCACTAGCCACTTTGCCACACTGGGCCACTGAAGGACATTTACCTTTTTGTTCCTTAGCCACTCCAGTGTAACTTTGGCTGTGTGCTTTGGGTCGTTGTCATGCTGAAAGGTAACTTGCTCGTGGTCAAGTCTTTGCTTTGAAATGCACTACCCAGCAGAGGGAACCTACTGGAACTGCAGAATTTATCCTGAAATCATGTAAATCACTACAATTTAACAGAGGTGGAGGCCACTTAAGTTCATGTGTGATTTTGAAGGCGATTGGTTACACCTGAGCTCATTTAGGGTTGCTATTACAAGGGGAGTGGACACTTATCGAACCAAGCTATTTCATTTTTTATTTTTAATTAATTTTCTAGAAATTTCTGGAATATTTTTTCACTTGGAAGTTGTGTGGCAGGCATGTGTATGTGTGTGTGTGTGTGTATGTGTGTGTGTGTGTGTGTGTGTATATATATAATTATATATAATATATAATATATTCTAGATATGTTCTATCTATAAAAAGATAATTTATAGATTTATTTTTTTATTAAATTTAGATATATAATATATATTTGATATTATACGATATATATATATATAGATATATATATACTATACCAAAACCATCTGCTTGCTTCCTCAATTCCCTCCTCTCCCTAATGGGAAGCTGAGGCCTCCTTTTATGTCAGGTGGCTGGGTGCTGATTGATCGTTAATTACCCCAATCAACCCCAGCCACCTGAGCACAATAAACTCAGGCAGGTAGGAGAACTTAACCCTATCCATGCCAATCTATACAGGGCAGAGCTCTGCTCTGCTCTGCCACAGCGACCTTTGAATATGTTGACAATCTTAGAATGTACTCTGAAGCATGGCTGAAAGATTCAGACATGCTTGGGAAGAAAGAGATTATCCTTATGATTAACCAACTACAGGTAGGTGATTTATTTGTTTACAGTGGACCTTGTTAAAGTTTTGTAAAATTGTTAAGTTGCTCTTTTCTTTCAGTTTGTGCTCATGTGGTACGAATCCCTAATACATATAATTGGTATGTTTTAACTTTCAACTTCATGCACACCCTTGATACTTTAGTAAGGTATACAATGTGGTCTTTTTAAAAGTCTCATAAGAAACTCTAATTCTTTCTTAAGGGAATACTTTGATGTTCACTGCATTTATATTGCTTCATTTGTTTTCCCACCCTCACTGCAGTAGAATATAGTTACAGATCCTACAGTTTTATCTGGTTGTTTAAGACTTAAATACAGATGGAAGACTATTGGATCTGTTGGCCCCCAACAACTTCCCTGTAAAAATACACACCAGGATAGACCAAATACACACACGCGCGCACACACACACACACACACACACACATACACAAACGCAGACCATGGTATGTTGTCCTTTAAAACAGGTTAATTGAAGAATCTTTGAACCTGCAAACTTCTAGCATGCTGACTATTATGTAACCTCACTCTATAGACTCAGTAAGCTTCTACAGTACCCTTAACACAAGGCAAATATGCGTGAAGGGCATTTGATTTTCGTGTCTATCACAGAGCAAGTCGTTTCAAATGTTATTTTATTTATTCATCCTGGGTTCTGATACTGCAATACTGAGTTATAATATTCTTTCTCTAAATCTACCTTTACTTGGCTGTTATTTTTAGTTTAATTGTTACTGTAGCGCTAAACAGACAAGTAAAGATAGAAATAGAGAACAAAACAAGAACGGCATTTTAGATTAGCCGAACTGCTCGACATCATAAAAAAGAAAGGGAAAGGTAAAACAGTAAAAATAAAAATATATTTGAAGTTACTTGTCCTTTTAATATGTCCTGCTATTCAACTAATCAGTCATTGATATCATTTTTATTTTCCTTATTTTCCAGGGGTTTTTGTACAATAATTTTGTTCAGAGCTTCATTGAAAGCCAGTTAGATATTGATTTAGACACCCTGGCAGAAGAGCTTCAATAATATGATGAGTATATTCTGAGTTTTGTTGTAACTTAGTAACATGTTATATGAAAGTAATAAAAAACAACAGGATAATGTTTGACAGGAGGTGAAGCCAAGTGAGCCTTCTTCCTCTGTTTTTGCCATTTTATAAATAATGTTTGCTTTACATGCATGGAAGTTGCAACAAGCCTTGTCATAATAAGGCCACCTGAGATCATCTGAGCTGGAAAAACCCTTGTTTACTTCTAGGGAAGAGGAAGACACATGTCAAAATTAAATATGTTAACTGTGGACGGCTGTAAATATGACATGCTTTTATATTTTAAGTATTTATATAAATTTAAGAACTTTGTTGATACATTCCAAATATTATTACAAAATTGTAAATTATCTTGTACAGCTACAGCATATTCTGTGATGGGTGCCCCGCCCCTATGTATATTTGTGTGCTGTTTATTATGATTTATTGTATTATTATGATTTATTGTATTATATATGATGGCGGGAAGCTTGTATTGTTATTATTTGCAGTCGGCGCCATTTCTACCGTTTATTTTGTCGTACCTCTCGTGAGAATACGTGACTGTCGGCTAAGTAATTACTGAATTGGTTGACAGTCACGCAGACTAATTTAAAACCATGTAGAATGCGACTATCTCCGGATTGATTGATTGTTGTTAATCTGGAGATGGTCGCATGTAAATGGAGACCCACGGCTTTTCCGGAGGAGTTCAGGAGTGGAGAACGAGAGTCAGAGAGAGGAGGTAAAAGAATAAGTAAAGAAAACAAATGCTACACGTGCTGGTTGAACAACAGCACGATACTTGTTTTTTTGAAGGTTTGGTTTTTTTAACTATTATATGAAATATTTACAGAATACCAAAAACTGCTGCTATAATCATGATTGATTTATTATTAATAGCGTTATCATTAAATTATACCAAATCACGTTTTTTATTTACAATAAATGTAATCTATACTGTGTCACCTAAATTATTATAAAGTCAGAAAAAAACATGTTTTTCCATTCATTGTAAATAAAAACGTGATTTGGTATAGTTTAATGATAACGCTATTAATAATAAATTAATCATGCAGCATGATCCTAATAGCAGTGGAATACCTAATATGATTGAGATCATTGACATGCATTTTGCCTAACGTATTTGTAATATTGTCAGACTTCCCCCACACTGTATGTGCAGTGTACACTCTCACCTTCACAAGTCTCTAGGCACATATTATAACATCTTCTTATAATACTGTAAGTGTTCAATGGCTACTTCTAATCATGTTGAGTTTATTTATTTTGGAGGCAAGCAAACAGTACCAGAGAAAATGCATGTAGAGGAATTCACCGAACAATTAACTATAAACATTTTGTAGTACTGTGTGGCAGAGCAAAGCTCTGCTGTTTAGAAATTGGCAGGGATGGGGTTAATTTCCCCCATCCCTGCCAATTTTACCTGCCTGGGTTTATTATGTTCAGGTGGCTGGGGTTGATTAGTTGATTAAATGATTAACTTAATTAATGATCAATCAGCGCCCAGCCACCTGACATAAAAAGAGGCCTCTACTTGTCATTTGGGAGGAGGGAGCTGAGGAAGTAGGTTGGTGGTTTTTGTTTGTAATGTTTGAATCCAGTGAAGGCATCACCCAGTCTGGAAACCTTGTTTTTGTAAGTTTTGTTGTCTTTCTATTTGTGTTTAAAGATCTTTATTTTGCCTTTGTGCACTTTAGTTATAATACTTAGTATTTTTTTGAACTGCAGTCTGTCTCTAGGCCTCTAGCCACTTGCCAGCCTGCCACATACTGTAATATCAATAGAAAATAAGATCAAATTAAAAAGAGCAAATATTACTGTAATGTAAAAAAGCTGAAAGGATTTTTTTTTTTCAGACCTACAAAGTAAGCTTGTATTTGTGTGCGCATTTTCTTTTTGTGGTTTGTGTCTCTGGTTAACATGCATGCTACAAAAAAAATCTGTCTGATTACTTTATCATAGAGAAAACACTAAGTGTAGTATAACGACTCTGGCTGAGACATGGCTATTCACCCACCACACTTTTCTTTCTCTTCTAACTGCATTTCTCCTTCTGGACATCCCTAAAAAAGAATCTGTCCATCCTACGGTGGATCCATATACTTGATGAGCATCAATCTCTGCCGATCCTGCTACCCACTCCTTTTGTCTTGGTCACCCAGGCTTTTGATGCTGCTAATCCTTCCAGACGCTCTAAACACCTTTGCCCCCGGGATGCTGGGCTGGGCTTTTCTTTGAAGACTGGCCCACTAACAAGCTTCTGAAAGCTTTAAAAAGGAATTTCACTTCCAACGGGGAGCAATCTGATTTCTTTATTTACTGTGTACTGCCAATCCATCTCGGCTGAACTTGTCGTTTCTCCTCTCATTTCAGCAAACCAGTCTTTTCTTATCAGTGGACACTCCTCCCCGCTGTGCACGCTCTGGATCCTAATCTTTCTACTTTAGATCTCTGGCCTGTCATGTGACTTGATCCTTGATCTTATGATTAGTTCTCCAAATTACCAATTCAAGCAACTTATTCAGCCTCTCAACTGCCATTTCTTCAATCACGACAGCCTGGATGTGATCGATAACATGATTACTCCCTTAAAATCAGCAGCCCTCCCTTCCCACGCTTCGGCCATTGCAGCCGCGCCTGTCAATTCCACAGTGTCCACAACGCCCGCCCCTTCTGTTGAGCTACCAATCTTCACTCTCGCTTCTGCTTTTGGATCTGGCTCCTGCCCTGCTTCTATGGTACACTGGCACTCTCTCTGTCCTTCACCAGCCTAATCAGGTCTCCCCTGTACCCTTCAACCACCCTCTAATTCTGCCTTTCCTCATTCACGCAAAAGATAATCTACACAATTCAGTAATCTGAAATTCAACTAAATTCATTCCTTTGCAATCTCCTCACATCTGCTCAAGATGTCATGGCTGCTGTCCTCACTCCATCTACTCGCTCCTACTACTAAATGAAATATGCACTTCTAACTTTTTTTCAATTTCTGTAATAAAGCTAAGGTGCTTCTCATTTAAACAATACAGTAGCTCCTCTCTATTCAGTACTGGATCTAACGCCTTCTCTGCTTTTCATTAAGTAATAGCATTACTGAGGTTTACTTTTGCTTTATTTTTTTTGTGGTACACAAGTGAAAACTGTAACATTGAACTTAAACTCTTCAAATAAAATTCCTTATAAAAAGGATGTTTTTGTTTATTACATTCCTTGTAACAGGTGTTTGGAAAGTGTGAAGCAGTTTCGAGCGACATACCTGCATCTGTATTCCACAATTCTGACTCGCTTGCCAAATCTTAAGTAGCACTTTTTAAATTTTATATGTGTGTGTTAATTCCACACATCAGACAGAGCTGTGTTTTCACTTGCAAGAAAACAAAGTAAATTGTGATTATGTATTTATAAATTCTATCAATTACATTTGTGTTTTACTGCCCATATTGCCTGTATCTTTAAATCTTCAAAACCTATTTGGACATTTTGAACTTCTCATCCAATAGTTGCTACATTGTGTGTGTTTTTTTTTTTTTTTTTTTTTTTTTTTAAGAAACCTCTAATATTGTCTTGTTCACAATAAATAGGAAAGTATGGAACCACGCGGCCATGGTATTTCCTGTTCAAAGTATTCTGCTGGAGGAAGGTGTTTGGCTGTATAACGGAGAAGAAGCAAGTCGCTGACCTCAAACATGTCCTTCTACAACCAATATATTCAGGGCCAAGGTATTTTAAATTGAGGATTTTATTTTGGTTGGCATGAAAACAACAACTTAGCTCTTATAAATATCACATTCAAAAGGTAGAAATGCATTTGTTTTATTTATAAACTAACTTTTCTTAACATAAGATCTTCTGTTGATCTATGTAGGCTATTACGATATTGCATCATAGGTTTTTTCAGAGAGAGAGTGCGCTTTAAAATTATAAGCAAGCTTTTATTTTAATCACATGTGTTGTCATATACTTTGAGACTAATTGAGTTAATATTTATGTAATATTATTCTATTTAAATATATTTAATTCTGACATTTACTAACAATTTTTAGCAACACAAACAGCTGGTCTATAAACAACTATAGGGCTGAAATTTACTGTGTAAGGATTCAAATTTTGTTAAACTCTAAAGAGATTTCAATGAAATTAATAGGAGTGTGTGATAGGGTAGTGAAGGGTAAAGTTCCCAGACAGCTGACAGAAACAACACAGGCACTTAGGTGAGTGACAGGTGTAAACGAAACAAATTTTAAATACAAACAAGTACCAATTGTTTTCTTTTGACTTGTTTTAGATCTCCGCTTGCTCTCATTATCTCCTCTGAACACCCACAGCTAGAACACAAGCTGAAGGCTTATTACTTGTTACCATCTCTGAGTTAACACTCAATTTTTTTGATTTTCACATTCTACACAAGTTTTGTGGGATGGGGCACAATACATTTTTTAAATACACACACAATAACACACATTCACCTGTTCCCGAACAATACATTATTTTAAATAATAATAAATTCTCCCGTCACCAATAAACCCCAACAAAAAAAAAAAAACACATTTGCAAGCAGGTTAATTGGTCCACACTGATGCTTTTTCCAAACAAAGTATTTTCCAAGTAGGATGGTTCTTAAATAACTGTGTGTGTGTATGTATGTATGTATGTATGTGTATATATATTATATATATATATTTCCCATATATATTGTCCAAGTAGGATGAAGGTTCTTAAATAACTGGTGGTGTATATATATTTATGTATATATTAATATACTGTTATATAATATATATATATATATATATAATTATAAATATACGTTGTAATAAATATGCAAGAGTAAGTAGTAATGCAATAGAGAAGGTGAGGTTCTGTGATTGCATTGCTACAGGGCAATTTATCACACAAGTTATTTTCTTTTACGTCTTTAAATTGCCCCACTGAGTAGCTGCCGTAGGGCTCCGCTTCTGGGATGGTTAAGAAGTTAATTAATTAATAGCAGCTGAAAGGGGGGAGCGTTATATAAAGTGGCAAATAGGGAGGTACGGGGCTAAGAACAGCAACTGGGCAGTTGGTACAGGAGAGCGGTTGGTGTTGTGTGTGGAAACAAGTGTTTAAAACAAAGTAAACAACGTGACCAGGAGAGTGGGGTTCGTTTACAAAAGGACATCAGACCAGGAATAAACGGAATACAGTGGTGGATACCAGTGAAACGAACTATGGACAGAGGAAAACAACTACGGTGCAGCAAGGCAGTTGAAACAAACTTTTAATATCCTAAACGGGAGTGGGGTTTGGATTTTTAAGAGATCTGTGTCGTGTGTTTTCAAGCTGGGGCTGTGAGTGAAAACAGCAACCAAAGACAGTTTTATTCCTGCGATAACGAGTGTGGAGTGTGTTCATTTGAACTTGGCGTGTATAGTGCAGAGATAAACAGCTTGTAAAACAACGCTGGTACCAGAGACGTTATAAAAGTGTACAAAGTAGTGCTTTGTGAAATTTGTGCTGGGTTTAAGGACTGTGTATTATTCAAAAGGATCACCAGGACACGTGGAGACGGGAAATCCCTGCAGTATATAAATGTGTATTAAAACTACAAGTATTTCTCAGTTTTATAGAGTCAACACAGTTAATTTCAAGACCTTTTATTTTTAGTTGTTGGCTGGAACGAATACGTGGTATTTTGAGTTAGCTCTGTTCGGGAAAACAAGCCTTGTTCTTTTCTTTTACTTTATAAACGCTGGGATTACTTCATCCTCCTTACCAGGATTTACCTGCTGGGGGCACCCTTGGTCGTCGGTGAAACCTGAAAGCAGAACGGAAGTTTGTACAGCCCTAGGCACGGATTATACAGTTGCAACGATGAAACAAAGTACATTTTCTTGGAAGGCCTCCTGGTGGCGAGTAGTGGAATTGTAGGCCAGAGGACTTTCAAGTGAGTGAACTTTTAACGCCCCAGAATGTGGAGGCGGTGTTTTGTGTTTGGGTTGGGTAGGGGCTAGTCTTGCCCAGCGGTCAAGACTAGGGACCTGAAACAGTTAAGACTAGGGCCCGGTGAGTGGGCTAGGTTTTATTTTTCTGAGCACTCATTTGAAAGTGTTTTGTTCGCCACTGTAAATAAACCCTCCCTTAGACGTCAACTCCTGCCTCTTGTCTGGTCTTTTATCAGGTTACCACCCCAAAACAGAGCCCCAAGCTCACTCGTGTGTGTGTGTGTGTGTATAATATATATATATATATATATATATATATATATATATATATATATGCACATGATATGGCTCAATTTATAAATTCTCCTAAATGTTCCACTAAATGTTTGATAGTGCTTATTGAACACAGACAAAAGAATAAATTATTTAATCGGACGTAAAAAAATTACTAATCAAGATATGAGCAATATAGTACAGCCTGTACAAAGTATTGCTAATGTTTTAGATATTGAATATCATCAAGCATTTAAACAGTAATATCCTAGCTTATGCACCTTGAACTCATTGTATAGTTGCCTGCTTTTATAAGTTGGAGGGTTGTGCAAGAGTCTCATTTTGAAGAAAGAATTAACAATTGGTTCTGTGATCCACACATGTAGTGTAGATTTGAGTCCTGTTTTAAAAGTTCAGCTTTGTGTTAATTTTGAAGAAAAGTGTTCAATGTCCTTGTTGCTGCATTGTCTTTCCTTATTGATGTTTCAGACAAGATGCAGGATGTTTTGTTGCACTGTGAAAGTCTTCTGCTTTTGACAATCTTTTTAAACAAGTTTACAAGCAGAGTTCCGGATATCCAAGGCTGCTGCAGTAGCCATGGCAATCGTAAACGGGAAACAGAAAATGATGTACTTCAACCGTGCCTCTGCGGAAAAGTCACAGATTTAACTCCATAACAGAACGTGGGATGATGCATATCTCCTCCAGCCAATCATGCAAAGCAATACACAACAGCAATCTTTCCTTATGCTATAATGATAGGTCCGTTTAAAAGACGGGGCATGTTTTATTAGTCCTTTTCGTTCTGCCCCTGGCTGTGGGCTTTTATGATTGGTTAGTTTAAAATAAAGGGCTTTGCTTAAGGTAACAGCTATTCTGGAAGGAGAAACTTTTGAAAGCATAGAGCTCTTGCTAAGTGTTGTATTGCTTATTCTAAATGTGTTTTCTGTTCCCCCAAAGAAATTGCCTTTCTTTAGATACTAAACATGTGAGGGTATGTTCTTGAACAGAATTCTAAAGTTTCTTGTCTGGTGATATTCTGCGTTTGTCAGGGTTATGAGAGTAAAACTCGCATTTTTTGTGCTCGCAGTGATTTTTAATCAAGATGTAAAAATATTCTGTTCTCTAAGAATTAATTGTAACATCATTCATGTTTACTTCCACGTGGGTTCGTCCCTTGCTTTACTTTGTCGGGATAGCAATCACAAGCTGGGCAAATGCCGTTCTCTTTGTGATTCATCTGATTGTCTGTCTGGCAAGGGTGAAAGCGTTCAGATGTTTATTGCCCACCTAATCTCGGGCCTGTCACAGCTGGTTGTCATAAAACCACATCTACTACGATAAGATTCTTTATCACGTCTCTCTCTTTAATGAGAGTGTGACATAGGGTCTCCCTCTTTGGAATGTTTTAAGCTCTTGTTTGTGACTGGAATGTGTTCAGTCTGTTTCCAAGTATAAGCGTAGACTCGCTTTGTCAGAATATTACTTTATAAAAGTCTTATTTGTTAATAAAGGATTTAACAATGCAATATACATTACTTTCCCTCACAGGAGCTCAGTCTCTTTCCTGTTTTTTTCATTCTTTTTCAGCTCAATCTTGACAAGCCTGTTCCAGCCCAGCTCAGGCGTGAGTATGTGAATGGGAGGCACATGTACACAGAGCTCTCCGCTGTCAAAGGAGATGGAAGTGTGTCTGCAGTATGATGTGCTGTTCCAGGGTCTACCTGTTCGAGAGCACCTCCTGCTGTACGTATCTATCAAAGCACCTCAGTGGAGGAGAGGCTAACTGTGTCAGGAAGTGAACAGGTAATGTTTCACTCATATCTGGCTTGTGAGAACCAAAGACTTGACTGATATTTGTCATTCTTTGATACTACACTGGCAAACATAGCAAAAATCTGAATTCCCTAGTCAAACTTTTTTTGGTTGGTTAAAACGTGTAACGAAGATATTCAAATCTAAAAATACACAATTGTTCTACACTGACAAGGATTTTAATCACAATAACCAAATATATTCTACCTGGCTTCACTTAAGCCAGTGGTTAATTCCAATCATAACCACTAGATGGCAGTATAACACCACAAATTCTATACAGTCTTTTAGCTGGTTCGCTATTGCTGTGAAGCTTGCACGCTCCAGTTTTTCTATACATTCCTGCAGTTTGTCACTAAGGTATTCTCAGGAGTCCCCCTCCTTCTCAACCTTTTGTAGCAACTGACATTCTCCAATTTCAACTCTTCCCCTCTTCAAGGACCTGGTCATGAAGCAACCTTACTCTACTGTTTTTGAGATGCTCAGTATCTACCATCATAGCAACGTCCTGCTTCCCTGCATCACACATCCATTCCTGTGACTTATTCCTGTTCCCAGATTCATGTTTCCTCATCTGGCGCTGCTCCTCCAATCCAACCAGCTTCATCAAGGCACCTTATTCGACCTTTAAAGTCATCGTTTCATCAAAGCGAGCCGCCAGTCAGTCATGGAACCATGTCCTATGATTATGAACATTCCAGTCAATGTCCTGTTACCCCCAATAGACAATAAACTGCTCCCAACCAATCAATAGGTTTTGCAGACACCTTGGAGCAACACCTTGTTTGTCTCTGGTTCTGCAGCGGTCTCATCTCTGCATTCTTCATCTCTCTCAAAAGCAGCCCCATCTCTGGCTCCATCTAAATCGGCCTTAACACTGAAAGACCAATATAATCCCCGGTAATCCCCATCTAATCAAAATACAGGGCACTTCAGCAATCCTGTTCATATCTCCGCTCATCCTCCCAAATGTTACAGCATTAATACTTGGTTTGAGACATGGTACAAGACTGGAAATCTGTCTTGATTATGAGCTTAGGATTTCCACTATTCGGAGAATAACTGGTGTTGAGAAACCCAAATCTCTGAATGTGAGTTTATCGTTTCCATTTCAAGCAGACATGATAGTAGCAAACCACTGATCGATCCTGTATTAACTAACGCAGAAAGGCGGCATCTCATCTCTCTGCCCTCATTTCTAGAATATGGGCTGCAAAGACGCCGCGCTTCCCCAGTAGCCGATTCATATGTTTGTTCGATACAGCTGCCACCTGAGCCCCCAGTTCCACCTCTCATTCTGCCTCTACTTTCAGTATCAAGTTCAGTCAGTTGGTCCCATTTGCTTCCACAACCCCCATCCAGAATCCTCAGCTTCTCCAGTTGCTATATGACTGCATTTTACTCTCGACTCTCCCCCACCAGCTTGATCACGAATGTGGGGGAGCTGGTCCTCCTGCAGTAGATTCCTACATTCGTTCACCCTTCCCGGATAGTTGTTGCTCCTTCTAAAATTGCCAGCATGCCAGGAGTGGGGGGCTACCTGTCTGCTGGGGCCACTAGAAGTTTTCCCATAATTGGCCTCAAGGGTTTTTTTCCTCTTCACTGAGCAGCAGGTATGCACATAGTCACATCCTACTAAATTACTAACCATCCTCCTGTTTGTCCCATTTGTCCTTCAGGTCTTTTGTTTTGTGCGGTGGCAAGTGCTGCCTTTTGTTCGTGTTACGGTGTGGGAGATTTCGTGAGGAGCCAGGGGTCCATCCTTTGGGGGGTGGTGGGGGGGCAAGTGAGTCTCACTTCCCCGACCTCAGGATTAGGCATCAGCCTCCCTTTACCTTCAGGGGGGTTCTCGCCATGCGAGTCAGAGCAGACCCCCAGCCACACTCTGTCCTTTCGCAGCTTCTGCGCTTAACTTGCCTCACTCAAGGCTCTGTTCTATACTCTGTCTCAATTCAGGGCGTGGCTACTCCCGTACTCGAGTCCCATACTAACCTCTATGCCTTGTTCTTATTTCAGGTCCCAGGCAGTGTGAAGTCTCTGCCAATTGGGGGTCTAATGAGCTCCCCCTTACAGAAGTCTCAGATGCTGGGTACCTCTCCCTCTCCATCTCCTTTCTTGTCCTAGTCTTCCGGGACCGTCTTCCTTCCGAGGGGCGGCTCTCAGAGTCATAACCCTCGTATGTGTTTTCGGTTGCTGGGTTCTTCGCCCCTGGGTTGTGTCTGCATCGCCACCCTCAGTCAGTGACCATCTTCTATCCTAGTTTCCATGTCCAACTTCACTGGTCTGCTCCTACAGTGGGCCTCACCCGCTGTTCTATCCTAGGTCTGGTCCTTTCTAGCCAGCACTGTCCTACTTGCCACTCCCTTCTGCTTCTGCCCTATCCTTACACCCCCAGCTCACGGCCCATGAACAAATAAGACTTGTAAATAGATCTATATCTATCTGTCCACCAGGTGGAGCCAGTAAGAACATAAAGTTTACAAACGAGAGGAGACCATTCGGCCCATCTTGCTTGTTTGGTTGTTAGTAGCTTATTGATCCCAGAATCTCATCAAGCAGCTTCTTGGATCCCATGGTGTCTGCTTCAACAACATTACTGGGGAGTTGATTCCAGACCCTCACAATTCTCTGTGTAAAAAAGTGCCTCCTATTTTCTGTTCTGAATGCCCCTTTGTCTAATCTCCATTTGTGACCCCTGGTCCTTGTTTCTTTTTTCAGGCTCAAAAAGTCCCTTGGGTCGACGTTGTCAATACCTTTTAGAATTTTGAATGCTTGAATTAGGTCGCCACGTAGTCTTCTTTGTTCAAGACTGAACAGATTCAATTATTTTAGCCTGTCTGCATATGACATGCCTTTTAAGCCCGGAATAATTCTGGTCGCTCTTCTTTGCACTCTTTCTAGAGCAGCAATATCTTTTTTTATAGCGAGGTGACCAGAACTGCATACAATATTCAAGATGAAGTCTTACTAGTGCATTGTACAGTTTTAACATTACTTCCCTTGATTTAAATTCAACACTTTTCACAATGTATCCGAGCATCTTGTTAGCTTTTTTTATACCTTCCCCACATTGTCTAGATGAACACATTTCTGAGTCAACAAAAACTCCTAGGTCTTTTTCATAGATTCCTTCTCCAATTTCAGTATCTCCCATATGATATTTATAATGTACATTTTTATTTCCTGCGTGCAGTACCTTACACTTTTCTCTATTAAATGTCATTTGCCATGTGTCTGCCCAGTTCTGAATCTTGTCTAGATCATTTTGAATGACCTTTGCTGCTACAACAGTGTTTGCCACTCCTTCTACTTTTGTGTTGTCTGCAAATTTAACAAGTTTGCTTACTATACCAGAATCTAAATCATTAATGTAGATTAGGAATAGCAGAGAACCTAATTCTGATCCCTGTGGTACACCACTGGTTACCACACTCCATTCTGAGGTTTTTCCTCTAATCAGTACTTTCTGTTTTCTACATGTTAACCACTCCCTAATCCATGTACATGTGTTTCCTTGAATCCCAACTGCGTTCAGTTTGAGAATTAATCTTTTGTGAGGGACTTTGTCAAAAGCTTTCTGGAAATCAAAATAAACCATGTCATATGCTTTGCAATTATCCATTATCGATGTTCCATCCTCAAAAAAATCAAGCAAGTTAGTTAGACACGATCTCCCTTTCCTAAAACCATGTTGACTGTCTCCCAGAACCCTGCTGCCATATAGGTAATTTTCCATTTTGGATCTTATTATAGTTTCCATAAGTTTGCATATAATAGAAGTCAGGCTTACTGGTCTGTAGTTACCTGGTTCAGTTTTGTTTCCCTTTTTGTGGATCGGTATTACGTTTGCAATTTTCCAGTCTGTCGGTACCACCCCTGTGTCAAGAGAATGCTGCATGTTCTTGGTTAGCGGTTTGTAAATTATTTCATTTCTTTGAGTACTGCTGGGAGGATCTCATCCGGCCCAGGGGATTTGTTTATTTTAAGAGCTCCAAGTCCATTTAACACCATGTTGTGGTCTGAGTTTGCCAGTGCTTCTCTGACCTCTGTTTTAGTTATTCTGTCTTCGTTATTTGAAAAGACTAAATCAAAGCATGCCTCCCCTCTAGTCGGTGCCTTGACAAATTGTGTTAGGAAGCAGTCATTTGTCATTTCCACCATTTCTATTTCATCCTTGGCGCTACCCACCGGGTTTTCCCATTTTATTTGGGGGAAATTGAAATCCCCCCATTAGTATGGCTTCTCCATTGCTACACGCATTTCTAATGTCATTGTATAACAGATTATTTTGCTCACCGTCTGAATCTGGCGGTCTATAGCATGCTCCTATTATGCCCTTTGAATTTTTGCCCGTTATTCTGACCCATATTCGGTTTTATTTTCTTTGTCCAGGTTTAACACCTGGGCTTCAAGACTGTTTCTTATGTATAGCACTACCCCTCCTCCTCTTCTGTCCTGCCTGTCTCTCCTATACAGTGTATACCCACAAATATTATATTTGTCCCCATCACTCTCAGACAACCACGTTTCTGTAACACCTATCACATCATAGTTACCTGTTAGTGCAGTAGCTTCAAGTTCTAGAATTTTGTTTCTGATACTTCTAGCATTTGGATAAATACATTTAATGGTTGTCTTACCAGAGTTGTTGTTCTTGTTTTGATGCGGTCTGCCTTCTGTTTTTTTTGTTAATTTCTCCCCCCTTCCTTTTAGTTTAAATGCTTCTGAACCTGCTCGAGGATCTTTTCTCCAAGTAGACTGGTTCCCTTGTTATTTAAGTGCAGTCCGTCCCGTCTATACAGATAGTCCCTCGTTTTGTAGAATGTGGTCCAATGATCAAGACGGGTGAAGCCTTCCCATGTGCACCACGTCTTCAGCTATGCGTTTTGATTAATTATTCCCAGCTGTCCATATGGTCCTTTGCAAGGTGCCGGTAGTATACCAGAAAATACCACAGTGTTGGTTTTCTCTTTTAATTTCCTTCCTAGCTCTCTGAATTTGTTTTGCAGGGATTTTGGTCTGTCTCTTCTAATGTTGTTTGTACCGATGTGGACGACTACTACTGGGTCGTCTCCTGTTTGTTCAAGGAGCCTGTCCACGTTTTCAGTGATGTGCTTGACCGAGGCTCCCGGAAGGCAGCGCACTGTTGTAGTAAGGGGGTCCAAACTACGACTTGAACTTGCTGTGTTTCTCAATATGGAGTCCCCTACAATCATGACCTCCCTTCTTTTTGCTGTCTGGTTACTACTGTCAATGGGGTCCTGGATGTTGTTCCTTTCATTCTCTTGTTGTTGGTTCTGCTCATCAAAATTCTGAAGTGGCTCAAATGTGGTGGTTGTGTTTGACGAAGTTTCTTTTTTTCCCTGCTTCTGCCTACCTGAACCCAGCTGTTCTGACCTTCTATCTCCTTG
Organism: Polyodon spathula; assembly: GCF_017654505.1. Lineage (NCBI taxonomy): Eukaryota > Metazoa > Chordata > Actinopteri > Acipenseriformes > Polyodontidae > Polyodon > Polyodon spathula. The sequence goes on from NC_054537.1 coordinate 60,951,560, forward strand.
GTGGCTTTCAGTCTGTTGGGGGTGATGCAGACTTCCATGAATTGGGGGTATGCCAGTTCCTCAAGATCCTGTTGCTGCCTCACTTCTTCCAGCTCCATTTCTAGTATACTTACTAGTTTATGCAAATCCTGGATCGCGCTACACTTTACGCACACTTGGTTTAGCTCCGCTGGGTTTTCTCGGATTTCCCACATCAAGCAGGTGTCACAGACTACTGGCTTGAAGACCATGTTGAGGGTTTTCTTTTGAAGTTTAGTTTCTTCTGCAGCCGTCAACCTGCTTTCAAACTGCTTCTAAACTGCTCTGTACTTTTCCACACCTGTACTTCTCCCACTCGCTGTCGCTGGGAAGACTGCCGCGTTGTTCTGCTGTGCTGTTGGCTCCTCCCCTCGCCCGTGTCTCAGAACGGCGCTGAATTTGAATCAGCTGTTCTGAGTTTCAGCTTGTTTGTTATCAGAAAAACACACGCGGCTGTTTGACTTTGAGCTGCTGCTGTGTTTCCCCAATGTCCTGTGTTTTCTGATTTTAAAGCAATTCAAGATGCAATTTCTCCTTACTGCTTCTAAACTGCTCTGTACTTTTCCACTCCTGTACTTCTCCCACTCTCTGTTGCTGGGAAGTTGACTTGTTTCCTTAAAATCAATAACTGTATCCACTTAAATTGTAGAACAGCCTCAGAGTTATGAAAGCTTTCTCGCCTATTTGATTACGTGTCAGCACAGTTATTAGTCGGGTGCTTGAATAAGCGTATGGGTTATGACAGTATAACCACAGCTTAACAGGAGTTTATATAATGACAGTTGGCAGTTACAGTACAGTTAAAGTATGTACCAAAACCAGTTGCAGTTTAGCACAACTGCAGTCAAAATCCCAAATCCCTGCTTTATTCCCCTTTGTTACCATTTTCACTGATCTCCTCAGTTGTGCAATTGAATGTTTCATTTCTGATACTTTTTTTTAGGTACAACTTATTAAGAAAAGCACTCTTCCCCATTGCTAGTCTGCATATGGGCTGTTGCTGTAAAGAGAGAATCTGGTTTGTGTGTGAGTGTTTTAAAGGTGTCCAAGGTGTCTGTAGACCTGACTTTCAAGAGTTTAGCACCAATATTCAAAATGATTTGCACACCTGGAATGTGTAAAACTGGAATATTTACTTCTAAATGTAATTTTCCACTAAAACTATGTAGTAGTTCCTTGCTGAACCAGACATCTTTGGCATCAGACAGGTTATCAAAAATAACGAGCTGTCTGGTTTAAAAATAAATAAATCGCACACACATGCATTTATTGTGCTGAATTTATTTTAAATGTATAAATCATTGCGCCGAAATAACATTGTGTTCTCTGTACACAATTATATTATGTAAAAATACAAATCTGTACAGTTTACCTGTAGAGTAGTAAAATCAAATGAATACCTACCTAGTCTATAGGCTTCCGGCAACACAACATAAATCATGCTGTTGCGTTGTACACATTACTGTACAATGCAAAAATAAAATATTATATTCAATTGAAACTAAATGATTTAGAGCATTTACTTTGTTTATTTTTACCATAACCTGCTTAACTACTACACAGTTAATACAGAGCATAGGTGCCGCATTGGCACGTTATGATACTATACAGTACATTACGTACAGTGGACACACTTTATAGAAACTCTTTTAATATTGTGCCTGAAAATAAAGCACCTAGCCTACCTGCTACTTGTGTTTTCTGCTGGTATAGGTCAGAACTTCTTTGCAAAATCAGTTAAACCACAATTCTGAATTTAATTATTGTAGTTCATATCTAGCATTTCGAACTGGAGTCTCAGTACGGTATTTCTGATTGCTTCCTTCCCTTTTTCGATCGACCGCAGTTTGTTTAAACTCTGCAGAGTATGAGTTTGTGTGCCCTTTTAGTCATGTACTTAATGATTTAGTAGGCTACATTATCGGTTTGTCTTTATTTTCATCCTGTCTTTGGTATCAGTATAACAGCTGTTTTTGTTTCACTATTAGCGAGGGACTACTGTAATTTCCAGAAAAGGTGATTTCTTCTAGATTCTGGGCAATGTGAATAGTATATTCTCAAGAGGTTATTGTTGTCTGCTCTTTATCTGTGTATGTTGAAGCTTTGTCTGTGACTAGCTGTTTTGGGCATCACAAAACACGCACTTGCGTTTACACAGTGAGATTTCCATTTCTCTGTATACATGCAGCCCACACGTGTCTGCTCCTGTGCCAATAGCTGTTAAACCACTGAAATATACTCACTCTGGAAGCAAGTGGTACGAACAAGGCAGTCCAGAGCAGCAAAAATCAATATTCTTCCACAGGGAAAATAATTCCATCGTCCCAGTCAGCGCCCCGGGACAAAAATTTGAAATCGGGACATTGTTTTTGAAAATGCTTTGGGACACCAGGACAGGCTTTCTGAAACTCGGACTGTCCCAGCTAAACCAGGATGTTTTGTAGCTTTAATTCCACCCCAAATACTACAAAACATACATGCATCAACTGTACTGTATTTGGACACATTCTGTATACACCTAACTTGGCAGCAAGGTTGCCAGTTCCTACAATTTTCCTTTTTTTGTGTCTGGTTGCTTTTGTCAAAAGACATAAATGTTTGTGGACAATGCATACTGTGCCAGAGTGGCCGGGGGCAGTGTAAATGATCAGGCTGGAGTCGTCAACTACAGGTTAAACTGCAGGTGGTTTCATTTTTAAATTTGCTGCGGTGGGGAAACAACAGTGTTAAAAAAAAAAAAAAATGTAAATAAAATAAGCCTAGCTCTCAGTCGGATCACTAAATAAACAATGTGGTCCCTCTCTAATGTCAGGACAGAGGCAGTTTATCCAACTAAACAAGTTTACGTCAAAACTGTTCATAGAATTCCCCAGGAACTACATATACTGTGCCTTTTTACTTATTTACACAGGATCATAATGGTACAACCAAATCACTCGCTCGTTCTTCGTTTCTTTCTTTTTATTCAGCTTCCATGATACACGCACACTTCAATCCGTTCTCCCCTATACCCCCAACACAAAGCTAGGCTAATCCCTTTTTAAAGAGGTGTCTAACTTTTAATAAGCATCTAACCAATTGACCATTATCCTTAATTCATTAAGGAAACAGGCACTATGTAAATTCCCGGATGCCTGCATACCTGTGGGAGCACGTGACCTCTAGTGGTCAACCTATTGCATTGCAGGGAACAAAGCTCTCTCATTCTCAAACTGTCATTGATTCTGCACCACCTCACCACAATATGTGGTACAAGACTGTAATCTTCCACATATGAGCAGTTATCAATCTCGGATCCCTCATCCAGTCTGCTTCTTGTACCGCTGTCAAGTAGCATTCTGCCCCTTGCTGAATTTTCCACTACTTTGAGATATGCGTCATTGTTTCGTTGAAGTTTGTCGGTGTGATTACTTAAGCTATAGTATTAATTTATTCATTGTCATAGTTTACATCGAACTTTTTGTATTACAAATGTACATTTTAGACGGTACAAAAACAGCAGAAACACAAAATAGGTTGTGAATGTTCATTTCCTCACGTTACTTTCTTTGAAAAGGACCATGTGAAATTGTAATTTAAATATTTTACATTAAGTCGTGCATTACAAATGTTAGTAATAAGATAGTTAAGTAATCATCTGTTTAATCTATATAGTTTATTCATAGTCATGGTTTACTGTGAACTTTGGTATTATAAATGTACATTTTAGACATCATATATACATGCATATCTTCATGTGTTACAAGTACTGCTTGTAAGAAAATCTCCAATTCCATATTTGTAAATCAGTTTTCGTTTTCAAGCATCCTCATCACCATGGCTAGTACCAGGCTGAGGTCTTTGTGTCCAATTCGCTTTCTTTTGGAATGTGTAGCCTACACATGCAGGGTTAACCCAAAACCGCTATTTATTGTGAGAGGTGTGTATTTCTCCACTGTTAATTGCGGTGAGGGGTATTTAAATTGGCTGGTTGCAGAAATGCCTGCTTTACCCAATTAGTCTTAAAATGGGTCGTTATTTTGATGCAGTGTGTGGCTGTATTGAACACATGCGTTACGTGACTTTTTGCAGTCGGTTTTTCCCCTTTATAAATTTGGGCCAAAGTGTTTTCTGAGAGGTAACTGCACTGCATTTTCATCCCATATGCACGCTTCTACAAACAAACTAGTAACCTTGAAACCCAAATTCAAATCTTGCAGAAAGGACAGAAGCAGGCTTCTTTGATAGAGCAAAAAAAATGAAATGCTCTCAACTGAATATAAAGCCCTGACATTATCTTGAGCAGAATTCCTCATTCATCACACCAAGCAAAATTATTATTATCATGGGGAAAGACAATGTAGATTGCTGGGTTTGAGACTGAAGCATAATGAATGTTTGGCGGCAATAAGTGTGATTAAAACTGTAAATAATGCATTGGTTTCAAAACCTAAAGAAATTAATAAATCCTTTCAAGAATACTATTCCAAATGATATATCCGGGCCCACTACAGATCACACTGCTTGTAAATAATTTCTAAATTAACGGAATTTACCTAAATTAGATCATTATCTGAGTAAACTTCTTGATGCACCAATAACTTTATAAGAATTAGAACGGGGAATTAACCCTATGCATAAGACTCCGGGTTCAGAAGGCCTCCCTCCTGTGCTCTTGCTAGCAATATGGGACGTAGCTGGCCCTCGTATGTTGGACTCTATAAACTATGCTATTGAAACAGACTTTTTCCACAGGGACAATAGAGCTTTATTATTATTATTGGGAAAAAAAATAAAGGTCCAAATGAATGCTCTAGCTGTTGTCCAATTTCCTTTACATGCACGGATGCAATACTTTATGGCAAAGTCATGGCTACTAGGTTAGAACAATATATCGGTAATCTGATTCACTTTGATCAAACAGGCTTCATGAAAGGACATCTAGCTTCTGACAATTCGTTGAATACTACATGTCATTTATGATGCAGATTCCCACGCTGAATCGTGTGCAGTTATTTCCCTGGATGTAAAAACCATTCGATCAAATTGAATGGCAATACCTCTGGCTGGTCTTGGAATGCTTTGGATTTGGTCCATGTTTCATTCATATGGTGCAAGTTTTATATAATAATTGTCGTCTGTGTTGACCGGTAGTTGTCAATCTTCCTCTTTCAAATTCAAATGGAGAACGCATCAAGGGCGCCCTCTCTCCACGTTACTATTTGCTCTATCGTTGGTGTTGAGCTGTTAGACGAAGTACAGATCTCGTTCCTGTAACCACTACAGACTCGCCGCTACCTCGGGCTGTTAGACAAAGTACAGATGTCTCTCCTATAACTCGCTGTCTAACACGATTTACTGAATTTGGCAGTATGGCTGGTTATATAATTGGGCTAAATCAAGGCTAATGACTAAATCTAGCTGCAAAGAATGCCGTGCTCCCTACTACAATTCCAAGTTTACATGCTTGGAAATACAGATTCATCCTTCTCTGCAGCTCCTAATCAAAGTTAATTATACTACTATATTTAACAAAATTAAACAAGACCAGCAGAGATGGGCTCCTTTGTATTTATCTTAAGGCAGGATAGCTACAATTACAATGAATATATTACCAAGATTTAAGTATTTTTCTGTGTTACCCTTATCTCATATCCTATTTTTTTTTTTTTTTTTTTTAAGGAAGCAAACTCTATTATATCTACATTTATTTGGAATGAAAAGCATCCCCGCATAAGTCTAACAGTACTACCAATGTACAAAAGTGAATGGTGGATTGTCTCTTCCAAATCTTAGATTATACTATTAGGCTTTTCAAGTTAGTGCTCTAAAAACATGGACCTATGTAGGCTCAAAGGTCGCATGGTGCAATTTGCAAGCAATTAATTTATGGGAGGTCCATTTAAATTCTCGTTTGTCTCTATTTGGAATAATCATCATTTACTGACGGGAGGTAAGCCTTTTGTATTCCCCGCTTTGTCAAATATGGGTGTGTTTACTGTTGAAAGTATCTTTAAAACTAAAGGCCTTTGGACGTTCCAGGAACTTAAGACTTCCCCAAAGATATGCTTACTTTTTATATTTAAGACAAAGGCCAGCTTTGCGTGCTTATGGGGTCCCTTGGGACTCGGATGGATGTCATAGGTAGTATTATTATTTTTTATTTTAATGTGAAAGCATTGGCAATGTTTTAAATGGTTTTATTTGTATTTGTTTCTTTTTGTTATAATATTAAAAAAAAAAAAACAATTGATCAAAATTGAGAATGATAGAATATTTTACTGGTAAGTGATTGATTAAATATTATGAAAATGTAGACGGTAAAACATATCCCTTTGCTTATTGATAGATACTTTGCTTATTGTGAGTCGCGGGTCAGAAAATAACACTATTTTTTTTTTTTTTTTTTTTTTTTTTTTTTTTGTTTCTGGGTAGTAAGTGTTATTTCCTAATTGCTTATGCCTCAGAAGTATAGCAAATATAGTGATATCAAAATATCACTATTTCCAATGGGAAAACGGGCAAATGTGTGTGTTTTTGTTCAGTCAGTTAAAAACAACATATGAATCTAAATTTACATGTATTTATACTAAAGTAATACAAAAATTACTACAGAAGATTTAGCAGAGTAGTTTTTTGAGATTTACAATTACTGTATTTACAGTAGTCAAATACAGTAAAAAGTACCGGGTCTTTAAAATACCTCTATGGGACCTTTGGTCCAAGTCTCTCATTCTGACCAATCACACTGTATACAAGACGGTAAACACAAAAGGAAATCTGTTATCTCAAGGCATGGTGGCAAAGAGGACATTTCATGGTGATATTTACAGTTTTTAGGGCCCAAGTAATTCACTCTGGTCTTTAGTTAATGGGACATCCAATTTTAAATAAAACCCACAAAAGGTGGTTTGGCCTTAATGAATAATAAGCATTCCATCAAGCAATTTAAATAATTGTCCCCTCTAGCATTTAGTTCAGGTTTCATAATTTCCACCTGCTTGGATTCCAGATCCTGTGCTAATGAGCTTGTTTTACCAATTAGCCCAAAGCAAGTTAACTGGGAGAGAGAGAAAAACAGCAAGATTTATAGGGTGTCCAATTACAGTCCTGGAGGGTCATTGCACATTAGAGCAGAGGTGGAACAAAAATCAATTTTGGTCACCACTGAATTATAGTGGGCCATATGAAATCCGTGAAATTTTTTTGTATTATCAGATTTTTTTTTTCTGATTTTAGTTTTTTAATGTAATTCATGATTTCCATTGATTTAAATCTAAATTGTTTGATACAGTGATGATAAATAGCCAAACAACTACATTTATTCAGAATTGGATGGCAATGGCAAATCTCATGATGACAGAAAAGATGCCCACAATTTCAACAAAATGTTCTGCAATTATGCAGTATACTGTAAAATGTGCCAGTGAGATATAAATAGCGCACCAAAATCTTCAACACATTTCCAGTTGCAGTCTGCACAATGTGATTGTAGTTTGGAGTGCTTGGGAGCCTAGTTGATTCTCTACATGCCATACTTGATGCCATTCTTTAGAGGGAGTTTAACTTTAAATTATCTTTGCAGGTATTGTTTCATGTCCACTCAATTGAATGTTGACAGCATTTGCAGAACATCATTGCAACTTTGGTGTTAGTTTTTTATTTCTAAGCTTTTTAGCGGAGGATTTCTCGTTGTAAAAGGCCTTTTTGACAATCTGACAAGGCTATTGAGGTAACTAAGCCTGTAGTCTATTGAGAAAAAAAACCCTGCTCTATGCTGCGTCTCTTAGCAACAACCAGTAACGTAGTTAATGCCCTCCGTGCACGGTAGCTATGACTGCCTGTACTGTACAAATTGCATATGCATATAAAAATAAGTTTCACATTTTCCCTTCAAATATGTGTATTCAAGTTTACTGTCAAATACTTTTTTTTTTTCATACAGCGTTGGATGTATTGTGATTCCATCTGCTTTCTTGTTAATATGGATTTCATAGGGCGCTGTTATAGCAACGTTCTCAAACAAGTGGAGTGTGTGACGCAGTAGTTTTAAAGGGACATGGTTCTTCACCCGGTCAATCAGTTTGATGAACCATGTTTGACAGTAGTGCCTCTGGAACTGGGAGACAAAGGGTCCAAAACTCCACGCAGGCCTGATACAATTCTAAAGGGGTAACACACTATTGGCTGCAAAAAAGAGTTGGCTTTTCACTCCTGTAACACACAGGAACTGCTACCAGAGTAAACCTCTTAGAACTTAGCATGTGGCCACTGCCCCTCGTGTCCTGAGTGGTACAAGAACAAAGTCTTGAGTAAAGCTGTTTGTTTGCCTCTGCAGGGCACACCATTGTTCTCACCAGACACAGAGGTTCTCTGTGATCGGATTGCCATGCTGGAACAGGGACAGCTCAAGTGCTGCAGCTCCCCAGCCCACTTGAAGGAAGTTTACGGCCAAAATGGTCAATGTTTATTTACATGTGATATGCAACAATATATATATAGCTCTGTGTTTGGAGGAGGCAATTTTAAAGTTACATTAACCCTTTGAATAGTATGAATGTGCCACTATGTTCACTGCGCTCTGGTCCCGAGGACGTAAGAACGTACTGGTACATTCTGCAACTTTAAACTTAAATTACTGAGCCTACAAAACCCCTGATCACATGATATTATAACACTAGGGTTCTGTAACACCACCTATTGGTCTCTTGTGCTCTCTGCCAGATATTGACCGAATTACATACACTAAACCTCAAAAATGTCAACAATGTCTGTAAACCGGCAAATTCCTCAGTGAGAAAGAAGTATTAGAAAATACTGAATTCAGATATTATGCACACAGGCCAATTTTATTAAACGTACAAACCAACCAGTACGTTCAACACTAACCAACTATATGTATACGCAAACCAATGCATTTGACTTATAAACCAAACCGTTATAGTTTTCAGAATCGGTGACTACATACGCTAAATGTAGGAATGATTAATCTTAAAGGGGGCGATAAAAAATTAATCTCCTTACTTTTTAATTGAAATGTCTGATGTGACAGGTTGAGATGTTTGGCTGTGTGGGGAGGCACCTGGTGAAAATGCTATGTAATGAATAAGTGATAAGTTCAAGATAAGTAGCCTGTCAGAAACAACACTTTACAGCAATGAACAATTTAGTAGTCTGCTCTTTTAATTGGAGAATAGGTCTGTGGCAGAAAAACAAATTCCTGCTTTTAAATTGTTTTACAGTCTATGTGCTGGGAGTTACCAGTATGTTTTAAGTTGAGGTTTACATCATAATATATGGGTTAAAGCCTCTATGAGTGTTTTTAATTAAATACATTCAGCCAAAATGTCAGCTCTTTCAGCTTCCCAAAGCCAGACATCATGGTATCAAAATTATTAGAAAAATGAGCTGTTCAGTTCAAAGATGTCTAAGAAGAATGCTGCCATCACAGAATATTTGACATTTTAATTGACATTCACTCAGTGCGAATGGTTCTCTTCAATAATGTACAACGAGGTTGGGAAAATTAAAGTTTTTTGAAGCATTTTCTTTCCAGGGCTAAAATGGTTCAGGAATCTTATACTAAATGAGTAATGCCATGAGGTTGAGGTATACTAAATGAGAACTAAATTAGGTTGTCATGTCATCAGGTTAGTGCTTTTGTCTGTTTAATCTCTTTTACAGATGTTTTTAAATTGTTATCTGCAGACACCCAATGTGAGGGACAGAATACTAAAATACAGTAGAGTCAATTATCCGCTCTTTGATCAACTGTACTGTCTAATCCAGTAGCCTGAGGCAAATTAAAGTTACAGAATTGTTCAAACCACCAAAACCTTAGATGGGGCATTGTGTGCTTTAAATTAAAACAGTCGCCTCGTTCTTGATTTTTCTTCTATTTCATCTGTAAGAGCTGGAGATCCAGTCTGTTAGAGTAGCTAAGAACTTTTTTTTAAATTCATTTCAATTGCATCTTATTACAATGCCTTAATAGCAAGTATCAAAGTAGATAAACATTTTACTGAAACTTTGAAGTTTAATGATTTCTAAAGTTTTGTGATGTGTCAGAGTTCTACTAAACTGTATTCTGTGATGATTTTCAAAGTTTGGTATATGATATGTTTAATTACAATATTTCATTACCTTAACTGTAGGTGTTACAGGGTTTTTTTTCAGTTGGTTAAATCATGTTTATGAAACTATTGGGGCAATTTTCAAAATTAACACAAGAATCAAAACCACTAACTCTAGTGGCAGAAGCCTGTTAAACACGCAAAAAAACGTGTTTTGATTTTCTGTTTAGTTAATCCATTTTGCAAAACGACATAGTTGGCTCCAAACCAGAATGTATTAATGAAATACCATCACAGCATTAGTTTAGTCATTGAAACAAAAGAAAATAACAGCATTATTGCAGTGAACTCAAGAACAATGAACTCATGATACATTTGTCAAAATACATTTTCATCACTGAAGAGGAGGACAAAATCTGCATACAGAAATGAGTACAAATGAATTATTTAAACATAAACCATACCGCGTCACTCGGGTACATCTCGTCTCATGTGCATTTGGCCACAACTCATCGACACCACTATTTTTTTCGTTTGCCATGCACCTGGAAAAAACCTTCTTGCACGCCGAATCCACACATGACATTGGTCTTGGGTAATGTCATCGCATGCAGCATCCATGGCCTCCAGAAGGGTGGCATGCTGATCAGGTTGACAATTATAAACCCTCCAGCTCCAAGCAGAGAAGAACTCCTCAATTGAATTGAGGAAAGGCGAGTATGGTGGCAGGTACATTACAATGAATTGCTGCTGTGCTGCGAACCATTCCCGCACCACGGCTGTGTGATAGAAGATAACGCAATGACATATTTGACCTCCTGATCAGCTTGAACAAAGTTATTGTGCAGCTTATCTAGAAAATTCAGTAGATGTGTGGAATTGTACAACCCAAGTAACGGCCTACGGGCCACCACGCCATCGTCTGAAATGGCAGCACACATGGTGATGTTACTACCACACTGCCCTTGGACTTAAGTTGTCGCATATATCTGCCAAGTCTTGTTTTGGCCATGTTGAAGCCAGCCCCATCAACAAAAATGTATTTGTGCTGATTGATGATTGACTGAGGCATGAATATAGTGTTCTTACCTTAACATACACTGCTTCACCCTGGGATTATTTCTTTCAAAAGGCACCAAGTAAATTTGTTTCATAGTTACTTGGTGCCTTTGTAGAATACGAACAATTGTAGGTAGACTGATGGTGTTCACACATGGTGTTCAACAATGTGTTGCTGGATTTTGGTGAGGCGAATATCATTTTTTGCATGGACCATCTCAAGTACAGCCACCTCCAGTTGATCAAGGAATAATCGACTGTGGCCACCACTGCATGCCTTTTTCTCAATTCTGGAAACAAAGCACAATATGCATGCTGTGGTTACTCTTTACTGCTGTCAGTAAATGTACTGTAAAACTGGGAAGGCTATGCATGTTCTGTACACTTACCAGTTCTCTGTATGGAATGTCCGGATGACAGAGGCTACTTTTAACCTTTACATATTAGGTTGGATAATCAACCCAGCTGTTCTCATTGACAAGCTTCTGTTGATGACATAGTCAGCAACTGTTGCTCTGATTTCATTCGACAGGGTAGCTCCTTTTGATCGTACTTCATCTCGTCTTCCTTGACTGCAACCACGGCCGCCCTCACTTAGCATCTTGTTCTGCAGCCTGCTTCATGTTGTGACAAACTGCATGCAGTTCACACAGCCTTTTGTGGTGTTGGTATGACTGTCAATTAATTCTACTTGCATTTTCCCAATGTGAATGCGATTATCAATAATAAGATGTCGTTCTTGGTAATAGCAATAAGAGTGAAAAAGATATAAATATTTGAAATATGTATTTCTGACTGAGCAAGTAATATAGATTATTATCATGTTAGATTTTGTAATTTGTGTGTAATCAAATGCAAAAGTGTTTGGGGTTCTGAAACAATTGGATTTCTGCAACTCAGTTTGGAGTTTGGAGCAGAAGCTTTTACTGTCAGAAGCACTGGACCAATTAATTGTGAAGGTAACTATCTAATGCATATTCACTACATTAGCTACCTTCTGAACATTTAGGAATTCTAAGGTTTTTATCCCCTTACCATGCATGCATGTTTTCAGACACCTGCAGTCATATGCTAACCTGTACATTTAATCATTTTTGCATATTAATCCCAAGGCATACAAAACATACATAATTCAGGGGTCTGATTTATTAATGATAATATACTTTACATTTGAATTGTATTATCTGAATTCAGATGAGTTGCATTCTTCAACATCACTTTTATCTCGAAATGATTTCATAATTTGTTTTGGCAACCGGAACCTAAGATACATCATCAATATAATCTTTAGACAAAGGGTCTACTACTCCAATACATAAGGTCCGTGAGGTTTGAAAAGGATATACATATGTGTGTGGATCATCTTGTAGGACCTTCCAGCTGGAACCAGCACAAATCCTATAAATCAATACAGTGGGCCCAATTTTTGAAAGGGATTTCATTTTCAATTAAACGGCAAAATCTGCAGAATTTTTCCACTTGTTAATCTGATAAATATCTTTCTATTTGCTAAAGTGAATCCTCCGTTACACCTGCCAGCAGATCGCATTTCATGCAAAATTGTTTGCAGTTGATGGGAGCTTTAAATAAGTAATGAGAATTTAATAGGTGTAATCATTAACAAAATTGTTCATTTTCAGTATTAGCAATGCTACTTAAACACAACTGAAAACAGTGGGAAAAGATGATTCAAAACATAAATGCAAACAAGACCAGCTGTAAAAGTAAGAAAGTGCAAATTCTTGCTAAAGGGGCTTCAGCTTGTTTAAATTAACAGAACATAAAAAAAAAAAAAAATGTGATCGATATCATGTACATTAAGGAAATCTGTAATATTGCAGGACAATGCAGTAGTGTAATCTGAACAGGTTGTTTGTAGTAAATGTAAATTGTCATAAAACATCTATACTAGCAAATTTACTGACATTTCCAATAAAAATGCGTGTGTGCATATAAACATGATCATTTCCATTCATGATATCGCTCTCCACGTTAACAATTACAATAGTTACAGTATTTATCACATTGAAATTATAGGGTACAAATAGAGCAGGAGGCAATATTTGTCTACGTATAAAAGGTTTAGGTTGTTATCTGTGCAATAATTTAATATTAAAAGTGCTATCAAAGCAGCTGCTTTCACTCATTCCTTTCAAATTCACATTTTGTTCAAGTAATGGCTATTTATTTAGATACAACATTTTATATGTGGATGACAGAGCATCCCGAACATATATTTACAGGTGCTATATCCTCTCCCGGGGATGTGCATCTGTAACTTTATAATACAAAAATAAATAAACATGCATATTCAAATTATTTAAATTAATTTCTCTCTCTCTCTCTCTCTCTCTCTCTCTCTCTCTCTCTCTCTCTCTCTCTCTCTGCCTTGACACAATTTAATCTAAAAGGCTCGTCACATGAGGAATGCATGCTAACTTTCTTTTAATAACAAAGCAGCACCCCTATAGTTAGCTGCATTTGTAACAAAGTGATTTTAGCATGTGGTGCCGCTGAGAATTTACAAAAAAGTCTGATATTCTATCTTGGGACATTTTCAATAAGCATTCTATACAAGCTTCTGACACACAATGACAATGTGGACACGCTAGGTACCCCTCATGAAAAAATTATATCGGCATGACCCCGGAGCACTAGCCGACCTTTGGAGCATCTGACTGTCCAGCGACTACTGAAAACAAAACTTATGATCCAACAAGTCCAAAAATAAACGGTAGCGTCTTTTTTAAAACTCTTTCCTGGTGTAAAATACAAATGATCCAACATGTCCAAAAATAAACGGTAGCGTCTTTTTTAAAACTCTTTCCTGGTGTAAAATACAAATGCTCTCATTGTAGTGTAACCAGAAAATACAGCAAAAGTTCCATTCTACAAAAGAAGGTGAAAACTGAAAGGTTAAACACTTCATATTGTTAGATAAAAAAACAAAGATGTGATATGAATTAGGACAGCCTGGGCATTTGTATGTACGATTTCTAAAAATAAAACATAATAATTAGACTAATAATTCGATGCAAGTTCATGTTAGCAGCTTTCCTGGGCGCATTGTTTGTTCAAATGATGGGACATCCTGAAATTTTAAACTTTCCAGGGTATATCAGGAAAGCTATTACATGTCCAACAGTACCCATGCACAAACCAATTACATAACACAAAGCTGCGTTCAAATATTTTTTTTATCAAAAATTTGAACAGATGAATGCTAGAGGTGTTTCTGAATGCAATTGGGGGATCATTCTAAGCAAAGACTGCTCCCACTTAAGAAAAACTCAGTCAGCCAATTGAGAGGTTGTGAATTCATCATAGCGCTTTAGAGACTGCAACACTGAAACGCTCTGATGTTGTTTTATATCAAAAGACTGATATTAGTATACAGTTACAGAAAATGTATTTATATCGTTAAACTAGGTACCAGTTTTGTCATCAATGTATTCTGTTTTATAACTTACACATCACATTACAAGTCAGAACATAGACCTGCCATATAAAATGCTAGCCTTTAGTTAGAAGGTTCTGCCTGATAAGACAGTATTTAGAGCTTAAAGCAAGGAAATTAACTAAATAACTACAAACCTGGGACTTCCTTAAAGGGATTTTTAATTTACCTGTTTAATATCCCACTATGTTTCCTGTTGTTCATTCTCTTTTGTTGTTGTTGCTATGGTCACTGTTTACCATGCTTGCTAAATTATTCCACCATGCCATTTTAAACCACTGTTTGCTTCTGAAGAGGATATCTGAAGTGAGGTGCTTTGAAAAGGGCCTCTGATTTATAAGGTAGTTTCCATCTGTAAGTTTGTTTTTGTAGATTAATTCACTTTTGCAGACATGACCTGAAACTGCACTCATACAGTGATAATTTCTAAAACCCTTCATGTCAGAAACCGTCTCTGTGTGAATTTGAAGAATAAAAAAAATACCTAAAACTTACTGTGCATGGCAGATGCCCAATAAATAATTTTTGGTTTGGGTAATTTTAGAACTACCGAAATATGTATTTTGATGTTATATATATGTGGACCTGTTTAGATTTTTCTTCAACTGTGCTACAGTTCATAAAAAAGACATTGTCCTGAAACTTGCTGCCCTTAATGCATTCACCTGCAACCTGTCTTGAGCTCTAAGGCAGATCGGTATATACAGCTAGATGCAAAGGGGGAACTTACTGTGAATGAGGTAAATTTATCATGAATCCACCTTTATTCTCTCGATACAGCACTGACAGGACTCGGGAGGGAGACTGGAGCCAGCCTGCTTCTCAAACAGATAACTGCACTGCTGAACAAACACCACAGCAGAAGAGACTGGGAAGGAGCCTTAGCTAACTTACTTCTGCCAGTTCTTTTTGTCACCATGGCAATGGCCCTTTTCACTGTAAAAACGCTGGTGATTGATTATCCATCACTCAAGCTGACTCCCCAGTTATACAACGCTGCAGGGTTGTTTTTCAGGTATTCCAATTTAACAGATCTCCATTACCTGAGGCCTAAGTGTGTGTGTGTGTGTGTGTGTGTGTGTGTGAGAGAGAGAGAGAGAGAGAGAGAGAGCTTTGCAAAAATGCAATAGTGTAGAAGATATGAAAAGGACCACAGTGCAATAGTTTCATTTTCTCCAAACATAACCATCCCTTTAATTTCTAGTCTTTATGTTTCTATTAGGAATATGTCAAGTTTAATCATACATATGATTTTTAGTTCACATACAGCCAGATAGCTCCAAGGAGGGAGGAAGCTTGTGTACCTGCAGTTAAAATAACATTTGCTAATAAACAAAACTAGTAAGCCAACATTGTCGTGGCTTCTAAAATATATGAAGTGAACATTCACCCAAGAGTCACCCTCTAAAATCATATTCTACTGTAAAATTCAATGACAATTATATTTAATGTGAAGTTGTTTGACACAGTCGCTTTAAGTGATGTTGTTTACATACATATTGATACGCACCTCCCCTCCACTTCAGGAAGCTTCGCAGGTACTGTGGGAGGTTGTCATGGGCGACTGGCTTTATTAATGCATGACGCATGGTTGCACTCATACATTTTTTTCCTGAATCCTGCAGTTGTTGCTTTTGGTGCTTCAGAAAAAGCATGACAATATACAACGTGGAGTATGATGGTATAGGCAGAAACACAAATAATCTAGCTATCACAAAATCAATAAAAAAATATACTGAAAAAACATGGAAATTTCGTTATGCAAGGTAGAACAATATAATGACTGTATGCATGAGAGAGTGAATGGTCTCTTCACACATTTTTAACCCATGATAATTTAAAGTGTTTGTATTTGAAGATCCTTTGACTTTCTTAACCTTGTTTTTTATTATATATATATATATATATATATATATATATATATATATATATATATATAACACACACACACACACACACACACACACAGTACCAACATAGTACCTCCTAATCCATTGCTGAATGGAGCTTGGGAAGCACAGTGAGTGTACTGAAAGACAAATGATAAAAGAAAATAGCTATTACAGTCATTAAATTACTGCTCCTCCACTACATTCAGTTGACAGTACAGTCAGATGTTTTTCCTTTAGCTGTGGTAGGTTTGATCCAGCCAACATTACTGCTGTGTTATTGAACCTGTTTGGAGGAGGTGACCCCTGTGATGACCAGGCAGCATAAAGGTCATTTTTGTGCCTCTAACTCACAAATACTGATAGTTCAATATGTGTCTCTTCTGTCTCTTTCATAAGTCTGAGTAAAAAATCTTGTTTCTTATTTGAATCTGATAAATGTCTCAAATGTTTCTCTTAAGTAAAATTGAAGAAATGTATTGAAGCACCAACAATGACACTGAAAAAATGCTTTTTTGCTGTCATGTACTTGCACCAATGGCTGCAAGTATTAATTTTTTTACAGAGAAAATTCATCCTGCTGGTGGTCTGACCCTGATTCTGTGGAATACCTCCCCGAAAATGCAAATGTGTGTCAAGCCGTCAACAGGTAAAAAGATAAATAAAAAGCACAATATATATGTGCTTTGTCAGGCTCGGGTTGCCTCCAGTTTTTGCTCAGCTATGATCCATTATATAAGGAATAGTGCTGCAATGAATTACGTGATTGTTATTTGTATCATGGCTCTGGTGACATTATGAACCAGAAAAGCAAAGCCTGAGATGCAACCTGGAACAGGAAAAAGAAGAATATACAATGATTAAGCTTATGGTGCTTTATTTGTAAAGAATGATAAAATAGAACTAGATTTCACCTGATTCCCCCATGTGCGATATTAAAGCCTGATTTAAACCTGTATTTTAAAATTTCCAAACTACCCCAAAAGCAAAAAAAAAAAAAATGCAACCTGAAAAACAGAACATATTATATATAACAAAACTACATGTACAATGCTGCTGTCCACAAAAAGAAGAACATTTCACAAAGTATGAAGAATTTGACCAGGTGAGTGAGCTAGGAAGTCACACACCAGTGCCAGTGTGTTATGTTCCAAATGTTTCCAAACCAGAAAAAATACAGGGAACAAGACTGATCCACTTCTCTCCATTGTGAATTGTTTTGTTTTAGTTACGCAAGGACTGTATTGCTTTTAAGAAACTTGTCTACAGGGGAGCTCCCAAGTGGTGCACCCAGCAAAGGATGTGCCCTATAGCCTGGGGATCGCAGGTTCAAGTCCAGGCTATGTCACAGCTGACCATGACTGGGAGTTCTTTGGGGACAGCACACAATTGACCAAGCACTGCAGGGGAATCCACAGCTCACCACACAGCAGGGACCCCTATTCATCCCCATGGCATCGTTCTGCAGTGGAGCTTCCAGATCTGTGTACCATAGATACCATAGATCCACCTCTGGTACCATAGATCTGGTGGCCTCAAGGTGAAAAATGACAGATTGGCAGGAGCACATTTCAGAGGACATGTTCTCCAGCCTCCGTTCGGAGGGGAAACGAAGAAACTTGTCCACAGGGAACAATTAGGTAGCAGTTCCAGAGTTTGACGTTGAAAAGTTGGGCAGACACTTTGTAAATCACCCTGTGAAAGAAGCAATAACCTACAGTTGCTAAACATCTCCTGTACATACTGAAAGACTGTAGTGCTGTTCTGCAGATGTTTGTTTAGAAGGAAACATTTTGTGGTTCAAAATAAAAAAAAAAAAGTTTCATAGTAATGAGCTGAGCCTGCTGTGTTATAGTCTTAAAAGGAAGAAACCCTTATGAACATTTAGCACAGTGAAAGCATAGCAACATGTAATAAAGCATAATAAAAGCATGCTAAAACATAGTTTCGCATTATAAAGTAAAGCATATTCAACAACACGGAAAACAAGATAAACTATGCTAAATGCAAATAATTCCATGGTAAACGTTTTTCAGGGAAAAGAAGGTGGAGGTGTTTTTCAGTTTATATTATCTTTACAATTACAGCAAGTTTGCTTTAATTGCAGGAAGAATTGTTTTTTTTTTTTCTGTGCAGATTTTCACACCTGATCTATACATTTTATTCTACATTATCACAGATTCTGAAATAATTAATTTACAATAATGAAGTCTTGTGCCTAAGACAATGTTACTCATTAACCACTAACCCATGAAAATGGCTTCTTCTGTATACTGGCATATAGCATGTGTTTGTCAGACAGGTCTGGAAAAGAAAATACTGCATTTTGTTCCATTTTAACCTGAAATAGCATCAAACCAAATATGTCATTAGAATTAAAATGCAGGGGGCTAAGGCAGTTTTTGTCTGCATGTTGATGGTATGCCTCAGACAATATGCCGTTATCATTTTTCGGCAAATAAATAATTTACTACCCATATTTTTTTGTCATATTGAAATATGCTGACAGCATGAGAAAGAAAAGTTTGTTTACAGCAGATAGGAGAAGAAAAATCTATAGTCTAAGCCTATAGCTGTTCCTTGTTAATTATGTTAAATGTTAGCACTTCTCATAAGAAATGGCAGTCTGGTTTATGGAAAGTAGCACAGCCTGAACCAATGCAAAATGAATCATTTGCATGGACATTGATTACACAAAAAAATCAGTAGGAACAAAAATTATAAAACATCAATCCAATTCTGTTCTAAATACAAGCCCCATTTTGTATGTTATTGTCATTCTGGGGACTAATTAAAAAAAAAAAAAAACTTAGGCACATGCTAAAGGTTTGTTTATATGTATATATTACTTGATAACTTTTTAAAAGAAAATTCATACAGTCTGATTAAAACAAAAATGAGATATTCCCTGAAAGAATTTTAGGGCTTATTCAATCAAAGTATCAGACATAGGAGGACACCCCTGAAACACTCTGTTGCATTAGTAAAAGTGTAAAAAGAAAGTATGTTAAAAGTTATCATTAATTTAAAAGAAGCAAACAAACAAATAATATCCAATATTTATATACCACACCCCTGGTTATACTAAAACCGTTGTTACATGCTGAGCAGCTAGAATGCTGGCACCTACATTGGTTTATAAGATTTTTGAACAAGTTAAACACATTGGTATAGGTTTCTCATTCATTCCGTAGGTTTCAAAATAACATTTTTAATTGCTTCAGTGGTGTTTTATTTTGTTTTGTAACAAAAAAAGGGGGCTTTTATAATTTAAGTCCCCAGCTAGATCTGGTTGATAGTCTCCTCTGGGGGTATGAAGGAGCCCAGATAGCCTGTTACCTAGGGGGGGCCTCTTGTACATGACAGGGGTCGACAATCTACTACCTCAAATTAGCTCAGCACTTAATTGCCCTCTCATCTTTTCATGCTGTCCTATAAAGCTGTGTGTTTCTGTCTTCCATTTCTTATGAAGCTGCATGTATTCTCCTAATACTTCACAGCTGTTTGTGACACAATGCCTGTCTTCACAGCACAACAACCATAGTTCCATTAGTTGTTACTTTTGCAGGCAGAGGCTCAGGGAGAGACCATACTTTCCACTACAGAGCTGAGCTGTTTTGGCTGTGTATCACCCCTACCAGGCTTATGGCAGAGTTGTTAATAATGAAATTAAACAACCTTACTTAAACAGCCTGATGAGCACTTGTTCCTGGGTTAATGTTGATAAACAGCTGATCAAAGCTTTATAGAACATGGTGCCGCCACCTAAGGTTTGGCTAATAACAGCTGTATAGAAGGTCGCCCAGGAATTAAATATCTGCAACCTTGTTATCCACCTTACACACCCCAATAGTGAACACAAAACAATAAGAGAAGAGGAAACAAATAAAATTCAATACAACAAGGTTTACTAAGGTAAGTATTTCTTATAAGCCCAAAAACTAATCTACAGCACACAATCTGTTAATTGTGAAATAGTAATAACAACTACTTAACACTTTAGAAGCTGTACTGAAAACAAAGTATTAATATACAGTTTATAAAATATATTGAACACAGTAAACCAAATAAACAGAAACAGTGACAATCTATAAACCCCAACGTTAACTAAGGTAACCTGGAAAATAAGGGCTATATGGCCTAAAGTGTATAATACTGGTCCCTATGGGTATACCCAACTAGTTGCAGGCCTGATCGTTCCTTCAGGCTTTCCCTCTGAAGCCCAAATAACATCCACAAACACAAATATAACTAACTAGCTAAATATATAAAAAGGATGGCAAAGGATTGCACTCACTGATTCTCCACATGTAGACTTTCCCATAGAAAGATGGAGGGGTGCCAGATGTAATAAAAGTCCTACTTTATTAACCAAAAGTCAATCCTCTTGAACCTTCTCAGGTGCCATAGTAACCCAGGTGATGGGAAACCTGGATGCTATCTTGGTTGACAGGATAGCACTGGATGGAGTGATGAAGTCTAGAATGGTAGCTTTCCCTGAGTATGCCCTGTGTCTAGATGACTACTGAACATATAGTAATAGATTTCAAGTTTTGTACATATAATTTTGCCTAATGTTTACTGCTTGGTAATATTACTGCTAGTAACCTGATTAATTAGTGTATTGTATTGAATTCAAACCAAATTCAAAGATATTTACTATATACAGTACTTGCTGTATCTCTTGCTGCACATTGCTTACATCTCTCCCTTCTCTTCCTCTTGCCCCTCCCCTCTGATTTGCTCACAGGTTCTCTTTCCTGCCTTTCACAACAAATTCTATTAGCTGCTACCAGAGTTGCTGTAACTGTCTTTTGACCCTTGTTTGACAGCACCTTTACTTTTATACTGGCTACACTCTCCCCCCATTTAAATGCCTGTATGCCCTCATATAGTAAAACTATCCCCATATGATACTAGCAGAGAGGCTAGTTTGTCAGAAGCCCCTGGGGAAAAGGAATGACACCACTTGGGCAGCTAGGCAGGTCTTGAGGCCCACTATTAGTGTCAACGTAAATCATCATTCACTTGTGAACTATTTGGAGTGGAAAGTTCACAGAAACACCAGGTTTGTCGTAAGTGAGTCTCATTGGGGGTTTCACTGATCTTTCTGATCTGTGGGGAAAACTAGGTTCATCCATGTGCATCAGGGCTATCATTCACCACAATGGAGGGGATTCCTCGTCTCGTATAACTGCTTCAGTCTCGAAGTCGCCTTCTCCTATATGCAACACAATCTGCTCCTGAGCCTGATCTTCATGTTCTGTTGGCAGATCACCCTCATCTGTCAAACTTGGTTGAGGGGAAGGCACCTCTAGCCAGAACCCAGTGAAAGAGCACAGAATGTTGCTTCATCGGAGTGGCTTCTAGGAGGAGGTTCCCGGTAGAAGGGGGGCATAGTCTCCAACTTGTTGGCCTACTACCGGAGTTTGGTCTTGGGGGAGTCGTTGGGCTTTGCTTCCCTTCGGCTACTCTCAAAGTGTCCAAGTGGTAGCAAATGGTTGTGATGGAGGGGTTTAACCACTCCTTTTTCTGGACGTGCTTAGTATACCAGCCGACCTTGTAGTTTTGCAACTACCAAGTACGGGTCTTGCTGCCATCCGTTAGCAGTCTTTTGCTTCCTGGTTACTCCCAAGTTCTGTATTAGCACTTGATCCCCTTCAGCTAAGGTCTGATCTTGTACAAGCCGGTCATACCACTGCTTATTCCCTCATTGTTTCTTCTCTGCTGCATTTGTGGTGAGCCGGTAGGCCTCCTGTAGTTCAGCCCAAGTGGGGTGACATACTGGTGGTGGGGTTGCTCTTGTTGATCTTCATGGGCTACTCCAAAACACAGATCCACTGGCAAGTGAGCATCCCTCCCAAACAGCAGGTAATATGGAGAGAAACCAATGACATTGTTCTTGGTACAGTTTTCTTGCTGGGTTCTAAGGCTCCTAACATATTTAACAGTATTCTTTTAAAGCACTCTGCCTGAGGGTCGTGCTGTAGATGATATGGTGTGGTTTGTGATTTCTTAACCCCCAGCAGGCCAAGCAATTCTTTAATGAGACCACTCTCAAAGTTCCTCCTTGGCAGGGAGACCATAATGCACGAAAAACTATCCCCATAATACCTGAGCAACGGTGGTGGCTTTTTGGTTTGGGAATGCTTGGGCGTACCCAGTATAGTGGTCAGTTAACACTAATAGTTTTGCCACGCCCTTTCTATCTGGTTCAATGGAACGAAAATCGATGCAACTCCCTCTTGCCCCTCCCTGCTGATTTGCTCACAAGTTCTCTTTCCTGCCTTTCAAAACAAATTGTATTGGCTGCTACCAGAGTTGCTCTAACTCTTTTAACCCTTGTTTGACAGCACCTTTATTTTTTATACTGGGCTACAGCTGTATTTACAAATCTTTTGACTTGAAGAGAGCAGGGGTGTTAACTTTATATCCTTGCTCAAAACTTACCCACGATTTGGGGATGCGATGTTCAATTTAAGCAGACCAATTCTGTTCAATTATGTTCCCAAAGAAAAAAAAAATACAAAAATAGGGTTGTTCAATTTATTTTTTATTTATGGAACTATAATTACAGTTTATGAAATTACTATGGACCCGATTTTCAAAAGGTGAAATTTTCACTCTACAACACAATATAGCAAAAAAGCAATTACTTAACAGGGCTATCTTTTAACAGTGTTGTGAAAGTGCCCAGGAATGATTCTGCTCTGTTGTAACTATCTACTTGAAACTATATGACACAAATCATTGTTGTTAATAATTAATACTTGTCAGTATGTTGAGAGTAAAAACTATAAACAAATTATCAAAACCTATTATTTTCAAAATGACATACAACCATAGCAAGCAAGGATAAAGTAAGGGTTTAAGTGCCCCCAACAATGTAGTTGAGCACACGGAATAATGAATAAACTTGATTGCAATTGATTTTTATGTGTCACAGAAAATTGTATACTTCATAAAAAGCCGGTATGTTGAACAATCTGTTTGAGAAAGTCTGAAGATTACAGCACTAGTTATTGCAGCTGGGACATTGTTAGATGTGAAGTTTATTGGGGGTGAGGGGGATTCAGATGGAGGTATTGAAAGCCCTTTCTATGACCTGATGATGATTATTCTCCTGTTTATCACCAAAAAAATAAAGAATACTAGACTGTTACAATAATTGACATTGATTGGTACTCATTTGTATAAATGAGGGAAATGCAGCTGTTGTGAAATTAATACTTTTTTTTAAAAGGCTTCATTTGATACCTGCTGACAAAAAGATAAATGTAAAAGAATTACTCTGAAAACTCAAGAGTATTTGCATAGTCCTAAATGTGGTGGTCTAATTTTCATACCCTTTAAGATGTTTCTGGTTCCTTCTATCGTTGGAATAGGATTTAGTATGTAACGTACATCACTGTGCTGTGCTTAACTGAATGTAAACCATGAACCCCCCCCCCCACACACACACACTTCTGTTTCCATGGTTTTAAATTGGCTCCCAATTCAGACGGGAGCCCAAATTCTCTGGTCCGATTTAATGTCAATCAAAGATGTTGTAGTGGGTGGGAACACGCCATATAATGGGACATTTTGGCTGGTAATAAATTCTGCGGATTTGCTACCGTGGGTGATTTTGACTGTTTTTGAATTTCTGATTTTTTGCTTGGCATATTCACAAATAAAAATGCAACACAGTTTTGTATTTATACTTTTAATTCCAAAAACATTAAAATAATTGTTTACTTAATGAAAGCTGTCTGCTAAAACAGTATCTCATTTTATAGCATCTACAGTGTCACTATTGATTAGAAAGCCTTTATTTGTTGGTGAACCACAAAGAAGGCTTTCTAGTCAGTTACAATATTTATTGTTCTTATGTGGCCCTTCATTTTAAGGTACTGGTAAACATTTACAATAAGCATTTGCTATCTCTGTTTTAAAACTTCGATATGGTCCACAACATAACACAGTGGAATGATCACAGTATCATGTACCGTGCCTATAGAAAGTCTACACCCAATTTCAAAATGTGTTGCCTTATAGCCTGTAATTAAAATAGGTCGTCCCTCCAAACTGGATAACCGAGCAAGGAGGAGACTGATCAGAGAGGCTACCAAGAGGCCAATGGCAACTTTGCAAGAGCTACAGGCTTTTATGGCCAAGACTGGTCAAAGTGTGCATGTGACAACAATATCTCAAGTACTCCACAAATCTGGCCTGTATGGTAGTGTGGCAAGAAGGAAGCCATTACTCAAGAAAGACCACCTTGAATCCCATTTGAAGTATGCAAAAAACTCAGGAGATTCTGTATCCATGTGACAAAGTTTTGTGGTCTGATGAAACTAAAATGGAACTTTTTGGCTTAAATGCAAAGCGTTATGTTTGGTGCAAACCCAACACAGCGTATCGCCCAAAGAACACCATCCCTACTGTGAAGCATGGTGGTGGCAGCATCATGTTATGGATGTTTCTCATCGGCAGGGACTGGGGCACTTGTCAGGATAGAAGGGAGAATGAGTGGAGCCAAGTAAAGAAAAGTCTTTGAGGAAAACCTGTTGCCCTCTGCAAGAAAGCTGAAACTGGGACGGAAGTTCACCTTTCAGCATGACAACGACCCAAAGCACACAGCCAAAGCTACACTGGAGTGACTAAGGAACAAAAATGTAAATGTCCTTGAATGGCCCAGTCAGAGCCCACACCTAAATCCAATCAAAAATTTGTAGCATGACTTGAAGATTGCTGTCCATCAGTGCTCCCCAAGGAACTTGGCAGAGCTTGAACAGTTTTGTAAAGAAGAATGGTCAAATATTGCCAAATCTAGGTGTGCAAAGTTGGTAGAGACCTATCCCAACAGACTCACAGCTGTAATTGCTGCCAAAGGTGCTTCCACCAAGTATTAACTCAGGGGGTGGAGATGTATCCAATTATTCAGTTTTGTATTTTTTATAATTTTTTTTTTCTCAATAAAAACTTTTTTCTCCTTAACAGTGTGGAATATGGTGTGTAGATAAGTGGGGAAAAAAATCCTCATTAAAATGCATGAAACTCTCAGCCTCTGACACAACAAAATGTGAAAAAAGTTCAAGAGGGTGTAGACTTTCTATAGGCACTGTAATGGTAGGACAATATTGTCACGTGTGAAAGCCATAACTATATAAAGCTCAAACAAAAATGCTTTAATTTGCTTCACAATAATTTCAAACTGGTTAATAGACTAGTAATCACTGGTAAAATCAGCTGAGTTTTATATACGGTTCAGAATTTTTTTAAATGTTTTTGTTTTATTTATGGACTTTCCGATATCTGCACAATGGGTATCTTCAGTAATAGCACTATCTACAACGTA
The DNA here is from genome assembly GCF_017654505.1 of Polyodon spathula. Lineage (NCBI taxonomy): Eukaryota > Metazoa > Chordata > Actinopteri > Acipenseriformes > Polyodontidae > Polyodon > Polyodon spathula. The sequence continues at coordinate 60,977,375 of NC_054537.1, forward strand.
TCGACAGTAGCAATCAACATTTTGTTACAAACTTTCTAGCAAGTCTGACATAAACAATGTTGGCTGTTACTTAATTAAACCCTTGCACAAAAACTCCACAAAAATGCTTAACAAAAAAAGAACAGTCCTACAGTGGCAGGCACAGTTTACAGTGCCTCTGGGTTTCTGATGGCATCAGATCAATTCCAAATTTTTTAAATACTTTGATGGAAATGTCCGGTCTGCTTTTAAAGTTTTCAAGCAAATTGGCTTCATCACTGCCATTCTCGTATCCACTTTGACGTGACACATTATTTCCCTTCTTTAACCTGTTCTGCATTCCAATCTGCCAGAGGATGTGGAGGCGTACCTGTTATCTTTTGAATGGGTAGCCACTAGGGAGGCGTGGCCAAAAGCACAATAGGCTGGCATTGTGGCCACATTTCTAATTGGCGACGCTTAAAAAACATATGACCTTGAGCAGTCGGCTACAGAATATTACGAACAGTTCAAAGGAGAAATTCTGTTGAGGGCATGACTATCCAGGTTTCAATAACCTGGTTAAATTAAAAGGGAAATTGGCCGTCCCTGAGGTAAATTATACAGAGAGCGATTTCAGCCCTGTAAAGAGCGTCTGTCAAAAATTCCCATTTACTGATACGGAATTGTTTAGACCGGTAATAAAGGTTTTTAAAAGCTGAAATGAAAGGAGGGTCTACAAATATAAAGGGGCCCCGATAGTAACTAACAGTTGTGATGTGCTGGTGGGGGATGGTACAAAACGGGCCAGTAAATGCGTCAGTACTGAGTATGTTCCTCAGCAAATTATTGATGAAACCAGAAATGTACAGGTTTGGTAGAAGGGAGTGAAACTGATGTTTTTGAACAATTGGGTTATCAACATGTGCATTTTGGTAGAGATCAAGCCAATGACCCCACATGAAATAATTTGGGAACTCAGGAGGTCCAAATAAATGGAATTCCCATAGAGGGAGCCAATAAAGGTGCAGTACTTTACTATATTATAAAAAATGATCTCCCATGTAGCTCAGCTAGGAGAAGATCATATAGAGCAATTGTTAGTACTGCACCAGTACAGGTATATGGTTATGCGCTTGGCACATATTCATTTATTCAGAGCATACTTAGGAGTTGAGAAAACTACACAACACATTCTAAAAAGGTTTTACTAGTTGTGTACTGTGAACAGGATGGCTTTGCAGGGGTGACATCAGAACAGAAACACACTCCACAACAAGGACTGGCGGATGAAAACTGAGATGCAATGACTGCGCTCAGTGTTTTAAATAAACAAAAAGGTTTAAACAAAACAGCACACGGCACTTGACGCCAAATAAAACAAACAAAATGACAAAATAGTAAACAAACAGTGGACGAACAGACAAACACGGTGAGTTAAATTATTTAGTTTTACTTCTCTATTTAGTTTTCTTCTTCTCCCCACCCATTCTCCACTCACCAAACATACAACCCTGCGTGAGTGAAAACATGCTGCTTTTATGCAGCTGTATGGAGACTTGATTGCTAATCAGTCATTCAGTTGGAGTCTCGGTACAACTGCACGTGAAGTAATAAAAGTGCAATTCCCCTTACTCACATATTATTACATTTTACCTGCATATGAAGTGCTGTGCAATCCTCGTGCCTAAATACAAACATACATTTTAAACACGCATGCTCATAACCCATATTTATATCCTGTGTATTTTATACATAAAATCCAACATTAAAACACTACATACAACATAAAACACTAATAAACATAAAGGGGTGGGACAGTCCGCCACATGTGCCCCCCCTTTTGCCCAGCACACCTGGCCTCAATGGCCACCTCCTTCCTCGGTCCCAAAGTCCTGGTCGTAGTCCTGGGCCAGGAACGGGCAGCAACGGGTCAAAGGTGGCGGCCACAGTTGGAGGTCCTCCTCCCACCCCAACAATCGTAGTGGCCAAGGCAATCCTGGCAACTGCCTGGCTGTCTGTGGGGGTGGCCTCCTGACCTTACCCCCTTCTCTGTAGTCGGCAGCAACCTCCTGTGGGGCTCCGGCCACCAAATTCCCTGCAGCGAAAGTGCTGTGGGGGGAGATGGTCTCCTGAACTCTTCCCCCCTTCTTCATAGCTGGCAGCTCCCCTTTGTTGGGCTCCGGCCACAGTATTTCCTGCGGAAAAGCAGGGCTGACAGCAACACCAGGCGACGGCAGCAGCAGCGGACCCTCGGGAGGCGACGGCATCAGTAGCGGACCCTTGGGAGGCGAACTCGGGAGGGGAGCCCCTGGCCATAGAGGCGGCAGCAGGAGCTCCACTTCTCCCTCATACCCTGTAACCGGTAGCTCCCCAGGCGATGCATGGCAGGCATCTTTGAGCGGTAGAGATGGAACCAACAGGTACTCACCTTCTGCTGGTGGAGGTGGGAGCTGCAAGCAGCCCTCCCATGGCAATGGAGGCAGAACCAGCAGGAATTCACACTCAGCTGGTGGAGGTGGGAGCTGCAAGCAGTTCTCCCATGGCGGTGGAGGTGGAACCAGCAGGAATTCACACTCTGCTGGCTGAGGTGGGAGCTGCAAGCTGTCCTGCCATGGTAGTGAAGGCGGAACCAGCAGGAATTCACCCTCTGCTGGTGGAGGTGGCAGCTGCAAGCAGTCTCCTGTCAGCAAAGGTGTGACCAGCATGTCTTTATATGGGCACACATCAGGGAGGTGCCCATACTTCAGACAGGCGAGGCACCATCTAGCCCCTCCTTCCTTTAGCTCGCTCTGATGCTCATGCCACCTCTCCATGTACTCCTCCACTTTATCCATTTCTTTTCTTTTTTTTCCTTCCAAACGAAAAAAAAACACTCCTTTTATGAAAAAAATTAATTCACCCACCGTATTTCTGGTCTGACACTTGGAGGCGCTGTCGTCCCGGTTCTGACACCATATGTGAACAGAATGGCTTTGCAGGGGTGACGTCAGACCAGAAACACACTCCACAACAAGGACTGGCGGATGAAAACTGAGACGCAATGACCCCGCTCAGTGTTTTAATGAAACAAAAAGGTTTGAACAAAACGGCACACGGCACTTGATGCCAGATAAAATAGACAAACAAAATGACAAAACAGTAAACAGTGGACAAACACGGCGAGTTAAATTAATTCTTTAGTTTTACTTCTCTTTTTGTTTTCATCTTCTCCCCACCCATTCTTCACTCACCGAACACACAACCCCGAGTGAGTGAAAACATGCAGCTTTTATGCAACTGTACTGAGACTCGATTGATAATCAATCATTCAGTTTGAGTCGCGGTACAACTGCACATGAACTAATAAAATGTAATTCCCTGTGCTCACATATTATTACATTTTACCTGCTGGTGAAGTGCTATGCAGTCCTCGTGCCTAAATACAAATATGCATTTTAAACACTCGTGCTTGTAACCCATATTTATATCCCGTGTATTTTATACATAAACACCAACATAAACACACTACATACAACATAAAACATTAATAAACATAAAGGGGTGGGAGACTCCGCCACAGTATACATAATGAAGTTGAACGATTTTGTATCGGCTGTCCTGTGTCAGAAAACTAGTCCCCATTCAAAATTCAGAGCCCCGTTGTTGCTCCTCCCCATCATAGAAACTACATTTAAATGGATCGCTATGGACCTGGTTGGGCCTGCTAACACAGTCAGCCCGGGGATGTTAATTTATTTTGGTAATACTCAACTATGCAACAAGGGATCCTGAGGCCATACCTCTTAGAAGTACAGGTTCTAAAACATGTTTACTAGGTAAAAAGTGTTTACTAGAGAAGGAATTCCCAACAAAAATCTGACTGCCTAGGGTACCCTGTTTGGTCTGCTAAAAATTAAGCCAATACAAACATCTGTTTACCATCTGTTTGACAGGTTTATGAAATGTTTGAACAAAACGCTCAAGCACATGTTAAAGAAAGTAATACATAAGGATGGGAAGTCTAGGACTTGCTACTCCCATATCTAATGTTCGCTATTCAAGAAGTACCACAATCGTCCACTAGGTTTTCACAATTTGAGTTACAATATGGTCGTCAGCTCGGGAATTCTCGACATAGCTAAAGAGAATGGGAGGAGCAACCCAACAGAGGGAAAAATATCATAGACCATGTAATTAAAAATCTAAATGCTCCTTTCTTTAAATTTTCTCTCATCAAAGAAAACCATTACTTCTTATATGCTAACAGCAAAATACTAGAGCTGAAAAGCTATACAACCCTATGTAAATTATTAAAGAAAAGTATATTTAAATGAAGCACTAGCTCACCAAATATGATATGTGTTGCTTGAAATGAATTTACACAAATGTCAATTAAACAATACTAAGTACAAATCATTTAAAGGAGGACAAGGATATTAAAACTATGTTCTTACTTCTCGTTAGACAAGAACAAAATACTCAACTAGTTGGTTGATCTCAAAACGTTGTCATGTCGGGTTCCAGTAATTCAGCATTAACAGCATGGCTAGGTAACCCTTTCAATACCTCCGCCACTTTTAAAGTGCCTTCCTCCCTCTGCCCTAACTATATGTCCACTTAATTTCCAGCTATGTCCTCTGGTGCTGGTTTCTTTACTGCTCTTCAAGTATTGGATTGGGTTAACTCCTTGTTAGCTCAAAGTTTTTAAAGACTCCAGTCAAGTCACCTTTAATTATTCATTGTTCTAAGCTAAATGTATTTCCCTCAGCCTATCTTCATAGGTCATTCCTTTATGCCCTGATTAGCACTTCCTGTGCTGTTGGTAACTTCCGTTGATGTAGTTTACATGGTCTTATTGGCATATGGAGTAAAATTTACGTACGACTCAGGAGGCGGTTAGCTAGGCTAGAAAGAGTATTTTAATGCCTTGGTTAGCAGTGCTTTAAAGTAGGGTTGGATGCTGCATTGTTTTGCAGATCCATAATATAATTTGTCCTTTCTTGCACCCAATTTCTCTGTTAATGCTTTTAAAAAATGGTAAAATAGTATTAATGCTCAACTCTTTTTTTTTTTTTTTATCTGTTAGTTTTTGTTCAGTCTTTATCCAGAGATGGTTGTGGTACATGAGCTTTTTATTTATAATTTATGAAGCTGGTCCATTCTATTGGTACAGTAGATTGAGGTTGGGGAATGTTCATCATTACAAATAGCTACAGATATTTAACATGTACTGTTGTGTTGTTGTATAGTGTAGGGGTGTTTTTTTTACAGTAAAATTAAGAGCATTCTTTGTTCTCTGGTTTCTGTTTCCAGCACTTATAGCATACCTTATTTCAGAAAAAAAATATCACTGAGATTTTGTAGAGTTTGTTATGTTTCTGGGTCAACACTGGTGATGGTGTCTTGTATTGAAAGATGCTGGAGGCGTTAATAAAGTTTATCGAACTACTATATTATGAATTATATGAATTATATAGAGTTATATCTCTGATGCACATCCTACTCTTAACAAGTCTTTCAGGAGCTAACGTGGCAACTCTGCCCCTGAATATTGAATGTGCCCAGTATATAGCGTCCTCTGGAACGACTCTACTCAGGCTCATTGGTTGAGGATACAATAGTGCTGTGCATAGCCTATCATCACTGAGAGAGAAAGAGAGAGATAATAAATATTGACTCCATCCAGCATTGTGTTCAATATATTACTAATTGTTTTATCCAGTATTTTTAAACTTGTATTTTCATCTAATTAGTTTCATCTAACAGGTTCACTCCAACCTGTGTAGCTTTGAATGTTTCTTATTCTTACTGTGAATGCCTGCAAAGACAACAGGGCTAGCCAGATAATGTTTGTTGGGTTGGTTTTTCATGTGTACACACCTAGTAACTGAAGACATTGTATCTGGTAGATATAGTTGTTAATGGAAGTTTTAGGGGACGCAGGAGGGGAGGCAGCAAGCTGTGCAGCAGGATTGCTATGGTCATTTTTACGCATTAAATTAAAATTTTATGGGTATCTCTGATTTTTCAATGCGTAAAAATGGCAGGTACGCAGCTTATCTGGACCGCTGCATTGCATACATCAAGATTCTCTACCTTTTAAGGTGTGTGTAACAGGGCGAGGAGCCCTGTACATTTATTTATTTGTAGGGTCTCCCCCTCCACCCCTGTGTTATTTTGTATTATGATTTATTGTTTAATTAAATGATGGCATAGCCATGCATTTTGTTTTGTTTTTATTTTGGCAGCTCATCCTCTGTCAGTAAGTAGAAAACTTGTGCAGAATGTGACCGAGGCATTAATAAATAATTGGTAGCTAGTTAATCCCTCGGTCACTAATATAAAAGCCTGCAGCTCTCTGCACTCCGGTTGGGAGTCCAGAGGAGTGAATGTGAGGGAGTGAACAGAAAAAAAAACAAAACTAAAAAATCTGTGAAGGCTACTCCCCATCCGGACCTTAAGGGTTGTTTTGTGTTCGCGACCTGTGTTTTTGTGTTTGAGATTTGTTTTATTTAAAACCTTTATTTTTGCTCGGTGAGCAGTGTTTTTTTGTTTGAATATTATGTTTGTTTTTCTGTTTAAATAAACACGATGCTGCAGCGCCTTTTTCACTGCAGTACCTTGCCTGTGTGTTCTTGTTCCTGCATTCTGGTCTGACGTCACCACACATCATTCCTGCCACTATCCTTATAGTTTAAGGGACATGCAATATGAAAATAAATAAGGAAAATGAAGCAAGTGTAATTTCATGGTGTGACTATCATTTTAAGTAAAGCATTATCATTACAGCATGGTGTTTTAAATGTAACAATTTCCAACAATTCTGTTGGCAATCCCTTTTTTTTTTAAATGTGTAGCTCTGGGAGGGGTCCTCTAATGATGTTTTGCATATTTGTTAACCCTTAATATCTGTTTTCATCTCAGAAGTGCCCAGTTCTGAATATCTCTGTACCACACCTGATAAACACAGAGGGACACATTCTGTACAACCTGACCGGTTACAGTGTGGAGAAATATTTACTTAGGACATCAAACAGATTTGATTACAAGAGGTAACTGTAGTACCTACAGTGCAAAGGATAATCAGGTGACACACTAGGGATACTACCTGAATCTTTTCATTTCTCAGACACTGACTTCTTAAGGGTTCAGCACTCCTCTTACACCAAATGCAACTCCTTGTTTATTGTCGTTTCCAAATTTGCTTCCTTGCTCACCTCAGTCACTTCGTGCCACAGCCAGTGTCTGTTCCCATTGATATCATTATATTCTAGAAGTTTTCACTCGCTATGGATTTGGTGTGAGGAAGGCTTAATCAAAATCTATGACCTACAGCTTTGAGATATTGATTTTGATATTCAATGCAAACCTGTGTTCTATGATTCTCTACATCAAGTGTAATCATAGGTATCAAACAAGAAAAACTGGATAAATGCTGCTGCTGCACTGTCAGAACCTCATAGCCCAGAGAATAGTTGAGGTAGTGATTTCATAGTTACAGGTTTATAAACACAGCATGTTGCATGACCCAGGTGCTGTCCAGTAAAAATGAAATGTTTCACTTTCATTTTGTTTTAACCTCAAAAATATTAATGATACAGATCAGACACTTGTTTACGTATGCATTTTGCTTCATGTTTACAAATTATTGTATTCTCCTGGCACTGCCCTGGGAGATGCATAGTTTTTATTTGTTTTTAATATTTTTTTCCCCAGATATGGTGGTTGGTCACAGCACAACAAAGTGACTGCTCAGACACAGTGTACAACTTCCTGTGTCCTTCTACTGGCTGTCACCCTTTTAAGCTTTGCACATGGCTTTCATTTATAATTACTGCCAGGTGCAGGTCATAATTGACAATTAACAATGATTAAAACATTTACATGTGTTTTTATTAGGGGATATTGTATCCCCTCCCTGCCTGCACTACTATATATATATATATATATATATATATATATATATATATATATATATATATATATATATATATATATATATATATATATACACACACAGTTGTAATCAAAAGTTTACATACCCCAATGGAAATTTATAATTTCTAGACATTTCTTGTCAAAATAAGGTGTAGCAAAAGTTTTGTTTTTGTGAATGAGGAAAAAGTTACAAGAAATTAATCATTTCAGTAATTTACTGCAAAACTCAACAAATGCAAATTTAAAAGTATTCATACCCTTTGATGTTATATATAGAATTGTCTACAAGTTGCTAGAAATTTCAGTATGATAATGTAGAACCTAATTCTGGAAAAGTCTAGAAAATGTTGGACTGTGAACATTCTTAGAGAGTATAAAAGGGTTAGGCATAGGATGATTGATGTCATTACCAATAATTCAATATGGGAAAAAATATAGATCTATCTGAAGACCTTAGGCAGAACATTACTTATTGTCATAAAGCTGGAGAAGGATACAAAAGATTTCCAAGCATTTGAGTATCCCAATTTCAACTATTGTTTCTGTTATCAAGAAGTACAAGACTCGTGGTATTGGCACAACGCTCACCTTGGTCTGGAAGAAAGAAGGTTCTTTCACCAAGAACAAGTACAGGAATTGTGAGGAAGGTTAATAACAATCTGAGATTGACTGCCAATGATATTCAAAGTGAACTGGCTGCAAGTGGGACTGAAGGTCTCTATGGTCTCAGGCCAAGGAAAAAGCCACTCTTAGAAAAAGTCACAAGGAAAAATTGTTTAACTTTTGCAAAATGGCATTTTAGTTATGGATATGAGTTCTGGTCAAAGGTTTTGTGGAGTGATGAAACAAAAATGAAGCTATTTGGTCATTTGGAGAAAGTCTGGTGAGGCATACAAAGAAAAAAACACCATACCTACTGTCAAGCATGGAGATGGTAATATCCTTCTATGGGTCTGTTTTTCCTCTAACGGTACAGGAAATTTAGTTCCAGTACATGATAAAATGGATTCCATACCATACCAAAAGGCCAATCATCTGAAACCCTCCGCTACAAAACTTGGTTTAAGCACAACTGGACGTTCCAACACAACGACGATCCAAAGCACACATCAAAATCTACTTCAGAATGGTTAAAGAAGAATAAAATCAAGGTTCTGGAATGGTCTAGTCAAAGTCCCGATCTAAATCCGATTGAGAATCTTTGTTATGAGTTGAAGAAGGCTGTGTACAAGAGTCTTCGGAATTTGAATGAATTGGAACAATTTTGAGATGTTAAAATTCATTAAAGAATCATACCAAAAGCTCATAGACAAATATCCTAATCGGGTATGTAAACTTTTGTTATTCCACTCAAGTCCACAACATTGTAAATGAATTGTATATAATTGTTTATAGAACATACTATACATCGTTCTGTACTACCTTTCATGTTTTGTTCAGGTCTGGCACAACCAGCAGGGTTACCACGCAGCACCTTCATATTTAAATCAACTGAATAATTTAATTCTTTGAGCCATACTGCCTTTTTTTAATTCAGGATGAGAAATATATAATTCCAATATATATATATATATATATATATATATATATATATATATATATATATATATATATAATATATATACGACTAGACACTGAGGTTCTGCAGTAGAGACTAGCATTACTGTGATGTATGCAATGTAACCCATTATAGACAATACATTGGCACTGTTTATTTTACTGTTGTAAGATCATGGTCTTTTCTATTAATTTCTTATTTTTCTGTCTACTGTTTAAATATTACCGTTCAGTTTACTGCAGGTTGTGTACAGTCCTAGTTAACATTGTGTTCTTTAAAGAAGATTGCACATCGTAGCAGGAGCTGGGCTGTTAAAGCAAATTCATGCAAGCACATGTTTGTTATTATTTAAGTTTGATTTTGTTGTAGAATAAATGTGGTGCTTTAAATAGTGAAGTGTTATTCACCGAAGCCATGAATATTGTATGTCTCTTCTTGCTGCTGGCAAGTGGTTTTAAAATGAGGTAGTTAGCATTTTGTTTCTTGATAGCTGACAAATTCCCTGGAGTAATTATTTGAGTTATCATTTAAGGGAGTAAGAGCAGACTCTCCAAACCGTAAGCCTCCATTAAATGGTGTAGTTATCATATCAAATTGTAAACCGGGTTATTTTTGTGTAAACAACACCATTTTTAAAGCAGAAGGACATATTTTAATAAAAAGTTGCTACATTTCTTTGAGTGTTTTAAGCTATGACTACGCAGCCTTTTGCAGTGCATGTATTCTTTCATTGCAGTGAAAGTGCCATGCAGATTCATTACATGTTGTGACTATCCCACAAAGAAAACATGTTGCTAACATTGCTGTAAAAGCAGACTGCATAACTGAATCTTTCTCTTTTTTTTCTTAGCGAAGGGCAAACAAATGTTTTGGTTTTCTGAGGAGCTATGTATTTCTATAATGTTTTATAGTTGTTGTAACTGGTTTGTATGCTGTCCTGAAAATTAAATGCTTGGTAATACTGCATGGTTACATGGTAATTACATTGTAAATACACAAACATGTTTAATAACAACATATCCAAGTTTGTTATAAGATGTGTCAAACCATTTTCAAGTGGTGTGTATTTGTGTGGCTGCTCCTTTAGGAATTACTCTCCACAGTCACCCATATGGAGGAGCCTTGCTAGATGAAGACAGAATGTAAATAATTACTATAGAAACAGGTACTGTGATTTCAGTCCTGATAACACTAAGGAAGACCAAATATTACCAGGAAACTTTAGCACTAATCTTTAACTACCTATTACTGCCTTAGGTAAGGTAAACAAATTAATTGAATTGTGTTAAATATAATAACATTTTCAAAAAGCATTTATGTATCAGGCCCTAGTCACAAAGTTTAATATGCTTGTAACTGTACTACATTGTCATTCCTTTGTAGGGTCCATTGAATTGAATATTTGAGGTACAAAATTACTTCCATCTAAACACTTGCGCTTAATTTACCTCAAGTTTTACAAATCAGGTGCATCGACCTCACAGTAAACATTACACTGTCCACACTGCATAAACCAAAACTCAGATTATTTTTCATTCTGTATTCATTGATTGTAGATGTTAAAAGTAAAATCGAGCGTGTTTCAACCTCAAGTGGCCATCCTCAGTGTTTAACACAGTGTTTCCCAAACATTTCAAGGTTGCACCGCCTTATTCTGCACCAAAATATTTGTGTCACCCCATTTTCAACCATTTCATTTTCAGATGCGTTGCATAAAAACATATCAAATGTGTCTGAGCTGCTGCATCAGTTGCTTCGTCCAGCTGCTGCACACATTTGGTTCCCCTGATCTTTGCTTGTACCTGCAGAAGCACACCTGAAAACATTTCTTGAATTAAATAAGACACCTTGAAGGAAGCTTTTAGTGCCTTTGTTGGCATTGATGTTGTCTGAACCATTGATAGTTTGTTTCTCAAAATCACTGCATTTCTTTAAAAAAAAAAAAAAAAAAAATCTCGAGGTTTATCTGCAAAGTCTTTATGATTTGTATCTAAAGGTCGCTTTCATTTGTTTGGCACTATACTTTCTGCTGCTAAAACAGAATAACAGATGACACATTCTCTGTTTTTAACATTGACAGTAAAGCTGAAAGAAATTTAATCTGGGTCATATTTTTTGTGTTCTGCTCAATGACCTGGTTGTAGATGCCTCCTCATGTTTCCTCTTCCACCTAATAAACTACTTGATAAAGCTATTCCGATCAACTGTGCTATCAACATGTCTCTTTTAACGCTATGCCAATAAATTTCAGATGTCACAAAAGTGTCTTACTGTATATTGAAATTGTTATGTTTCAAACTCATTGCTAATGACACCCCACAGTGATGCTTATTGGCTGCATTTTCACATGCATTATGGCATGTGTTATCTGCTAAAGCCATTTAGCTGTTAGCAGACAGCAGGATGCTGTAATGCGTGTGAAAATGCAGCCAATAAGCATTATTAGAAATGAGTTTGAACAATAACAAAAAAAAAAATACAACCAATTAAATATACGGTAATACACTTTTGCTACACCTGAGATTTATTGGAGACACACGGTTTGGGAAACACTTAACAAATTGCACGTTTATAACCAGACAATAAAATTATTCAATTAAATACCGTAGTACAAATAACTGCATTTAATTAATGGTAAGTTACAAAAAAGTGGTTCAAATTGATACATTTCTCATCTAAATTAATCATGAACAGGTTTTAAACATTCTTCATTCTTCATACCTCTATGGACTACAATTTTAATCTTCCAACATTTAGCTATACAAAAAACATTGTAATTGATAAACTGGTTTTAATAAGAATTAACAAATACAATCCATTAATAAATACAGATGTTAGTTTAGAATATTTTAAAAGAAATAATTGTACTTGCAACATCAAACCCAAATATGAAATTGTGTAGCTTATTTTAACAAACCTGTCTACTGGTTAACACTCAGAATAGCTCCCTGATATTTAAAAAATAAAAATAAAACAAAAGTTTTTAGGATGTAAAGAACATACCTACAATTAGTTAACATTTTAATTAATATACATCGATAACCACGTTAGAATTATCTCATAACATTTTAATATATACTTCGATAACCACATTCAAATTATCTCGTATCATTTTAATTAATATACTTCGATAACCAAATTAAAATTATCTCATATCATTTTAATTAATATACTTCGATAACCACATTAGAATTCTCATATCATTTTAATTAATATATTTAGATAACCACATTAAAATTATCTCATATAATTTTTTCAGTCACATTCTAATAGTCTATAATTGAGGAACAATGGGGTCTATTCATAAAGGGTTAAATGCCGGACAACTTTTGGAGTCATGTGATTAACTCTACGCGGCAATTCGGGGTCACTAAAAACAATATTTCCGTACTAAATTTGTTTTACTCTATTTCGAATTGCTAATGTATATCATATTTCAAAAGTAATCGTATCACAGTTCAATTCATAAGTATTCGCACTTGTTGTCGTTTTTACGACAGCTGTTGACAACTTGACGTTATTGTTTGAGTTTGTTTTTTTTTTTTTTTTTTTTTTAAACATGCGTACATACTGCCCCCGGGATAAACATTTGTCTACATATATATTTTTTAAAAATTTCATTACGACAAAGAGACAATCGACTTTAATAATTACTTTACATTTAATTGCAAATTAACCTGTACAGCAAAGGAACATTGTAATTATTAAGGAATTTTAAATAACCTGAACTTGATCGCTATCCTACAGCATATAAATCACGCATCATACAGGCACGCTTATTAATAACACGCTGGGTGTCTGCTGTCGGTAGATTCCAAGGTTTTATGTACCCAACCGCTAACGATGGAATTGAGCGACTGTTTACAGAGCTTTCCTCTGCCTAGAACCAGAGACGGATCTTGGTCGTGAACGAATATTTACCCATTCTCAAATTGCTTAGTGGACAGACCAGTCTGCAAATCGTTTTATGAGTATACCTGGACGAAACCAATTAATGATTTACTTTAATATAATGGTTCCTGTCTGCCGTTCATGAAAATACCCTTATCTGGGATTCCAATCCCAGGTTAAGTAGTACTTACGGTCATCTGTAATCCAATAAATTTCATATCCAGGTTTTCCAAATTGTAACTTCAAACTAAATTCTTGGTGGTGGGAAGAAGGATGTGAATTAAAAAGTTATGCATGTGTGAAATTACGTACACACTATACCCGCAACTGGTATTTTACAGGGTTTGACCACTTCAATTTAGCAAGAGGTCTAACGTGAGGACACAAATTTTCAGTTTTAAAAGTATCCATTACCACAGATCGTATAAGATAAATAATGTGTGTCCTTGTGTTGTTATTCTATTTATTACACAATCATATGTACAATACCATGAAATTAAAAATTTGATACAATGGTCACGAACCTGTCTTGTTTAATTAGACATGAAGCAGCATATAATAATGTACTTCGTGTAACAACTGGTTCCTATTGTAGGACCAGGTTATTCTCTTCATGAACAACCTCTACCTCCTAATTTCGTTAGACGTACTTGTTTGACTAGGGAATTTAACGGACGAAGCTATACACGATCTCCTCTTAAATGTTTTTCAACTGTAGATTATAGACGGTTACAAACACATGACATCTAACATCTCGTAACGAAACCTGTATCTTCTCTTGACTTTTTGGGAGAGAGAGAATCTAACACCAGGATTTTTTTGACAAGTATGAGAAATTAGTATGAAAAACTGTTTCGAAGAAAAGTACAAAGTCTTATCCAGAAACGTGTCTTTCAAGTTAGTAATATCGACGTAAAAAAAAGATCCTAGGAGATCATTACTGTGTGTTCTCTGTTTTAATAAATTAAAAATCCTTTATTCAATCTACCGTGCGAAATCGTACCGTGTCTTGCATTTGAAGAAGAGCAGAGATGATAACTAGTTATTCCAATGTAAGTCAAATTCTGACCTGGCTTAATTAAGTCTGCTTTAATTTAGATTAAAGCTGTAACTTTTCAAAATGGGGCTATAATGGAACTACTTATTATTATAAAAAGAACATTCTTACAAATTAACTGGCTTGCATAAAATCAGCTTGTACAGGACTATGCCTGCATGTGTTCCTGGTTGATGAAATCATGGGGATATTGTGGGAGACTGCTTTCACCCTTAACAGTGTGGAGTATGGTGTGTAGATAAATGGCAAAAAATCCTTATTAAATGCATGAAACTCTGAGGCACTGACACAACAAAATGTGAAAAAAAGTTCAAGGGGATGTAGACTTTCTATAGGCACTATATATACAAAATTATATATTAAAAATACAAAACTGAAAGATCATAATTGGATAAGTCAAACATAATTCTTTGCATTTAGCCCAGAAAGTTCCATTTTAGTTTTGTCAGACCACAAAACTTTTTTGCCACATGACTACAGAATCTCCTGAGTGTTTTTTTTTTTTTTGCATACTTCAAATGGGATTCAAGATGGGCTTTCTTGAGTAATTGCTTCCTTCTTGCTACCCTACCATACAGGCCAGAATTGGGGAGTGCACACTTTGACCAGTATTGGCCATAAAAGCCTGTATCTCTTGCAGTGTTGCCATTGGCCTCTTGGTAGCCTATCTGATCAGTCTCCTTTTTGCTCGGTCATCCAGTTTGGAGGGACGACCTGATCTAGGCAGGGTCTTGGTGGTGCCATACACCTTCCACCTCTTAATAATTGTCTTGACCATGCTCCAAGGGATATTCAAGGCCTTTGAATTTTTTTATACCCCACCCCTGATCAGTGCCTTTCCACAACTTTGTCCTGGAGTTCTTTTGAAAGCGCCTTGGTACTCATGGTTGAGTCTTTGCTTTGAAATGCACTACCCAGCAGAGGAAACCTACAGGAACTGCTGAATTTATCCTGAAATCATGTGAATCACTACAGTTTAACACAATTGGAGTCCACTTAACTTGGTGTGTGATTTTGAAGGTGATTGGTTACACCTGAGCTAATTTAGGATTGCTATTACAAGGGTGGTGGACACTTATCCAACCAAGCTATTTCAGTTTTATTTTTAATTAATTTTCTACAAGTTTCTAGAATATTCTTTTCAATTTGATGTTGTGGGGTAATAATAATAATCAATTGTAAGTCTGTTAAAGATCTTGTTAATACTCCTGTGCACTCTTGCTGTGACTCATAAAAACACAGAACACAAATTAAGCCTTTTTGAATTGCAGCATATTCACCGCATTTAAATTGGCCTTTTCATTAGTATGGTTCATGGGTCAACTCTGCACCTGATGGGGTGAAGCTAATGTATGAGACATTTGGCCAGGTTAAAAAATAAATAAGTAAAACTGTCCACCAGCACCACGGTGAGTCCCACAACTCTTAATAAGGAATGAGCAACGATAAATGTATTGTGAGGTCCATACAAATAGCAAGTTTGATATTTTAAATAGACACTGTAGTAGACATCTGTTTGCTTGTACAGTGCTCCCACTTTATAAGGAGACCCATTATAGTAAAGGGTAGGTATAAGATGGAATGGTTGTGACTTCTATTTGTCCCATTATGCCATTACATTAACACAAATAGCACAGCCTTGTAACTATGGCTCCTGAGTTTTTAAGGGGTGGGGGGGCAATGAATAGTATCTTAAAATTATATTCCCATTTTTAAAATTACATTTTCATCCCCATGGCTTTTTATAATGTAAGTAACGTAGGCTAGATCAACCAGATCCAAAAAGTCCAAAAAATACTAATAAAAGACATCAGAAAACACTTCATTAATGTATAAAGCCTCCGCCACGCTGTTTTTCAGGTTTTCAATGCTGCAGTGGATTTACCTCATGTCTCGACTGTTAACCAGCCCTGACGTGGCTTTCATAACCTACATCTCAATAAACTTTGTTCTGGGCCTTGGCACCGTCTTCATTATTTTACTCCCTCGGTTCCTGGCTCTGATATCCAAGCAACAGGTCAAAGTTTACCTATTTAATGAGTTAAGTAATGGTGCCAACATTTAGATCAGCTGAATACACCCCATTGATTTAAGCAAATAATTGGGCTGGCTGTCATGTATGCAGTATTTGTTTAAAGAGGAGGTGCATCTCATATACTTCATCATTGAGTATAACATTTTTGCTACAAACTATGACCAACTACAGCGCCCCAGATAAATATAGATGATTACATGGTGTGTGTGGTGTGTTGCAATATAAGAGGTGCAGTCTAAGAACATTTTCAAGTGAAGCTAAGCAACTTTTATATTCTTTTTTATTTGCTGATCTTAATACACCAGTCCCTTGAGCAAAAACTCTTTTGGTTGTGCATGTTTCTGTGCTTTACACTATACCATCCTGTGGAGGATCTATTACATTTTTATGTGTTTTTCATTAACTAGCCTCAAGCACACACACTCTTTATAAGCCCTATGACAAAATACTAACGTACCAAGCTTTGAAAGTACCACACATAAAACCCCTAAGCATAACCTGACCTTTAAATATAAGAGTCTTATTTTTCTCCAGTCCTGGACCACATAACAAATAATATAATGGATTTGCTAGCTGTTTGTAAGGCCTAGTAGGATTCAGATTTATTGCTTTTGTGCCTGGGTACAAATATTATTCTCCAGACTTTTTACTGCTACTGTCTTTAAAACACATGTTTTCATCTTTTCTGGTTTTAGTACAGCTCTTTGAACTAATTTATCAACAGTGTCTGTCTTTTCAAATTTAAAAACGTTTCCTCTCTGCAAATTAATCACTGTTCTACTAGCGTGGTACTTACAGCAGAACTGGCTGTCCAAAATACCACCAATGAGTCACTTACTACCACAACCACCTGTTAACACTATTTTTAAAATTAAGAATAATGTTTCACTTAAACTAAACTAAATGTCTGACTATAATTGTAATTGTTAAACCTGAAAGTACAGTCCTTGGCCAACAAAAATAGTCCACAATGTATTGCTCTCTGTGTATAGTTTGAGCAGGAAGAGGTATGTCTTGACAATAGGTTGCACCTGTCAGCAGGCTTGATTCATCATGATCCTCTGCAAACAGAGTTGCACTCTCCGGTGGCGTTTTTTTGCAGATATTGCCATTCCAGTAACACTCAGTGGAGACTGTCTTGCCACTGCATTAAGACAAGCCATTTGAACTAGTCCGTAGTATTATGCCACTTGTAAAGTGATAGAGGTCTTTTCTTTTCCCATGATTGTTGTAGTAGCTATACATAGTTCACATACAGCTTATGTAGGTCTAGTGGATCACATAATACATTGCAGACTATTTATTTTCCTCTAATTTTACTTACATGCTCTGCAGTTTTTTTTTTTTTTTTTTTTTGGCAACTCACTGGATATACTGTTTAAACTAATCATTTAGTTTATATATTATGTATAAACTACATTTAAGAACCACACAACTCAGCCAAAATCTCCTGTGTGGTTCAGTTTGGATTTCTGAAATCACAAGATTTGTTACTCATCTTCTCAAAGAATATGAAAAGTTTGATGCGTTACATCTCTGAATTTGCATAAACTGTGAGGTTTTGGTTTCTGTTCATTAGTCTCCCTGGCTTCTCCTGTTGCTAGTTAAACAGCACTGTAACTTATTTTTCCTTAACATATTCATTAAGAAGCATTGCTTTTGCTTTGCCTGCTTTGCCAGATCTCGTGTAGATGTGATTGCCTTCAATCAAGCTGAGACACACTCTTTATTGACCAGTGCGCTCCACTCTATTACCTCACTATAGACTGTATTATCCAATGCTCCTGAGACACGTTTGTCGTGCACTCTTCTTCTGACAGCTGATTAAGTGGGTGGTAAAACGAGGCCAGTATATCTCCATGCCTCCACCGGGATGGATGTTGGGATTTGCTTTTTGTGCAACAATTGATAACATTAGAAGATGAAATGACCAAACCAAAAAAATAAGTGCTATTTTGTACCAGTAACCATTACCTGTGTGGGTAATATCACTTATTCTGACATCAATGTAAATAGAAGTCGGTTACTACCACGGGTTGGCATGTTGTTTCAAACAGTGTCCAGAGAGGCATGTCAACATGCAAACGAAGGAGGCAATATGCAGAATTTACAGTCCAATTCAGAATGGCTCTGCAAATACTTGTATTATCAAGCAGTAAGGCAACAGCAACAGTATTTTGTTGGGCTGCATGGGGCAGGTAGTTACAGCTGGCAGTGTGTGTGGATGATATGCAGGTAGCTACAGTTGACAGTGTGTGAATGATATGCAGGTATTTACAGTTGGCAGTGTATGGATGATATGCATGTAGCTACAGTTGACTGTGTGGATGATATGCAGGTATTTACAGCTTATGATGTGTGGGTGATATGCAGGCAGTTACAGCTGACAGTGCGTGGATGATATGCAGGTAGTTACAGTACACAGTGTGGTTGATATGCAGACAGCTACAGCTGACAATGTGTGGATGATATGCAGGTAGTTACAGTTGGCAATGTGGATGATATGCAGACAGCTACAGCTGACAGTGTGTGGATGATTTGCAGGTAGTTACAGTTGGCAGTGTGGATGATATGCAGACAGCTACAGCTGACAGTGTGTGGATGATTTGCAGGTAGTTACCGTTGGCAGTGTGGATGATATGCAGACAGTTACAGCTGACAGTGTGTGGATGATATGCAGGTAGTTACAGTTGACCGTGTGTGGATGATGCTAAACTCACATATTTTTCCATAATCCAAATGCTGTCATTTGCGTCATTTGCAATTGCACATATGCATTATTTATATTAATGATGTACAGTCAGCGCTGCTTTATCGGGACGCCTCAGGAGAAGGAAAAATATCCCAAACAAGTGGCTGTCCCTGTTAAACGAGAGGTAGTTTAGACAACCTTGGTCACACTTTTTGATCTTAATGAAATGTAAAATAATGAAATCACATCACATTATGAATAAATGTTAAATGCATAATTTAAAATATGAGTCAATGTTTTTTTTTTTATTCCTAAACAAAATTAATCATACCTGCAATGTTGACACGCCAACTTTCTTTGCAAAAGCAGCCTGAGAAACCACAGGAGACTCCTCCTCCTTCTTCAATAGTTAAAAGTGGTTATACGCGAGTCATAGCGTAATCATGTACGCACTGCACTGTGCTGCGTGACCTGTCTTGCTCTGAAAAACGATCTCCATTCATCATTTGAAAATACTGTTCCCCACGAAGTGATGTCCCAATTATACGACATAAATAGCATTGGGAAGAACGGTCTCCCAGAGGTGTATCCCATTTAAGCTTCAATCCCGATTATCAGTATCCCGATTAGGTTGCGCCGACTGTATTAAGAAAACACGTTAGCAAAAGCTACCATTGGTCTCCTGCCTTTTCATTATTTACATTTGGTCTCCTGCCTTTTCATTATTTTCTTGAATCGCTTTACTAAACCATCTCCCTTCTTGGTTACACCCAGAACTAACCTGGACAATCAGCACATTGCAGCTCATTTAAATGAACACAAAAAAGTGTATGTCTGGTTTCACAGACCCTGATTATCACCACTCTTGGAATAGGTAACCTTAGGTAGTCCAAGATTAGTGTGAATCACATTTTACAGTGGATATTTTGTAAAAGTGGGTTTTATCACCCCCACTTTTCTTCATGTAGTATGTTTTTTTTTTTTTTTTTAGTCTGCTATTTTAATGGAGCAATTTAACTTAAAGACTGAGAAATTTAACATCATGTTTGACTGGCATAGTGTAATAGGGTGACCCTGGACCTGCTGGCAGTGGTTTATGTAATTTCAAATAAAATAAAATAATTTTACACAATTCCTTATAGAAGTTAACATGGTAAAAGCATAGCAAAGTATAACTAAGCAAAATCAAAGCATGGTAAAGAACAGGTATTGTAACAGGAGAGTATCTCTCCAACCTGCTGACCCGCTATGTCCCTGCCCGCAAGCTGAAGTCCTCTGACTTAGGCCTGCTTGTTGTACTCAAACAAAAGCGTGCCATACTCGGAGAGCGCTCTTTTAGCTTCATGGCCCCAACTCTCTGAACTCTCTTCCAGCTTTAGTGCGTGCAGCTCCCACAGTCGTTTCAAATCTGAAGACTCACTTGTTCTCTCTTGCTTTTAATGCTCTCAGATGCCTGATATCTGATATTAGCTGTTGTCTAAATTGCTGTTATAGGTGTTTCACTCCATCTTATTTGTTTAATTCTGCATGACACACACATCCACATTTGTTTAGAACTCAAATCCTAGCCTTTTGTTTAATGTATTTGCATTGTTTTTTTGTTTTTTTTACTTTGTATTTAATGTGCTATGCCCTGTATTCAATGCATTATGCATTGTTCCTCATTGTGTTGTAATGTGATGGTGGTCTACTATGAAAGGCGCTATATAAAATAAATACTGATTGATTGTAACAGTTATAAAGCTTTGAAAGGTTTGGTAAAGCATATTTAAAAAAAAAAAAAAACATGACAAACCATGCTAAACTATAATAAACAAATAACCATGGGAAAGGCATGAGAAAGCTACAAACTGAACATGTATATTTTAACTTTTATAAGGGCATTCTCAAAAGAATTAAAAAATATATATATATATAAAATCAGTACACCACATCATACCATGATATGGCAATTTGCTACTGGTTTACTAGTAGGAGCAGCTAATGATTTGCTTATATACATTATCCACAACATCAAACTGACCTAGGCCTTTATATACTGCATAGGTAATTGTACGGTTAGGCTCAGTTGCCTCATGATGTGCTTGTTTTATTTCCTAAGAGTTTTTTATTCTATAGCCTCTGTAATTCTGTAGGCACTGTAATTAATGGCACCTACTGTATGCTGTCTTGCAACAGAGATTGTACGCCTGTGGTTCAGTGGCATTTCCTATCTGCAGCTGGTTGCCATGTACTGTATAGAAAGATATGCTGTATATTGGACATGATACAGATCAAAACATTGTTGACTTTTATTTTTTACTTGCATCCTTATAAGTATGAAATGGAAAACTGAAAACCCAGCTGTACTTAAAAGGCCTGGTATATTACACTATAGGCAACCTGCAGGAAAATTTACCCTTAAATGAATTACTTTATCTCTAGTTTTGTGGCTTGACCGCTTACAATGTGAAATGTCACACATATTATCTTTTGCCAAACTGTCTAGTTTTCCATATATTTGTTTTCCTGTTCTTTTGAAACAACATAAAAACATTTTGAAAACAGTACATTTACCCCCAAATTATTATATTTTGTTTGTAATTTATTTCACTTTAAACAATATTACTTACTGATATTAAATGTTGTTCAGCGTAGTCCTGACTGCTTAAATTCCAATCTGTCCAGTGTTTTGGGACGTCCTGCTTAAAAGGTGATGAAAGATGAAACTCCCAGGGGGCATAAAGTTGTTGTTAAAGCAAAAGTGTGTGTGGGGGGGTGGGGGGGGGATTCTTCCAGATGATTGACACTCATATGCATTTGACGGGGGTTCTTGTTTAATTGTAAAATACATAGAAATAAAATGTTTTTTTGTTTTTTGTTTTTTGGTTTATATATTTTTTTTTTATTTGCAACAAATTAAGAACGATATCAGTACAAAGTCTTAAATTTAAGTACATGTTTTTGGCTGATTTTAAAAAACACAATTTGGCTACTTTTTAGCTGATTACTTCTAAAATTTGGCAGGGGCATTGCAAAAAAAATGTGGCAGCGCTGGTTGTGATAGTGCTTCTTGATAATAGAAACAATATTTGAAATTGGGATATTCAAATAGTTAGAAATCTTGTGTCCTTCACAAGCTTTTTGACAATAAATAATGTTCTGCCTAAGGTCTTCAGACAGCTCTCTGCTTTTTCCCATATTGACTTATTGGTAATGACAGCAATCATCCTATGCCTAATACTTTTATACTCTCTAAGAATGTTTACCTACAATCCAGCATTTTCTAGACTTTTCTAGAATTGGGTTATCCATTATCATGTTGAAATTTCTATCACCTTGTAGACAATACTATCATAGCATCAAAGGGTAAGAATAGTTTTAAATTAACATTTTTTGAGTTTTTAAAAAAAAAAAATTGCTGAAATAAGTCATTGTACACATTTATTTCTTGTTTTGTTTTTTTCTGCCACAAAATATTTTTCCTAAAATTCTTGTTTTTTCGAGAAACATTCAGAAAGATTGCAAACATAATAAAAATTAGTCTTTGTAGCTATATGTCCTTTAACACTAGTGTTGGCAAGGAAAAATTATTATCCAGCATAGGCTGTCCGGATCATCTTGTTCTTATATATAGTAGCTGGGATGTAGCAACATAGTACATTTTGGTCAGCAGGTGGTACTGCACTGTGAAAAATTTACTCCGTGCTCTACTTAATCACGCCATACCAGGACAAAGTGGCTTTGTCTACAAACCTGAAGTTTATAGCTTATAAAGTTTTCTAGTATTAACAGTGAATTTGAAGAGGCCACACACAGGCAACAGCAGTTCAAGTTAAAATGGAATGCAGTGTTAAAGTAAGCAAACAATCAAAAAATCTATACAAATATAATATCTGGGTTTAAAACTAAACCTATCTGCTGGCTGCAATAAAAGGTAATGAAGTATATTGTGGATGACATGTCGCTTTGATAGGCTATCATCTAAAAACAGTAGAAAAAAATAAAGCAATTGGACCACATCATGTTTTTTTTTTATATATTTATCATGTTGTTCAGGTTTGGAAATGGATATTAAGCAAAAGTATGGCTTAATACAGACTCAAGCAACCAGAAAGCACTCGCCCAATCTTTGACTCACACTTTCCTGGGACATATCTAAAGGTATTGAAGCTCACTGTAGATGAAAGGAGACACAATTTTAACTAAAGCGATGATTTTTTCTTAGCATAATAACTCAGCAATGATGATTACATGTCATATCATTTTGTTTAGTTTTTTTGAGGGTGCATGAAAACCAGACAGTTGCTTTCAGCACTTAATGTGTGAGCTATCTCTGAATGTGTTGAGAAAAGGTGTAACATACATATTTGTCTCTTAGGAACAACACCTTGGGTTACTAGTATCAAGTGCCAAAACTAGAAGGCTGCCTAGCTGAGATATTTAGACTTCTGGAAATGAACAAGGAGAACCTACAAATTAAACATTACTCTGTCACCCAAACCACATTGGACCAGTATTCTTTTTATTTTGTTGTTTAGATCACAGTGAAAACACACAAATACTTATTTATATTTTGATAACATATACAGGGTGTCCCATAAGTCAGGCACCATAGGTATTATTGTTAATGTGGTTTGTCTCTCTATTACTTTTGACTTTTAAGATGTACGAACAATTATTTTTTGGTGATACTTTTTTAACATGAAAAAGTTTGTGAACCCCAATTATAATTATGGAAATTCCATAGTTTTACCATGGTAGCATTCTTGAATCAAAACGAGTCTTTTCTTAAATATCCAGTAGGGTTAGTATTAACCAATTCCATGTATTTTGAAATACAATGATGTAAGAATTAGACAAACAATGAGTAATTAATATTCAGGGTATGTGAAAAAATAAGTAAACCAGTGGTTTTATCAGCTCAATTAAGGGGAAAATTAGAATCAGGTGTTTAAATAATTGGGTAGATCTTCAGGGGTGAGTTTGGGAGGCCCCACCCTATATAAAGATCAGAAACTTGGTGAGTTTGGTCTTTACCATACAGTTGTGTGGAAGCACGTCATGCCATGATCAAAAGAAGTTTCTGAGGACCTGAGAGAAACAGTTATTGATTATTGTCAGTCTAGAAAGGGTTACAAAACCATTTCTAAGGATTTGGGGCTCCACTAATCCACTGTCAGACAGATAGTCTACAAATGGAGAAAGTTCAAGACCACAGGTCACTCTACCCAGGAGCGGTCGGTATGCCAAAATCTCTCCAAGAACAAAACGGAAGGAAGTCACAAAGAACCCCAGAGTAACCCAAGGATCTGTAGGCCACGCTCGTCTTGGCTAATGTGAGTATTCATGACTCAACAAGAATGATGTTCATGGAACGATAGCCAGGAGGAAACCACTGCTTTCTATAAAGAACATTGCTGCCCGTCTGAAGTTCACCAAAGAGCACATAGATGATCCAAAAGACTTCTGGAACAATGTTCTCTGGACAGACTAGTCAAAGGTAGAACTTTTTGGCCTCAATGGGTAACGTTAAGTTTGGCGAAACCCAAACACTGTGTCCCAACCACCAAACATGGTGGTGAGATTGTGATGGTTTGGGGCTGCTTTCCTGCCTCAGGACCTGGATGGTTTGTCATCATTGACAGAACCATGAATTCTGCATTGTATCAAAAGATTCTAGAGGAGAATGTCAGGCCATCCATCCATGAGCTGAAGTTGAACCGAAAGTGGGTCATGCAGCAAGACAATGATCCAAAACATACAAGCAGATCTACAAAAGAATGGCTGCAGAAGAAGAAATGGCCTAGTCAAAGTCTGGACCTAAACCCCCAAGAAAAGAAGGGATGCACCTGATTGGCAATGATGTTCAGGTATCCTGTGGTATTCAAAAGTTGCTCCACTTTTATCAAGGGGCCAATGTGTGCCATGAAAACACACCCTACACCATCACACCATCACCACCACCCTGCAGTGTTGACACATGGTATGATGGATGCATGTACTCATGTGGTTTTCTCCATACCCTAGTCCTCCCATCAGCGTGAAACAGCAGGAACTGGGATTCATCAGACCAGGCAATGTTTTTCCAATGCTCCAGTGTTTTCATTCCTTAGCCCACTGCAACCGCAGTTTCTTCTGTTTTGCTGAAAGAAGTGGAACTCTGTTAGGACGTCGGCTGCGTGTCAAGGTACGATGAGTTGTACATTTTTTTATGGCACCAATGTTGTACTGGACTGTCAGTTGACTAATTGTAGCCTGTCTGTTGCTCTGCACAATTCGTGTCAGCCTCCTTCGGCCTCTTTCATCAATGAGCCATTTTTGTCCATTGGCCTGCCGTTGGCTGGATGTCCTTTGGGTGGTGGACCATCCCTGATACACACGGGAAACTGTTGAGCATGAAAAACCCAGCAGCGTTGCAGTTCTTGACACACTCAAACCGGCACGTCTGGCACCTAGTACCATACCCTGTTCAAAGGCACTTTAATCTTTTGTCTTGCCCATTTCCCTCTGAATGGCACTCATACCCAACCAAGTCTCACTTGTGTCAAGGCTTAAAAATCCTTTAACCTTTTTCCCCTTCATCTACACTGATTTGAAGTGTATTTAACAGGTTACGTCAATAAGGGATCATAGCTTTCACCTGGATTCACCTCGTCAGTCTATTTCATGGAAAGAGCAGATGTTCCTAATGTTTTGTACACTGTGTGTGTGTGTGTGTGTGTGTGTATATATATATATATATATATATATATATATATATATATATATATATATATATATATATATATATATATATACACACACACACACACACACACACACACACACACACACACACACACACACACTAGCTTACAGGTGAGAAGTGGAAATTGAAGGCAAATACAATTACCCTCGCAGACAATTTTTTTCTATTTTCATTCTCATCTGAAAAGGCTTTTGTATTCTCGAAAGCTAGTGTATATATTTACTATTCATATTTTAATTGCACATTTTAAAGCTCTCCAGATCCTTGCACCATGAGCAACATGTTAAAACCAGTTCTCTTCTTGACTGGAAGCCATGTCATAGAGTCTGAAAGCCAGAATGGTGAAGTTTTGTTTAATGCAGTGTTTTGAATAACACCAGTGTCTGATCTAATTAGGATCATCTCCTGTAACCTGTACTGTCTGTATCTCAGTAAGTAGCACAGTTCCTTAGGGTTAGAGTACGACATCATGGTGCTGTTTTCTTAGTGTTTCAATCCTGCAGATAAGACACAAAGCCCAGATCACACTCTAGGCATTAAAGCTGGCACAGATAAAAATAGATTGATGTAGCACATATACAATATATTAATGTGTTTGGCCACTCTGCCCTGATCAGAGCCTTGACACAATTTTGTAGACTCCAGAAAGTGCTAGAAGGGTATCTCTTGGGATGTGAATCTGTTCAGTCTTTATCATTTCATCTAAGTTAGGCAAGTGATCGTGACTCATCCCAAACATGCTACTATGTGTCATGCCTCTCAAGCCATTCACAAATGGTTTTGACATGGTGGATGGGTGCATCATCATCTTGAAAGTAATGTAGGTTTCAGGGTATACCAGAGCATGCCCAACACCAGGTCATCTAAAAGAATGATTGTGAAGTCAGAAACCTAATGGGGGGATGGGGGGTGTTACCATGGAATAACAATTTCTTTTAAATGTTAGCTTGCAGAAGTTCAGGAGGTGTGTAGCAGGGGCTTTCCAATTTCCTGTCAGTTAGTTCCTATTTACTATTGAAGCCCTGATCACTTGCACCTTTGCTGTCTAGCGTTTCGTTTTTGTAGCACACTCTCAGACGCCGTCTTCTCCCTCTTCAGATCTGTTCACTACCACAGCTGCAAAGTTGCTCTAGTTTACTGTTGAAGTCTGCAGCTGCACTTCTCCAGAGCCAACAATGCTCCAGCCTTCCTCCAATATGCAGATCGTGGCAGTATTCTCACAATCAAGGCTAACGCTAATCTCCATCTAATCAAAATACGGGGCACTTCTTCAGCAATCCTATTCCTCCCAAATGTTACAGCATTATTACTTGGTTTGAGATGTGGTACGAGACTGGAAATCTGTCTTGATTATGAGTTAAGGATTTTCACTATTAAGAGAATAACTGGCATTGCGAAACCCAAATCTCTGAATGTGAGTTTACCTTTTCCATTTCAAGCAGACATGATAGTAGCAAACCGCTGATCGATCCTGTATTAACTAACACATAGAAAGGTGGCATCTCATCCTTGCCCTCATTTGTAGAACATGGGGCGCAAAGGAGCCGTGCTTCCCCAGTAGCCGATTCATGTTTGTTCAGTCCAGCTGCCACCTCAGCCCTCAGTTCCAGCTCTTCTTCTGCCTCTACTTTCGGTATCCAAGTTCAGTTAGTTGGTCCCATTTGATTCCACAACCCATCCAGAATCCTCAGCTTCTCCAGATGCTATTCAACTGAAACCTACTCTCCGTAACCCCCTTCAGTCTGCTCAGCATTACATGTCTGCAGCCCTCCACCTTGTTCAAGCTCCTATTCTACAGCCTGCTCAGCGTCTTCAATCTCCTGCGCCCAGATTCGAATAATCATAGCCCTTCAATCAAAACCTGGCTCTCATGGTCCGTGCTAGGGATTCTCTCCAACTCCCTCCAGTCTCTCCATATTCAGCATTCTGTCTGACCTTCTGTGGGATTCTTAAGAGCCTTCCCCCTGCCTCACCTTCCCGTCTGTCTATATCAAAATATATTCTCCATTTGCTAATTTACACTCTTCTGAAAAGTCACTTCTTCCCCTACAATGATTTATCCATGGAGATCAGCTGCCTCTCGGCCACCTTCCATGCTTACTCCATCACTTGGCTGCATACCTCAGGACGGATCAATTCAGCGCGGTTGGTCCACTCACACGTCAAGTATCAAGTTCCCTATCTCCCTTTTCAAGGTATCTCCACAGCAGGAACCCCCCCCCCCCCCCCCACTCCCCTCCTCAGACCATCTGTTCATTGATTCCTCACTCCTATCATCACTCGCCTCGTCTCGAGCAGGCCTCCCTCCATTCCTCCGCCCCTGCCCCCCAAGCAGGCCTCCTTCCTGTCCACCCTCGCCTCGTGAGTAGGCCTCCCTCCTCAACTCCACCCTCTCCTCCAGAGCAGCCCCCCCCCCTCAACTCTCCCTTTTCCCCTTCCAGCCTGATCACGAATGTGGGGGAACTGGTCCTCCTCTGCAGTGGATTCCTACATTCATTCATCCTTCCCTGATATTGTTGCTGCTCCTTCTAAAAATGCTAGAATCATCTCTACTCTTCGGAAAGGCTGCTTCTCCCCCTACGAGGATCTACTCATGGAGACCATCTGCCTCACAGCCTTCTTGGCTTTCTCAGAAGCTCTGAATTCACAGTTCCCTCAGCTTCTTGCTTCCCCTGGGTGGATATTCGTTTATGTGACCTCTATTTCCAACTCCTATTTTCTTATTCGGCTACACACTTCAAAGACAGACCAACTCCAGTGCGGTCAATTCATTCAGCATTAGGACCAAGTCTGCTCTCTGCCCTTTCAGCAATGTCAAGGTATCTCTTATGCAGGAAACCCTGCCCCCCCCCTCCCAGACCCTCTATTCATCAATTCTTCCAGAGCCATCGTCACTTGTCTCTGGTTCTCAACCCACCTCTCCACCCTCCTCTCCAGGACAGGCCTCCCTCCTCAGCTATTTATCCCATTCCTTCCATATCGGTGCAGCCACCTCCGCTGCAAGGGCCAGCATCAATCAGAGCCTGATCAAGACCATGGGGCACGGTCCTGTTCTGCAGTGGATTCTTATGTTCATTCATCTCCCTCTGACATGGTTGCAGCCAAATCCAAAATTGCTAGTATGCCTGAAGTGGGGGCTACCTGTCTGCCGGAGCCACTAGAGGTTTTCCTCTAATTAGATACAAGGGGTTTTTTCCTCTCCACTGATCAGCAGGTATACACATAGTCATATCCTACTAAATTTTACTAACCATTCTCCTGTTTTTCCCGTTTGTCCTTCTAGGCTTTTGTTTATGTTATGCGCTGGCATGTGCTCTTTTGTTTTTCTCACGGTGTGGGTGATTTGGTGGAGTGCCGGGGGTCCATCCATTTGGGGGGCAAGTGATCTCACTTCCCCAACCTCAGGGCATGGCTTCAGCTAACCCTTGACCTTCAGGGGGGTTCTCACCATGTGAGTCAGAGCGGACCCCCGGCCACACTCTGTCCTTTCTCAGCTCCTGCGCTTATCTTGCCTCACTCAAGGCTGTTCTATACTCTGTCTCAGTTCGGGATGTG
Source organism: Polyodon spathula (assembly GCF_017654505.1). NCBI lineage: Eukaryota > Metazoa > Chordata > Actinopteri > Acipenseriformes > Polyodontidae > Polyodon > Polyodon spathula. The sequence continues at coordinate 61,006,771 of NC_054537.1, forward strand.
GCTGCTCATGCTCGTGTCCCATACTAACCTCTATGCTTTTTCTTATCTCAGGTCCCAGGCAGCGTGAAGTCTCAGCCAACTGGGGGTCTAACGAGCGCCCCTTTACAGAAGTCTCAGATGCTGGGTACCTCTACCTCTCTATCTCCTTTCGTTTCCCAGTCTGAGCTCGTGTCGGCATCGCCGCCCTCAGTCAGTGACCACTTCTGTTTCCTGTCTTCGGTTGCTAGGTCCATTGGCCCTGAGCTCGTGTTGGCATCGCCACCCTCAGTCAGTGACCACTTTCTATATCCTGTCTTCGGTTGCTGTGTCCTTCGCCCCTGGGCTCGTGTCGGCATCGCCGCCCTCAGTCAGTGACCACTTTCTCTCCTAGCTTCCATGTCCAGCTATGCTGGTCTGCTACTAGAGTGGGCCTCGCCTGCTCTTCTATCCTAGTTCCGGTCCTTTCTAGCCGGCACTCTGTCCTACTAACCGCTCCCTTCTGCTTCTTCTGCCCTATCTCTACGCCTATCTCCACCCCCAGCTCACGCCTCGTGAATGCAAACTGAAACTTTATTTTGTAAATAAAAGCGGACAAAACCAGAATCTGTGTTTTATTAAAAACCTTAAAATACAATAACAGTCTCCTAAAAATTACTATTCAAAATTACTTTGAAAACATACTGTATATACTGTTCACAACGTGAGCTGCTAGTTGCCACTGCATTAGGTGGAAATATGAGCATTTATCACAAGTGATCTCACTTAAACGCATTTATGTAATAAATACTGTTGCAATTGTGAGAAGATGTAGAGTTTTTAATGAAAGACAAATTAGCTGAACATGTGCCTTTGTAATTCGTAATGTGCCTTAAAATGTCATCCAGTGTAGAGGGTTAAGAAAAACTCTCATTGATTTTCAGAACATGAAAATGATTTCATCTAAACATGTCCACTTAAAGGTCTATTGTAGTAAAGCTGTGCGTACAGTAGATTGAAATTGGTCTGAAACTGCCAAGCTGGGCTTTCAGATAGCCTTTAACGGGGTATACTTTCCCCACAGATGTGCCAGCTCAGCAGGAAGTAAGTACAGTGTAATTATTGTTCACTTTGTATCTAGTTTATCTGTTTAAGTGGTCTGTATTTCTCTGCAGAGCTGTGTTAATGCTCTGTAAGTTGCTTTATTCTACTATTTTTGTGGCCCTCTGCATCCTTACCATTTACACAGGAAATGGTGCATTTAGGCTTGATACGCCGTTTTGTGATACTTGCTACTTCTTTTCTTTTGAAGGTTTTTATTAACTTCGCCCTTCAACAGAAGGATGCCTCAGAACAGGAACATGAATTTATAAAGAAGCACCGAGACATGCAGGGGGTCTGTTAGTCTGTCCAACTGTTTAGCAATACAATCCCATTACCCTGACATGAATGTCACAAGCCTTCTAAAGAACGCTGATATTCATCCAGAACTACTGTGCATATCTCATAGATTGTATACTTCATGAAGTCTTGAAGTTGCTTTTGTGGTTTTGATCTTTTTATAAACAGCTGAGGACAATCTATTATCTTGTTTACATAGGTTGCACAATATTTACACATTTATAAATGAATCTTTATATGACAATTTCTTTAAAAGTATACCTCACATATTACAAACCAACAATTTCTCTTAACAAATCGCTGTGCAGACTTTTAATATTTGTTTTGGCAAGTAGAGGTTTATGTACTCCCTAGGCATCCTGTGGGTCGGCTTGACTGATGCAGTCTTCTTGCTATACAATCTTCTTGATATTCATTTTTCCACTCCCATCATGACATCCAGTATTATCGTTGACCAAGAATATTTGCCAACTAGGACAAAAAAAGTATTGTAAAATCAAAAAATTTGGTTAAAAAAAATAAAAATAAAAAAGCATCTTTCGGAAATTTGAAAACATGACTCCATCTAGGTTAAAAAAAAAAAAAGTTAAAAAACTAAAAAAAGTTAGTACTTATCCAGACCTCTGTGAGTTATCTGCTGCAGCAGCACAACATGATCCACATTCTAATCTGAGGAAAATAACTTCATTCAATATTCATGCAAGTTCTGATGAATAACTGCTACTCTGAGAATCATGACTTCAAGTTCAAACTTCTTTATTAGATTGTGAATGAAAATGACACTCAGAGGGGGGGGGGGAACAACAAATGTTTGTTTTAAATAAATTTCTTCATCAGAATTAAAAAAAGTCTTACGACATATTTTTTTAAATACTGTATATACAATAATATGTTTATCATGTTAATTTATACAATTTATAGTGAATTGTAGACAAACCCACAACTGTTTGGGTTTTATTTTGTATTGTATATATATATATATATATATATATATATATATATATATATATATATATATATATATATATATATACTGTGTGTGTTTTGATGTCTGACTAACACATTGAGAAATTGTTTATTATCAAGGGCAGTGAACTATTGAGGTATCACTAAATAGTAAAGTAAGTGTTACCCCGTTATAACACGGTTGTCAGGGTTCATAATTAGGAGACCATGTTATTTTTTGTGTATCGCCTTATAGCGAATATTGGCATTTTTGTTCCCCAAATGATCTGCAATGCCCACAAGCGGCTTTGGCAACACTGCCCTATATGATTTCATGTCCCCGCCACCCCAGACGACACCCACCAACCCCAGCTGAGGCAAGCTTACCCAGGTCGTTATAATAGAAACTACTGTTCCACCAGTTTAAAGTTTACACCAATCTTATTGAAATTGTCTATTTTTTTATACACACTTGTATTGTTTCGTAGTTGTTTTGTAACATTAACGGACAGTGCAAAATACAGTGCAAGCACAGGAGCTTTACAAGTACTATATGTCCCTGTTTCATCTTAAGTGGTTTTAAATACGTAATGTAAAAACAACAATAAAACTAAATCACAATGTTGTAGGTTTTGGGGGTTTTGTTTGTTTGTTTGTTTGTTTCTATTACAATGTATCCTAGCATAATTCACGATAACATCGCCAGGATCACTTAAAGCATCTGGTACGCATATCTGTCAACATTGAGTTTTCTAAATAAAATAAGGGAGCTTTTGTAAAATGAGTGGCTTAAATTGAATTGAATACCTACATAAGACACAGGCATACAACTATTGCACTTTATTACTTCCTTCTAATTGCTTTTAAAATGAAAAAATATTAAAACAGAAAAAAACACCATGACATGCTTCTCAATCCAATTCTCGCTTGGCCCCTGTGGTTCTTATGGTGCTGTAGTTGTAGGTGGTGGATTTGGCAGCAACCAATACAGTAAACAGGTCCTGTTGGCGTTGACCTCGTCATAAAAGGACAGGCTATGGCACCTACTTTATATCAAGGAAAAAAAACCTGTAAATTCATTAAGTCCATCATAAAAAATAAATTAAATAAAAAGCCAAAATATACAATGTGGTATTGCAACTTTATTCATTACACTGCACATATGTAGTGGATCAATAATACCACTGTCAGTAACACTGCATTGCCAATTGTCTTCAATTTTAAATGAACACTCTATTGCTGTATTTAACACATAGTATCAATCAATCTGAATTTCTAAAGCAAGGTTGATGCTGAAATTGTAATAGAAATGCTGATATTTCACTATTTGTGTGACTTTTACACTTTCCTGCAGAATATTTTACAATGTGTGAATCTGGAAACATGTCTACTACAGATTTGCTGAACTAATCACAACATGCAAAGGTCTCTGCATGTGTAACCTTCTTCATCTCCGTCACTGACTTTTCTGTGTTTTTGTGAGCTCTCATGCTTACCACACACATCATCATTCCTGCTCACACTGTTAAAATCAGTCCTGCATATTTTACAGAAAGTGAAGTCTTTTTCCAACGTTGTTTAGGCTTAAGTGAAAATATGTTGTGGTACAGAAGCTTGAAATTGGGAGTAATGTATATTTTTATTTTTTACCGGATGAGGAGGGCTTATCGCATGCACAGCCATCGTAGATGATCAGGTCAACTACTGCCTGCCTGCCTGCCAAAGGGCTTTCCTGGGTCCTAAACCCTGCTAGGTACAGACAGGGATTGCAGTAAAACCAACCATACATGCCTTGTCCCTGAAGTTGTCTGGGAGACATGTCTAAAAACTGGGAGAGTCCCGGCAAATATGGGAGACAGGTCTGGGAATGTTCATCAAATGTTTGCGAGTCAAATTGCATTAAGGGGGAAACTAGATCCACAATCTTACCATGTTATAACCGATTCCACACTATAACAAGTCGCAGTATAACAGGGTAGCACTATATACACTACAGTATGTGCAGTTTACTGTCAACATAGCCAAACTGTGAATTAACTATTTGTGAGTTATTGCACGGTTATAAACTATCTATAATGCTTTATTAACACCCTATAACATAGTTGTTAAGCATCTATTATATTTATAAAATATTAATAAGCAGCACCTTAATATAAAGTGCTACTGATGTTTTTTTTTTGTATTCTGTCTAAACATATCTAACTGATTCATGCCCTTATGCTTTCTAAGCCTCCCTGTGGAACAGCACTACAATGTTTGAACCAACCCACTCTTTGTGCTATGCCAGACACGATACACCTTTTGCACGATAAAGCCCACCCATTCTCCCTCTTGCACCACTGATTGGCTAGAGGAGCATGTGGGGTTGCTTCCTATTCATATTTCTATAAACATGCAATCCATGCCATTCATTAAGTACTGTCACCTAAAAAAGGCATGTTAGTTAGGACAAATCAACACAACACAACAGAAAGGCTATGCAAAATAAACGGTGTGTTATGGTCTTGCTTTGTACTTGTTTGTTTGGGGCTCTGTAAAGTGCCCAGGGATGCCCCTGGCTTAAACATAGAGTTGTAGTCCATTATATCATGTGTTGGAACACAGTTTCCTGTGCTATTGAGGACAAACAGCCCCACAGAAGGATATTACCACCTCCATGCTTGACAGTAGGTATGGTGTTCGTTTCTTTGTACGCCTCACCAGATTTTCTCTAAACGGAACGACTATCAGCGTGACCAAATAGCTTGATTTTTGTTTCATCACTCCACAAAACCTTTCACCAGAACTCATATCCATTATTCAAATGCCATTTTGCAAACTTTAAGCGATTGTCCTTGTGACGTTTTACTGGGAGGCTTTTTCCTTCGCTTGTGACCATTAATACCTTCACCAAGCAATACTCGACCTGTGGTTGAAGCGGAAACCGCAATCCCTCTTGCAGCCAATTCACTTTGAATATCTTTGGCAGTCAATCTTGGATTGTTATTAACCTTCCTCACAATTGTTCTAAGTCTTCTACATGCTGTTTCTTCCAGATCGAAGGAGTGTTGTGATAGTCCAATGAGTCTTGTACTGCTTGATAATTGAAACAGTTGAAATTGGGATGCTCAAATGCTTGGAGATGTTCTTCTATCCTTCTCCAGCTTTCTGACAATAAATCATTTTCTTCCTTAGGTCTTCAGATAGCTCTTTACTTTTTCCCATATTGACTTATTGGTAATGACAGCAATCATTTATTCATACATATCTTACATCAAAGGGTAAGACTACTTTGAGGGACAAAAAAGTACATTGAGTTTTTTTGTTTACCGTGAAAGTTTGCAAAAATGAAGGCGGAAGTTTTGTAAACAGCAATATATATATAATATATATACAAATATATAATATATATATATCTGATATATATATATATATATATTATACACACACACACACACTACTGTTCAAGAGAGTTTAGAACACCTCCCTTTTCTCCAGTTTTTATTTGCAAATGTCTCAATGTACTCGTATAATTAAAAGCATAAACCAACTAATAACATTGGAGATAAAAAAGTAGAAATCATGGATCGTTTTGTTTCCACAATTTAATCTACATTTTTGACGTCATCAAAGTAACCCCTATACTTGGAAATGTTCCTCTGTCCTTCTAACATTGATAGTATTGTCTACAGGGTGCTGGAAATTTTAATATAATAATGCAGAACCTAATTCTAGAAAAGTCTAGAAAATGCTGGAGTGGAGGTGAACATTCTTAGATAGTATAAAAGGGTTTTATTCATACATATCTTAGCATCAAAGGGTAAGAATACTTTTGAGGACAAAAAAGTACATTGAGGTTTTTTTGTTTACGTGAAAGTTTTGCAAAAATGAAGGCTGAGAGTTTTGTCAACAGCAATATATATATATATATATATATATATATATATATATATATATATATATATATATATATATATATATATATATATATATACACACACACACACACACTACTGGTCAAAAGTTTTAGAACACCTCCCTTTTTCCAGTTTTTATTGAAAATGTCTCAATGTACTCTTAAATTAAAGCATAGAACAAATAAACAATTGGAGATAAAAAAGAAATCATGGAATGGTTTTGTTTAACAAAATTTAATCTAAATTTTTGACTCATCAAAGTAACCACCTTTTGCAGATATAACAGCCGAACACACTTGTGGCATTCTTTCTACAATGGAAATCAAATATTGTTTGGAAGGTTCTTCCCAACACAGTTGCAGGCGTTCCCACAAATGTGTTGCACTTGTAGGTTGCTTTGCTTTCACCCTTCTGTCCAGTTCATCCCAAACCAGGTTGATGGGTTTAAGTTTGGAGACTGTGCTGGCCATTCCATGATTTGAAGCGTACCGTCTTGTTCTTTTCTTCTAAGGTAGTTCTGACATAGCCTGGAGGTATGTTTTGGGTCATTATCTCTCTGTAAGATGAACCCCTGACCAGCTAGACGTATACCAGAGGGTATTGCATGGCGCTGCAAAATGCTGTGGTAGCCGTTTTGGTTCAGGGTGCCACTCACTCTGTGCAAGTCACCGACTCTGAATCCAGCAAAAGAGCCCCAGACCATCCACACTTCCTCCTCCATGTTTGACAGTTGGTGTCACACAATGAGGAACCATCCTTTCACCTACTCGACAGCATACAAAAACCCTGCGTGATGAATCGAAGATTTCAAATTTTGATTCATCGGTCCATAAGACCTTCTTCCAGTCTTCAGTAGCCCACTGGCGGTGCTTCATGGCCCAGGCAAGCCTCTTTTTCTTATTTTGCCATCTTAGCAATGGCTTTCTTACTGCCACTCGACCTGTCAAACCTGCAGCTCGAAGTCTTCTCTTCACAGTTGAAACTGAGACTTGCTTACTTCGGCCAGTGTTAAACTGTTGTCGGGTGAGCCACCTATCACGTAAGCTGTTGACTCTCAGAAACTTGTCTTCTGATTCTGTTGTGGCTTTGGGTCTGCCAGACCTCTTCCTGTCAGAGTTTCCTGCCAAAAGACATATGAGAATGACGTGGCGGCATCCTGTGCAGATGGCTCTGTGCAAAGGCAGAGCAGGAAAATTACCCGGGGCAAGAGCCACGCAAGAAGCCATACTTACAGTCTTCATCTTCCTTTGTCTCCCTTTCTCCTTCTCCGAAGAGTCACCATTCTAAGAGATCGGCTGACTCTGAACAAATGGAGAAACTCTGTGCAGCTGTTTCCCATCAGGGCACAGTGCTTGCTGAGCTGCTGCGTGAGCACACTGCTCTGCCTGCCCCCCTGTTCCCTTGGAACAACATTGGGCTTTAAGCACAGACTGGCACCACAAGGATATGCTGTCCATCTTAGCCTCTCATGAGGCTGGTGGCCCAGTTCCCCTCTGAGGAGGTAGTTAATGTATCCTTTTCGCCATAGCTGTTGTCATTAATTAATAGGGCTATTGCAAAATTGCAAGTGCCCTGGCCTGTGGATGGGACAAGGAAACAGTCCTTCTTTGAGAATGAGCCTGTTACGTCTACCGTGTCCTCCCCCCTCCCACCCTGTGCACCCAGATTTTCTTTTTGAAGTCCAATCATCATGGGATCACCCTGTTGCAGCACCAGAGGTTTCCAGGTCCGTGGGGTCATTAAACAACCTGCATGATGCAGAAAAACTTTGCTCACTTTTCTCCTCTATACGCTGTAATTGCCTCACTGGTGCAGGCACCTAAACTAGCACTCTTGAACAAATGCACTAACTGCCAAAACATTCTGAGGCAGCTTACTCACCCGGTATGTTCCCTGCACAGCTGGGTAAGTATAATAGTAGATTAGTAGCCTACCAGACCTGTTTATTGAAGGCTCTCTCGGTGCACCAAGGACCGACTGTTCTCCCCAATTCGAGCACGGTCCCCCTCCCTTTCGGTGTGTGTGACTACAATGTTAGTCACAGACCCAAGAGACGCTGCAGTACTCCTACAGCTCTGCTACAAAAGCAAGCTATTTACGTGGTACAACCCCTCCACTTGATGGAAGGGTTCTACTCCAGGTACTTCCTGGTGCTCAAGCAGGATGGTGGCCCCAGACCAATCCTCTACCCCAGTCTCCAGCACAGGCAGAGGCCCACATGGAACTTGCCACTGGCCACCTTCATCAGTTGGGCCTGACGGTGAATCGTGCAGAGCCAGCTTGCGCGTATGCAGATAGCCTCTTATCTAGGAGTGCAATTGGACTCCAAGTCCATGCTGTCCACTTTATTGGACAACAGAGTGCAGTCTATAGCTGCCTGTTTGAAGCTTTTACTGGGAGCAGTTTCCAAGACCCTTCCTATGGGTCTCCTGCACATGCGCCCTCTCCAAGCCTGGTTCAACAACAGGGTTTTCTAGCTTGTGTTCAACCCGGACTGCCTAGTGCACCGTCTAAAGGTGCAGTTTTGGTGGACACAGCCTGACCATCTACGTCTAGGTGTAACACTGGGCAGCATCACCAGAAGAGAGGTCATCATCACAGACACATCCAGCCATGGCATGGGTGCACGGAGGATATGGGTCGCCACATAAATATTTTGCAGGCAGTTTATCTGACACTGCAGAATTTTTTATAGGAGGTTCAAGGGAGACACGTGCCTGTCTGGACAGACAGCACTACTGTGGTGGCATATATAAACCACCAGGGTGGCCCCAGGTCTCCCAGTTTCCATCGCATGGCCCGCAAGCTGTTGCTATGGACACACAAATACTTCCTGTCACTGTGGACAGTACAGGGTGGTAAACTGGGTGGCAGACCTCCTTTTCTAGGAGAGTTCCCAGCACCTCCTAGTGGAGGTTTCACCCAGCGATAGTCAGCCTCATTTGGGAGAAGTTTGGGAGAGCAGAAATAGATCTTTTTGCCTCCCAGGAATCGACCCACTGTCCCCTTTGGTTCTCTGTAACAGGAGATGGGGACCCGCTGGTGATAGATGGTACTATTGGTAGCCCCTTACTGGCCCAGGAGACTTTGGTTTTCAGCTCTGATGCAGCTCTTGAACCACCAGCCTTGGAGCCTGCCCAGTCGCTGCAATCTGCTCAGTCAGACGCGGGGACCTGATGGCATCCCAGCCCATCAAGCCTACAGCTCTGGGTCTGGCCCCTGAATAGCTGCATTTAAGCGATCGGCCTGTCCAGTAGGGTCATTGACACCCTGCAAAATGCCAGAGCAGCATCCACACCTTCCAGGTTGGATACAAGTGGGGCATCTTTCAGACATGGTGTCTGCCTTGTGGGTTTGACGACCACGGTTTGTACCATGGCAGTAATACTGTAATTTTTCCCCATCCACAATAAAGGTCTGTCAGCCATTTCGGACTGCCAAAATGTCAAAATTGACTCAGTCTCCCCAGGAGCTCATTTTTAAAAAGGAGCTTGGCGTCGTCGGCCACCTTTTGAAGGATATTTGAGCTTGAGGCACTCATGAAGCCTCCATTTTGAGCCATTACATTTAGTTAAAATTTGTCACCTAAAGCAGCTTTCTTGCTTGCAATCACCTCCACTAAGCGAGCGAGTGAGATGCAAGCATTTTTAATTGCAGAAACCTGCTTCATTTTTTCAGAAGCCAGGACAAAGGTTAGACTTCGTACCAGTTTTTTTGTCTAAAACTCTCGATATTCCACGTCTGTAAAATTGGAGGCTTTCCATCCACTTCCTATCCAGTCTGATAGGGACTAGTGTATTATGTGAACAGGACACAAAGTTTGAGGCACTCCAAACAGTTATATGTCTGTTATGGGACTAAGTTCCATGGGCAACAGAGGCTATCAAAATGGATAACAGACACAGTCGGGACTGCCTATGAGCGAGACAACTTGCCCCCTCCAGAAAAGCTCACTGCCCGTTCCAACAGGGGCATGGCAACTTCATGGGGTTTGTTCCAGGGTGCATGTGTCAATGATGTGTCAATGGCAGCGGTTTGGGCTACTCCCCATATCTTTACAAGATTTTATTGACTGAATTTTATGGATCCCAAAAGCCCTGGCTTGAGCTGAGGGCGGCTTCAGGGTCAACCCTTATAAAATAAGAGTTGTATCCCTTAATTTTTAGCCCTAGCTACATGTTACTGGCATGCCAAATGGTAACACACAAGGCAGTATTGGCTTAGCCTTGTACTTGCTAGGGAACTGTCACAAAGACGGCCGGAGTGGGGGATGTCCGACCAGAAACAGGAAAATAAACAAAGAGAGATGGATTTTGGTGGAGCTGAGCGAATGACTTCACTCAGCATTTAATGAGTGAACAGAACAGACAGAAAATAAACGGTTGTAACAAACAAAAAAACACAGGACAAGGCACATTCACCAAAATAAATAGACAAACAAAACAGACTAAACAAAACACGGTGAGCAGATGTTTTACTACTACTATTATTAATATGATTTGTATTACCTCCGTCCCCAATCCCGTTCTCCACTCACCAAACACACAACCCCGAGTGGGTGAAAACATGCAGCTTTTATGCAGCTGTACCGTGACTCGATTGCTAATCAGTCATTCAATTGGAGTCGCGGTACAACTGCATGTGAATTAATAAAGTGCAATTCCCTGTGCTCACATATTATTATTTTTTACTTGCACATGAAGTGCTGTGCAATCCTTGTGACAAAATACAAATATACATTTTAAACACTTGTGTTACACAGACCCGTTTATACCCTATGTACCAATGACTATATACCAACATTAACACACAATGCAACATATAACAGAAAATACACACAGGGGCGGGCACTTCGTCACAGGAACGTTGGGTTATTATCATAACCCTGGTTCCCTGTGACGGAGAGAATGAATCTTGGTTATAAAAACTTACCTCCAGACCTGTGAGAGTGCTGTGCAAAGGGAACAAAGCGCCCCAGACTGGATGGTCTAACAGTTCATTTCAGGGAAAGGTCAAAGTCAACCATCTAGAAAGGGGGTGGTGTGTGTCAACCACGGATTGGAGGAGAAACGGTTGCAGTCACTAACTAAGGGACCATGGTTGACAGTACAAAAGGGGATGTGGCCAAAAGGTCTATTCCTTGTTTTATGGTTGAAAAGAACCTAAAAAGACTGAGAATAAAGTAGCAGTAAGTGATCTGTGTTTGTTTTGTTTGTCAGATTCTAATTGTATTTGCTTGTTATTAGACAGCTAACACAAACCAGGAGCTCTCGCTTGTAAGGCCAGCACCAGCCCGGACAACACTTCACTATCGTGCACCGATAAATTGTATTTTCACAACTTACATGTAAATCACTCACTCTTGACTTGTGATTGTGTGTTAACACTTGTATTATTATTTTGGGACTACAGCCCGTTGTTTAGAAACAGGTAATAACCCAACATTAGCAGCATTCCTTTTTCTGTAATGGAAAAAAGTCAGACCAGCTGCTCTCGCAGTGATTTGTTTCACCTTTTGAAGGATATTTGAGCTTGAGGCACTCATGAAGCCTCCATTTTGAGCCATTACATTTAGTTAAAATCTGTCACCTAAAGCAGCTTTCTTGCTTGCAATCACCTCCACTAAGCGAGCGAGTGAGATGCAAGCATTTTTAATTGCAGAAACCTGCTTCATTTTTTCAGAAGCCAGGACAAAGGTTAGACTTCGTACCAGTTTTTTTGATTTGTTTTTCAGGGTTATTAATTTCACGAAACCTCTACTGTGAGTGCTTATCACAAAGATGGCAGCAGTGGGTGATGTCAATCCAGAAACAAGAACCAGGAAATAAACAAGAGGTGAAGTTGGGTGGAGCTGAGCGATTCGTTTCGCTCAGCATTTAATAATGAACAGACAGAAAATAAAAGGTTGTAAAGACAAATAAAACACAGGACACGGCACTTTAGCCAAAATAAATAGACAAACAAAATGGACTACACAGACAAACACATTGAGCTGGTATTTTGACTATTGCTTTGACTATTACCTCCGTCTCCAATCCCGTTCTCCACTCACCGAACACACAACCCCGCGTGAGTGAAAACATGCAGTTGTACCGAGACTCGATTGCTAATCCTTCAATTGGAGTCTCAGTACAACTGCACGTGAATTAATAAAGTGCAATTCCCAGTGCTCACATATTACATTTTACCTGCACATGAAGTGCTGTGCAATCCTCGTGCCTAAATACAAATATGCATTTTAAACAAACTTGTGTTCCACAGACCCATTTATATCCCGTGTACCAATGACTACACACACGCAACATTTAACAGTGAAATACACACGGACGGGCGACATTGCCACTGTGCTGCTTCCATTTTATCTAGCATAGATAGGATCCATTTGTTTCTCTGTTTTCAAAACAATTTCTCTTATTGCTCACAATAACAGTAGCCGCTCCACTGCACCTGGGAATTCAGTCCCGCAGCAGGCTTGCTTATCAGTGTAGCCATAATTATGTCTCTGTCTAACCCCTTATCTCTTGAGGGAAGACTCCCCAAGCGTATCAAAATGAAACTAGAAAAAAAGTTACGAGTGTTTAAAAGGAAAATTATTTAAAAGTTCATGTTTGTCAATAGCATACACAGGAACAGAAGTTTAGGAGCTGCAAGGTTGTGGTGAGTGTAGAATGGAGACAGAAGCACCAGTTAGTGTGCTCTGTACGTGAGCATACATATATAGGTCTGCTGTCATATACTATTACTATTTTACTCTCACAGGTACACTGATAGAGACTCAAAATAGCCCAAAGAAAATGCATGACCACTCAAGAAGAGATTGATATGCTTACTGCTTTGTACAAAAATTATTCTGATGTAGGGAATGTGAGTGATCATGGAAGTGATGAATCCTGGATTTGTGAAACCGGCAGTTCCCCCAGTGAAAATGCAGAAGGTGCCAGTGAAGTGCCATGACCACAGAGAACGCTCCTCAGGCACAGAAGAGGTCATGGCAGAAGCAGCAGTCCTGTATTGTTTCCTGCAGCAGCCGCAGACGTGCCAGCCGCTTCAGCCGCAGCAGCACCAAGGACAGCGACTCCAGCTGCATCTCAGCAAAAACAGTCAAAACAGGAGACTGGGAAGGGTGGCACTATTTGGGAAATTATAAATCTTGTTGTTGACGCTGTGGGAAGATGGATGCACAAAATGGCTTTGACTGAAACCTCAGGTCCCATGCCATACACAACATCAATAGTCTCAATTCATTGCTGTAGCAGAGGCACATAGGATGCAAAATAATGATTGGCAAAAGAGTTGAAGAAAAAAACAGCCTGGTTGGAACAGTGAACAAAGCAAGAAGAGAGCTTCCACCATCTGTGCAAAACTTGCAACCACAGCTGTACTCCAGTACAATTTTGAAAAACAATGACTATGCTACATTAATTGTTTACAAGTGCAAGCCGAGAAAGAATGTATTCACGCAAGGTCAGGCCCGTTGATACACTACGCCTGGGGTCCATACGGACCCCAAACCTAAAACAATTTGAGAAATTCAACCAGGCTACCTGGACTAGATTTATCCTTTGCACAGTGTAAAAGGATGGGTGCCTGACAACTACCTAAAAGGAAACAAAACCAAGTCACTAGATCCACACAGTAACTGATACTAAAGCACTGTAGGATCCTAATGGACCCCAGGTTACATTATGAGGGTTAAAAGGAAGTCATTGCTTTTCATATGTAAATATCTGTTAACTTCTGTATATGTTTATTATTGCAATTGTGTTATTATATTTTTTTTGGAAGACTTTGATATTATCCATATCGAACACAACTACTTAACTACTTGCTACTACTGGTAGTCATTTTGATGGATACATTTTAAATTGCTTCAATATGAAAACACAAAACTATAATAAAATAAACATTTCAAAAGAAGATAGTGTAAACCAGTATAAACGGCTATATGTACATACAAAATTGTACAAACAAAGTAATTATTTAAAAAAATATCACAAGGTTTGTTTTTCAAAATTAGCTTGATGTATGACGCAAAAAATTAACTGTAATAATAAACATTTCAAAAGAATATTGTGTAAACTGCTATGTACATACAAAATTGTAAAAAGTCATTTACAAAAATAAACAAGGCTTTTTTGTTCGCATTAGCCTACTGCATAGCATAAGTTCAAAAAATAAACTAATAAAATAAACATTTCAAAAGAATGTTGTAACCAGCTGTAAACTGGTTGTGTAGGCCTATAGTAAAATGGAAATCATTACTTATAAACATAAAAAAAGAAAATGACTCCACTGACATTGTGTAACAGGAATGCGCCTTCTATGAAACACACTTCAAAAAGTAGCCCCCATATTAGCACAAACCACACAGATTTATCAACTTGTCGTGTGCATTTACCACACACTGCTCTTTCACACTGGGCACAGATATCAGCCTTTATTTTTATTGCATTTAGTTACCTGGTATTGTTTTCTGTTGCTTTTGCCACTTGGTGCACACTGTATCCAGGTTGAGCTGCGTTTCCCTGCCGCTTTTGCAGTTCTCTGATCAAAATGCTTCTAACAAAGATCCGTGGCTAGCATCATAAGATGATATTTGATGATATTTCCTCTGTGCATTCATTGTACAAAATGAAGGAATTGGTGGCTGCCATGTCCAGTACATTGTAAGATACAGCAACTGGACACCGGTGATTGCTTTCACTGAGTACTAAGTTTTGCGCAGATGGTGGAAACTCTCTTCTCGCTTTGTTTACTTTTCCGACCAGGCTGCTTTTTTTTTCTTCAACTGTTTTGCTAATAACAGTGAAATAAAAAAAAAATGTCATTGGTAACATTCATCTCTTTTCCTGAGGACGGTTACATCAGCCTAAGTATCACATTGTCACCCAGTCTCTGACCACCTGGGCGAGTTTCATCTTTGCACAGGTAGGGGTAGCGTCCGCTGTCATCCAAAACTTGATCCCAAATTTGACAGGTTTTTTTAACATGAATTGTGTCCAGCAACACTGCTTTTGTTGGAAACAGCTGCTTGTCCATGTAAAGTTTTATGTTTAGCTTGAAACAGACAGTGCTGTTCAATGAAGTCGTTCCAAAATTCTGATGCCAAGGCAAATATATAAAATATCAAGATTTCTCAAAAAATTCTTGTAATAGTAATATTATAAGACAGCAGACTATATGCTCACTTAGCTAGTCAGGCGGCAGTTCTCCGAAGAACTGATAGGATTACAATAAAGATTTGGAGAACACATATCTAGACTTACATACTGCTGTAAACTCAGCGGAGGTAGAGATAACAAACTGACTTGTATACATATAAAAATAGCATATTGTAGGTTATATTGAAAATAAAAGCATGTGTTGTAACAAGCCGTCAAAATGACTACGTTTGGCAGTTCTCGGTAGAAGTGCTTGTCGAAAAGTAGAATGGACTCCCCATAACATAGACTAACATTAGGCGCACGCCCGTGTAGAAAAGTAGAGTGTGCATGGCACGCATCACCTAATGTCAGTACAGTGAGTATCCAGACTGTCATGGCGGCGTTCCTGCTGCAGAGAAAGCTTTGTTTGTAAGTATACATGTAGTTAAATAAGAGTAATATTATTAATACTAAAAAGCTGATTCAACTCACTACATGAAAATAGATATGTGCACCCATTGCTTTTCATAGCAGAAAGCAGATTGCCAACAAACTATTAGAAATGACAAAACTTGTGTCATTTCTTTCCTGATGACCCGAAAGAAATGAAGCTCCGCGCGACCGTGAATAAATACCAAAACATTATTTTTTTCTTTTCATTATAATTATTTAGACAGAATTCATGTTTTTAACAATAAGTCAACGATGAGGTCGGGGTAAACCGCATCACAATGTTTATAACTTTTTTTTGTGATTCTGACTTTCAAACGCCATCAGGGTATTTAATATATGTATTTGGGAAAAGTCAAGAACAGACAACCGCGGATGTTAACACACAGTAATTTAAATTTCAAAAGTGAAAACCGTCAAAATGACTACCATGGCGGTTCTAGTGTTTATATATCTATTTTTAGATCCCACAATGTTGTCAAATAAGCAATTTTTACAGTAGAAAAAAATACAACCCAAATAATGGAATAATGCTGTACACTATACGTAGTGTTCCGCATTTCCAGTTTATTCCGAATTTTACCAAAACATTACAGGATTTATTTTTTTTATTTTTATTTTTTTTACCTGACGTCGGTTTTTACTAATTTATATCCGTTTTTTGTCTATTCAATATTTTCCTGGTACTATTCTAGGAAATGCACAATATTTTGACATTGTAATAAACAGCCCTACTCTTCATCATAGTGGATACAGCAGACGTTTAGATGTCAGAGGATCAAATAACATTCAAACATGGTCCTCTGTCACTTCACACACATTATCACCTGATTATGTTGGCCAGTCAAAGTTAGATTACTGGTGGCAATTGCTGGGCGTACTAACTACTAGCTTGATGAAAAACTAAATTGAAATACTGACACGAAAATATTATATTTTTAGTGGATGCAAAAAGCAAAAATAGCAGAAGTGGGCCAGATGAGGCAGAGGATGCATTTGCGCTGACAGTAAAAGAACATACACAATCTAAAACAAAGTGAACTGAAAGAGAAGCAATCCATTTATGTGGCTTTTACATGCGCTTTAATGAAAAAAGAGCGTAGAATGACTGCGTTAATGAGTTTGTCAGAGCTCTGTGCTTTGCTGGGCAGCCACTGTTCATTGCAGAGAGGTATGTATTGGTGGCTTCGTGCAAAAGTACTGTCTGTAGTAAAACACTGCCTAACGCTGACAATTTTAATCGTAAATATTTGACCGAAAATGGTGATGCTTTGGTTCTTTCATGATTTGAAGGCGAGTAAACCTGGCTTGTTTTGTGCTGATGTTATGTTCATACCTTCTATATGTTATTTTCATCAGCACAGTGATTGCCCAAACATTCGTGAAGTACTGGCTAACTTGGGAAATTGTGGCTTCCACTTGCACAGATTCTGTTTCATCATATATGCCAGGAACATTAAACCTAATCAGCAACCAGAACTGCTTCTCATTATATTCCACATGTAAAGTGTTTTTTCTTAGATTTTTTGCCCCTATTTTTACCTTTCAATTAAACTATTTTTGTACTGATTTTATCCCGATTTTTAATATATGTAAAATAAACTCCAAAAAATTCCCAGAAGATAAAAACTGAAAACGTGGAACACTAACTATACGTATTATGCCACGCCATTAGCCTTAGAATGTGACAGCATCTTATTATGATTCTCAATGTTTAAGAGCTGTTAATGTTGCATCTTTTCAATTCTGTTTAGTAACATCTGCTTGTGGTGTTGTGCCTATTCTATGGAGGGGTGTTTCGTTATGGAACACTATAGTAGCTTTATAACAGCTCAATAAAGGCCAGCAGTGATGTTTTCTTATGGGGGGGCAAGTTTGATAAAAGGTCAGCTATGATGTTTTCACAGCATCCATATCAATAAATGACACTCTGAAGCAGTTCTTAATTGTTGAGTAACCATACAGAACCGCAGCGTGCCACTGAATCACTACACTATTCAAAAAGTGACAGAATGGCCTGAAAGATTTTTTTTTTTTTTGCACAAAGGGGCAAAAGCACAAAAAGATAAAAGCAATTACAGATAAAAGCAACATCTCAGAAGGGGTTATTCATTATTGATAGCAAATAGCATGTAAAAGGAAATATATATATATCTGTTTGTGTTAGAATTTTTTTTTTAAAAAAGCCAGTCTAGAACACAATGGACACAAATACAGTTGTAGGCAAAAATATCGGCACCCTATATTCAATATAAGAATTCAAGAAAACACATTAAATACATCCATTTAGTGAACATTAGCTATTAATTAATATGACAAAAGCCAAAATACACAATTGCTAGTAGTTTAACAAACAATCTTTATATTAAAGAAAGCCATTTCAAATAGTTGTTCATGACAAAAGCGTTGGTACCTTTACATTAAAAGTCTGCATAAAAATTAATAGAACTTATTAAAATATATTTTCATGGATTAAAAACCATTACACAGTAACTAAGCTGCATTAAATGCAACAAACAAGGAAAAAAGCTAATTATTTCCAGCATCTGTTGAAGAAGAATGTTTTGGCAACACAGCAGGAGTTGGATTCACGGTTGAGAAAAACATATGTAGCAAACTACAACAAAGGAAATGGTTACAGAACAGTTTAAATATTGAATCCCAAAATACACAGTCAGAGGAATAATCAAGAAGTACCACTGAACAAATTCAACTGAAACACTTGAATGTGGATGTCCAAACAAAATTACGTGTACAGCAAAAATGCTGGAAATTGTGTATTTTGATTTATTGTTTTATTAAAAAGTGGTTTACTGAATTCTTGTCCTTAATATGTTACCCTGAATTATGGTAGATTTAGTGTAGGGTGCTAATACTTTTGCCTGCGACTAAAATGTTTTTCCAATATGCTGATCTTTTATTTATAAAGGTGCATTAACAATGTTTTCTGTAAATTACAGGGACATATTCTGCACATTCCTTTTGCTATTGAAGGTCTGAAACTTTAATGGCCTCATTTACAAAAGGGCATACATTTGGAGTTAGTGTTCATGTAAAGAAGTGAGCCTAACATGCGCGATAAATATAAATCTACTGCCCCATTTACTAACAGAGAACGCATAAAAATACGTGCACAGTATTTAGCTAATTGCACATACCGTACCTTGCACACTACATGTATTGTGAGTGATAATTTAATGTGCACGATAATGGCCATGACCACTGTGATATCAAAAGCCCTAGCAGTCCAGGCATATCTTTTGGTCAGTAGCTTATTGTGAAGGTGGGGGTGACTTACACTGACCAAAAACAAATGATCAACAGACACAGCACTCAGCAGGGACAGTCAGAGGCAACGTAAAGTGAAACTGCACTGCTTACCTTTTAATTGTAACATGCATTCCGTGTCTGATGTAAAAAATAAAAAATAAAATAAAAACTTTTTCCTTTCTCCTTTATTGCATATACAATAAATCATATTGTGCAATGGCATATATTTTTTTTTGTTATGCTTACTAAAAATGTTGATTGAGACGTAGCCTCTTCGTTGTTGGTATTGCCTTCTCGATCGGGGTGACCGTGTTATGTGAGTACAATCAATTGTCCTGTAAATCTGTCCTCTGTGTGAGACTTTATATAATTCTTTAATATAAAGAATATAATATAAAAACTTTTTTTCTGTGCTGTTAAAAGCATATTTTGGGATATAAGTTAATACTAGAACTGCCACTGTAGTCATTTTGACACTTTTCACTTTTCAAATTTAAATTACTCTGCATGTGTTAAAGATCCATGGATGTTCTTGACTTTTCCTAAATACATGTGTTCAACACCCTGAATGCGTTTGAAAGTCAATTGCAAAAATAAGTTATAAGCACTTCTACCTATAACTGCCAAAAGTAGTAGTTTTGACGGCTTGTTACAATACATGATTTTATTGTCAATAAACCCTACAATACACTATTTTTTTAAATGTATGCAAGCCAGTTTGTTATCTCTACCTCTGAGTTTACAGCAGTATTTTAATAAAATATTGCTCTTTAAGTCTGAATATGTGTTATCCAAATGTCTATTGTAATCCTGTCAATTCCTTGGAGAACTGCCATCTGGCTGTCTACATGAGCATATACAGCGCCTATAGGAAGTATTCACCTTGCTGCATTTAAATGGGATTTTCTTTTCCCTATTTGATTTACACAACCTACACAACACTTTCAATGTGTGAAGAAATATGGGGGGGGGGGGGGGGGGTTCAAAATAAAAACAGATAAGTATTCACCCCCTTTCCTGTAACACTCCTAAATAAGCTCAGGTGCAACCAGTTGCCTTCAGAATTCACACATTAAGTTAAATGGAGTCCATCTGTGTGCAATAAGTGGTTTACATGTTTTCAGATAAAATACATCTGTCTCTGTAAAGTCCCACAGCTGGGTAATACATTAAAGCAAAGATACTACCATGAAGACCAAGGAGCTTTCAAAACAACTCTGGAATAAAGTTGTGGAAAGGCACAGATCAGGGGAAGGGTATAAAAAGATTTCAAAGGCATTGAATATCCGTTGGAGCACAGTCAAGTCAATCTTTAAGAAGTGGAAGGTATACAGCACCACCCAGAATCTGCTTAGAGCAGGTCGTCCTCCCAAACTGAGCAGCTGGGTAATAAAGCCACCAAGAGGCCAATGACATCTGTGAAAGACCTACAACGTTCAATGGCTGAGATGGGAAAAACTGACCATGTGTCAACAATAGCTCAGGTACGCCACAAATCTGGCCTGTATGGAAGAGTGGCAAGAAGGAAGCCATTTCTGAAAAAAGGCTAAGTAAAATCCTGCTTGGAATTTGCAAAAAGGCATGTGGGAGGCTGAAAAGGTGTTGCAGATAACACCATCCCTACTGTGGAGCATGGTGGTGGTAGCATGCTATGGGGATGCTTTTCATCGACAGGGACTGGGAAGCTTGTCAGGGTAGAGGGCAAAATGGATGGAGCTAAACACAGGCAAATTTTTGAGGAAAACCTGCTTCAGTCTCCAAAAGACCTAAGACTGGGATGGAGATTTATGTTTTGGCAGGAAAATGACCCCAAGCACACAGCCAAAGCGACACTGGAGTGGCTTAAAAACAAAAAGGTCAATGTCCTGGAGTGGTCCAGTCAAAACCCAGACTTGAATCCGATTGATAATCTGTGGCAAGACTTGAAGATTGTCCACCAACGATCCCCGTCAAACTTGACAGAGCTTGAACAAATTTGCCAAGAAAAATGGGCGACCTATTGTACGATCCAGATGTGCAAACCTGGTACTTGCCCCAAAAGACTCAAAGCTGTAATTGCTGCCAAAGATGGTTCAGGGGGGTTAATATTCCTCTAACCAAGACATTTCAGGTTTTTTTTTTATTTACTTTTTTTTCATTAACTGTTTCACAATAAAAATTCTGTTGCCTCTTCAAAGTGTTGAGTAGGTTGTGTAAATCAAAGCAAAGAAAAATCCTGTTTACAGTGGCTCTCAAAAGTATTCACCCCCTTGAACTTTTCCACATTTTATTGTGTTACAACATGGAATCAAAATGGATTTAATTAGGAGTTTTTGCCACCGATCAACACAAAAGTTCATAATGTCAAAGTGAAAAATAAAATCTACAAATTGTTCTAAATTAACTACAAATACAAAACAGAAAATAATTGATTTGCATAAGTATTCACCCACTTGAGTCAATATTTGGTAGAGGTACCTTTGGCAGCAATTACAGCCATGAGTTTGTTTGGTCTCTACCAGCTTTGTATATCTGGACACAGCAGTTTTTGACCATTCTTCTTTGCAAAATTGCTCAAGCTCTGTCAAGTTGGATGGGGACCTTTGGTGAACTGCAATCTTCAACTCTTTCCACATATTCTCAATTGGATTGAGGTCCGGGCTTTGACTGGGCCACTCCAGGACATTGACCTTTTTGTTTTTAAGCCAATCCAATTTGGCTTTGGCTGTATGTTTGGGGTCATTGTCCTGCTGGAAGATGAATCAGTCCCAGGTCTCTTCCAGACTTCAGCAGGTATTCTTGTACTTTGCTGCATCCATTTTTCCCTCTATCTTCACAAGCTTTCCAGGCCCTGATGCAGAGAAGCATGCCCATAGCATGGTGCTGCCACCACCATGCTTCACGGTAGGGATGGTGTTCTCAGGATGATGTGCAGTGTTAGGCTTGCGTCAAACATAGCGCTTAGCATTGAGGCCAAAAAGCTCTATTTTGGTCTCATCAGACCATAGAATCTTCTTCCACTTGGTCTCAGAGTCCTCCACATGCCTTCTGGCAAACTAGCGGATATTTGATGTTAGTTTTTTTTCAACAATGGTTTTCTTTTTGCCACTCTCCCATAAAGACCAGTTTTGTGAAGCACCCAGGCTATTGTTGCCATATGCACATTGTCTCCCAGCTCAGCCGTGGAAGAGCCACTCCTTTTGAGTTGCCATAGGCCTCTTGGTGGCTTCCTTGATTAGTTCCCTTCTTGCTCGGCTAATCAGTATTTGAGGACCACTTCTTCTAGACACATTCACATTTGTGCCATATTCTCTCCATTTCTTAATAATGGACTTTACTGTGCTCCAGGGATATTCAATGCCTTGGAAATGTTCTTATCTCCTACCCAATTGGTGCTTTTGAAGAACCTTATTCCGGATTTGCTTTGAATGTTCCTTCATCTTCATGATGTAGTTTCTGTTAGGAAATGTACTAACCAACTGTGGGACCTCCCAGAGACAGGCGCATTTAACCTGAAATCATGTGAAACACTTTAATTGCACATAGGTGGACTCCATTTAACTAATTATGTGACTTCTAAAGACAATTGGTCGCACCAGAGCTTATTTAGGTGCGTCATAGCAAAGGGGGTGAATACTTACGCAATCAATTATTTTCTGTTGTATATTTAATTAAGAACAATTTGTAGATTTCATTTTTCACTTTGACATTATGGACTTTTTTTGTTGATTAGTGACAAAAACTCCTAATTAAATCCATTTTGATTCCATGTTGTAACAATAAAATGTGGAAAAGTCCAAGGGAGGTGAATAATTTTGAGAGCCACTGTAAATGCATCAAGATTTCAGGTTGTAACACAACAAACTGTGAAAACGTCCAAGGGTGGTGAATACTTCCTATAAGCACTGTATTAGTCTGCTGTCTTATAATATTACCACTACAAGAATTTTTCGAGAAATCTTGATTTTTGCATTTTGATTTGAGAGCAACTACAGACATATTTGCCTTGGAATCAGAAATTTGGAACGACTTCATTGAAAACAGCATTGACTGTTTAAAGCTAAACATAACACACTACAACAACAAACATAACATAACAAGCATAACACAGCTGTTTTGGGAAGTTTTGGCTGACATCGGACACTACCCCTAGCTGTGCAAAGATGAAACTCGCCCAGGTGGTCAGACTGGGTGACAAAGTGATGATGTAGGCTGATGTAACCGTGCTTAGGAAAAGGGATGAATGTTACCAATGACTTATTTCACTGCAATTAGCAAAACAGTTGAATAAAAAAAAAAAGCTTGGTTGGAACAATAAACAAAGCGAGAAGAGAGTTTCCACCATCTGCACAAAACTTAGTTCTCCATGAAAGCAATCACTGGTGTCCAGTTGCTGTATTTTACAATATACTGGATATGGCAGCCATCAATTCCTTTGTTTTGTACAATGAATGCACTGGCGAAAATCGAATTTATGATGCTAGCCATGGAGCTTTGGCAGAAAGATGTTGATCAGAAAACTGCAAAGCAGCAAGGAAACGTGCTCAACCTGGATACAGTGCGCACCAAGTGACACACACACACACACCAGAAACCAATGCCAGCTAAGTAAATGCAATAAAAATAAAACATCTGATATCTGTGCTCAGTGTGAAAGAGCAGTATGCGTTAAATGCACATGACAAGTTGATAAGCGTTAGATCTGTATGATTTGTGCTAATACGGGGGCTACTTTGAAGGATGTTTCTCTGAATGCGCAATCCCGTCACACAATGTGAACAGATTTTTTTTTTTTTTTAAAGTAATTATTTCAATTTTACAATTGTGTATGTAGGCCTACATATAACAAGTGTACAGCTGGTTACACAATATTTTCTTTCGAAATGTGTGTATTATTAATTTAAAGTCATGCTATGCAGTAGGCTAATGTGAAAAAAAGCCCTATGTTATTCTTGTAAATAATTACTTTGCTTTTATAATGTTGTATATGTACATATAGCAGTTTATATCTGTTTACACAATATCTTACTCTCAATAAAAAAAAAAAAAACATTTGAGTTGTATCTGACAGTTTGTGTTTCATTCTCATATCAAAGCCGTTTAAAATGTGCCCGTCAAAATGACTACCGCTGGCGGTTCTTGGTCGTAGCATATACCCGGCAGTTCTAGTGTTAAATATTGAGACTTAACATTATATACTCAAACATCTTTTTTTTTGCATCAACCAACCATTTCCAGGTGCTCTGAGTTGCAACACATGTTTGACAACATTCTTTGAGTTAGTGAACTGCTCCTCCCAACCCTCTCTGACTAGATGAAGGTACCATGTGGTTGCTGACCATACAACAGCTCAAATGAGGAGAACCCTGTTGAAGCCTGTGGCACCATTCGAACACAGTGAAGAGAATGTGGGGAAGCAATTTCTTCCAATTTTATTTTTATCCAACTCAAAAGTGGAGGAGCGTACTTTTTAAAGTCTGATTAAATCGTTCAACAAGCCCAGCCATTTGAGGATGATAAACCGAGGTCCTAATTGAGCTTTGTCCTATTGGCCTCTCCTCTGGCAAACAACTCAATTGCCAGAAGAAAGGCCAATCACATCCCAAAATGACAGGATATGGCAACCATTTCGCTACTGTTACTTTAACGTATGCAGTATGATTTTCTATTTTAACATTAACTTTAATGGTAGATATCCCCCTGTATACAGGAAATGGTCACACACCCTTATGGCCTCAGAGTTATACCCTCCATGCTGAGTAATAATAATAATGATTTAGTTTTATATGGCGCCTTTCATAGTGCATGATCACCACAAAGCACTTTACAGAGGTAGACTGTGAACTGTGCATTATATTCAGAGGCACTTACAATAGGACATTGATTTAACATCTCACCCACAGGATGGAGCACAAGGAGGTTAAGTGACTTGCTCAGGGTCACACAGTGACCTCGAATTGCAAAAAGGCCATCCTGACCTTCCCCTGTTGTTTTACCTTGCTCTGTAGCTCAGGACCGGGACATGACATCCACTTCCATCTGTTGGCAGTCTCAAATCTTATGACCTGGCTCCTGGCATGTATAACAAACAGGACCAGAGGCTATTGAGGGAGAGGCTTTGTCCCGCATCTCAGGGGGTGGCAGGTTAGGATTATTTTCTCTCGCCCAAGCAGGGGCTAATCGCGGTCTCCATGGTCGGGATATCGGATTGTCAGGGCCAATGTGCGTTGGTTTGTGAGCAAGGGCCTGGTCGTGGGCTACTACCTCCATTGCATCTTCATATGCTTCCACCAGACATGTGACTTCCTCCAAGGTGGCAGGGTGATGTCTTTTTACCTATTCCTTATTCCCTGGCGGCAAAATAGCGGTGAGTTGCTCCACGACTATGAGCTGCATCAATTCTTTGGCAGTCCGTTCATCAGGACACAGCTACCAAGTAGCCTGATCCATCAGGCATTGGCCAGCTACCCAGGGCCTTGTCCTCATTGGAATCTGGTATTCCCTGAAGCGGTGATGGTAGGTCTCTGTAATACAGAGGCTCTGGAGGATAGCTTTCTTGAGTGGCATAGCCCATTGCCATATCCGGTAGAAGGGCCCGATAAGCCACTTGTGACTCCCTCGTCAAACATGGTGGCAGTTTGGTGGCCCAGTGTTCCTTAAAGTCAAAAATTAACTAGAAACGCCTCAGGATCATCGCCAAGTAGCTTCGGCTGCACTGAGAACACCTGGGTAAATCGCCGTCTCAGATCGTACGGTTGATGCTAGTTTATCTACTAACTGGTCAAAGAACCGTGCCAGCTATGTCTGCGGGCTGGCCTCTCACTCCTCCATCTGAGCTCCCTGCTCACGAAACATCTGTAGGACAGTCTCTGGATCTATCCCTTTTGTAATCCCACAATGATACCAACTGTGACTGGACTGGATAAATAAGGAAGTTCTAAACAGGTATTGCTGATTTATTTTGCTGTTTTGTTTTATTTTTCTGTTTTGATTAATAAATACACTGCTATGGCAGTTTCAGCCCCACATTCAGTCTGCTGTGTACTGCTTTATGATCTGTGACATTGCCACACACGCCACTCAAGGCTGTAACAAATACAACATCAAATAACCAGTATTTAATGACAGAAATATAAATGAACTACTGAAAAAATATATAAATCTCCAAAGCAGTAGGATTGTGCAACAGAACCAAGAAAAATGCTGGGCAAGTCAGGATTGTTTACAGCACAAACTGTAATAGACAAGACATTAAATCAAATAGCAGCAACAGGATTCAAATAGTAGACAATCTGAAAAGCCATAACTTACAATTATAAAGATGGTATCAAGCATTGATTAAGAAACTTTTTACACCAAACAGTATTTGCACAGATCGAAACTTTAAAAAATGCATAACTTCATATAGACATTATAGCACAGACCACAGTAATTGCCAAAACATGCATTTAAATCAGACAATGTTACCGATTCAAAGTGTTCAATAAGTACTCCAATAGGATGGCAAACATCCTCCTCAAAGAAAAAAATAATGTCCATAAAACAAAACAAAAATAAGTAACTCAAGTTTCCAAATTGTTGCTGAGGTCTGTTATAGTAATAGGCAAATCAGCTCCAGAACAGGTCACACACCAAAAATACACAAAATCAAAATGAGGCTTCTGTACGAGGTGCTCGTTTAACCCTGATACAATAAATAAATACATGAGTAAATAAGCAACCAATTAAATGAATAATGGTAATAACCCAAAACAGTCGGAAACAGCACAGTCAATCCAGCTGCAAAAATAGCAATATCCCTCCTCAGTAGGGTATCTCCTCCAGTCCTGTCACACTTGATCACACTTGGTCCTGTCACACTTGGAGCTCCAGTCAGGAAAAGAAGACAAAAGGAAGGTTTTGGGAAAATAATTGGATTAAAAACTGCTGTCGCTGTCAGGGTAAAAAGAATAGTTGTAATCCATGAATAATTGAATTTAGGTTTTTAGATAACGGGGTACTTTCAGACTCGAAAAATGGTAGATTAGTCAAGTAATTGTCATATTTAAAGAGAACATAATTAAGGTACTTACAGCGGTAACGATAATGATTAAGCTCAATAAGCCCTTTGCAAAATCAATTAGACAACACCTGAAACTACTCAGGATTTCAGTGTGGAAGTTAAGGAAAGGTTCACTCGGTTAGGGAGAGAGAGAGAGAGAGAGAGAGACCAGTGCAGAGATGACCCATTAAACAAATAGAACAATACATTGACACTAAATTGATACAGCTTCACCTAATTTTACCTTACAAATCTAAAAAAACACACTATAAACTAGGACAAAATTGCTCATTTAGCAATTCAATAGCAAAGTACTTTAACCTGGCCTGGTATACAACAAATTACTTATGTTGCGTTAATATAGCCGGTAATACAAGGCATCCTTGTGACACGCACCCATCACCTTTCTTGCCAGTGTGTAACAACAATAAGGCACAGCACCTATTGGAGCGAGGGCCCTCAGCTTCACTTCGGGACCCATTGCTCAGGTAAAATGGACCGTGATTAATTAGGAAGATCTCTGAATCAGACTTTGCCTAATGACCCCCTGAAGTAGTTAATAAGGTTATGTCTGCTTAAGGGTGCTTATAGCTCAGTGATAATTTCCAACCAGTAGCACCAATAGGTCTTAAATAAAGCATCCCCTCCCCCCTCCCCACCCCCCCAAAAAAAGGTGCCGTTATACTAAGTTAATAAAAAGCTTTGTTGGTTTCCTCATAAAGCCCATTCCTCTTAACAAGTCTCGCTGTCATCACTGCTTTGTTACGACTGTTCTGTCCTATGGTTTTATTTCAGTGCTCATTCATTTGCTAGCTTTGGCATATTCTGTAAATTCTACATTATTTTTGTAGATGATATTTGCATTAAAAAAAAAATTGAAGTTCGCAAGATTGTTTTTATAATGAACATTTTGAAATTGGTTTGTATAATAGTTAATAAATATCTTGAAAAAATGTCTGTGGCAAAGTGGTTAACAGTGTGCAGGTGATAAACAGACAAACAATTATAATCCAGGTGCAATGTTGTTTAATGGCTGTATTTCGTAATCCAAATGCCTGATGGCGAACAACAATAAATAATAACAGTGTCAATAAGAAGCAATACAGTGATGTATATTGCTTGTCTGTAATCTGCGGGTTGGCCCCGAAATATTAACAATCCTGTTTTAATTCACCCACACATAACACATACACAAACACAAACATCCATCTACAGTGCATGCTCTAGTGCTCATGGTGAACATGCAGTACTTTAGTGTCAACAAAGTGAAGTACTGTCCAGGTTCGTGCTGGCCTTTTGCAACAGCTTCTGGATTGTTTAGCAGTATAAATAATCACACAAGTATAATTCAGACATGACAAACCACAGGCCCTTCCAGGTTGTTCTCTAACCAAAATGAAGGAACAGATTATGTTGCTTCGTCCCCTGTTTGTACCATCACTCAATACCCCTTGGTAAACGATTGCTGCCGCTCGTCCAGTCTGCGGCTGCCACATAATTTCCCTTCAGGGTCGATGAGTTAGTGCACCAAAGTTCCACCCCCTTTCTAAATGACGAACTTCCTTTTAACTATAGGAATGAAGTGTTAGGCCAAACAGTCCAGAGTACTCTGTTCCCCTTACTTGCCCTCACAGGTCGGGAGGAAGATTTACCACCAAGAATCATTGTCTTTGTGTCATAATGTCCCACAAAGAATCTTGGCTGCATTACTCTGAAGTTTGTACAGTAAGTGGAAAATTAAATCCCAGCAATACAACACCTCCCAAAGAAGTTATTTTAATACTAAAACACATGCTGGGCAATTTATTGGTTAGTTTAAAACGAGTTATTGACATATCTTGGTTTTTAGTTAAGAAACACCCAAGGGCTAACTGTCTATTTAAACCAGTGTGTGAGACAATTTTCATGCAGTCTCGCCTTTCCCTCAAGGCATCAATTCATATGATTGAAGAATAAATCTTTGGTGCCAATGTCCATCTCCTCTGCACCAGAACAATCACAGTCAAATACTAATAATAATATTATTAATTATAATATTAATATATTAATAATAATGTATCATTTTACTGCAATATATTTTCAAAGCATAAGAAAAATCAATGAAAGTGAAATGAAAAGAGATATGAAAATGAATTAGTCTTTATTACTTACTGCATTCGAATTTTGAAACAGACTGGAGGTTTTCTGGAAATGTTGCCTCCAGGTTACAAATTGAATATTACAATACTATACTATAAAATAGAAAAAAAGATACCTCTCCGTTTGAAATCTCCAACCGCTTTACTTTATTAATCTTTGAGATTGTGTTGTTTCTGATTGAAGTTGGACTCTTAGAATAGTAACACTTCATGCCTTTATACAGTATAAAGATATATACAGTAGATGTTCAATTAAATTGTGTACAGTGCCTTGTTGCCTTGTGCCGTAAGTTGCAGTAGATAATTCATAATAAAGCTGCCTTTGGAAAATAAACTTACTAGAATTGTATGCACTGAAGAAAAAAAAGTAGAATAAATATTTTTTTTTTGTGTGTGTGTATGTGTGTGTGACATAAATATTTAATTGAAATGCGTTTACCCACATATTTCCGTTCAGTTACCCGTTCATAAGCAATCAAAAGATATGCAGTAGGGGTGCTGGTGTGTTTCCACCATTCGACTGCCAGGACTTATTTGATGTGTATGTTGAGTATTCTTACTACTAACTTATATTGGTAGTTTCTAGTAGGGCTACAGCATAAATTAAAGACAGCTATGTAAAACATTGGTGTGTTATGGTATGTTCCATTGGACATTATGTGTAAATACAGTATTACTTTTGTTATTAGTCAGTTCTGGTAGAACAACCTGTGGTTCAGCTCAGCTGAGCCTGAACTGCTTGGAGGGGAAACTTAAATATGTGAATATTTGGTCAAGCTAAATTGCCTAATTGATTGGCAATTTAGCCTGACCCAGCTGTATTAAAGCACAGCCCTTTTTGTGGGCAGTTAGTTCTGCTTAGGGCTTCAGACAGAGGCTACTGTTAGAAGCCTGTCATCTGACTTTTCTTTTGTATATTTAAGAATAATTTGTCTTGATTTAATTTGTTAAGTGTGCAGCCTGCGCGTGAACCTTATACTCTGACTCCTTCTCTAGTTGTTACTGCCACCCAGCTTTTCAAGTTTTGGAATTATAGTGAAGTCTAGTCTTTATCATTGCATTATCTTGCACATATTTTTTATATACAATCTATAGCAAAGTGGTTTGCAGTGTGCAGGTGTAGAGGTGATGCAGTGCTCAAGATAATGCAAACAGCAAAGTTACTGGTGAAATGATGGTTTTATTTGTAATCCAACATCACTTGACAGCAGTAAATAATAATGAGAACTGGATGCGTATTGCTCTGTTAAATCCTGAGGTTCAGTCCCAAAGCAATAGACACAGTAGTTAAACACACACAAAATACACAAACATGGTCACAAGTCCAAAGTGAGTGCTGTAGTGCTTGTGGTGAAAATACAATTTATCGTGAACAAGACGCAATGTTGTCCAGGTTTAGTGCTGGCCTGTAGCAACATCTCCGGATCGTGTTAGCTGTCTAATAACAACAAACAAGTACATTTTAGACAAGACAAAACAAATAAAACACTCACGATAAAAATACGTTTCTCCTTCTGGTTCAGCGTTTAACCATACAGAGGAACAGATCACCTCGTTACATCCCCTTATATACCGTCAGTCACGCCCCCTTGGTTAGCGATTTCAACCGTTTTTCCTCCAATCCGCGGTTGCCACATCGCTTCCCTTCTGGGGTGATGACTTGGTGTACCGTAGCTCCGCTGCCTTTCTAGATGACCAACTTCCACCTAACCGTGGGAATGAATTGTCTGGCGATCCAGGGCACTCTGTACCCTTTACACAGTAACCTCAAAGGTTGTGATGGATATTTATCACTAAGAATCAGTCTGTTGCTGTCACAAATCCAATACATGTATGGTATATAAATTAATTACCACTTCATGGCTCACTAAACCAAAAATTCCTAATTGTTTCAACAATATAAGAAAGTTTTTAACTTGTCCTTCTTACAACTAAGTTTTTTTTTTTCCTTACTAGATTTCAGATGTTAGAATTGTTTTTCTGGGGTCTCCAAATGGCTCACCTGGTAAAAGTACAGCAATGTAGTGTGCAGGGTGAGTCATACAGCGCAGGTCCACGTCCTGGCTGTCTGAAGTAGGCTGGTCTTTGCTGGGGACTCCAAAGTGCTCTGGCACTCCCGTGGGTTAGGGAGGCGAACTTGAACGATCACTAAACATTCTGCTTTCCTAAGCCGTGTGGAAAATTGCTGCATTGAGGGGGAAAGCAACTGGACATTCTTAATTGGGAGAAAACGGGGCACACTATATATATATATATATATATATATATATATATATATATATATATATATATATATATATATATATATATATATATATATATATATATATATAATATATATATATATATATATATATATATATATATATATATATATATTGAAGAGTTATAGAATATCTTCTCAAAGAAAATTTGCCATCACAAACATTAAATTACACTTGTCTTTATTTCACATTTATGTTAGCAACAGAAGGAAATGTGTACTTCTAATGCTTAAGCAATATGCCACTGACATTGTTTAATGTTAGACAGTATTAATGAATGCAAACCGACAGTGATGCCTCTGGCAAAGCGTTTGTCTGTCTGTCATATAAATGAAATATTTCTCATAATGCTCGAGTCGATGTATTTCTGTAACCCTATTCGCTGTCACACAGACATTATTTATAAAATAATTAAAGTAAAAAAAAAACATTGATGTCTCAGTGGAAATTGTGTACTAATTACAGCAATTATCAGTCATGTACAGTTTTAAATATTTGTCTTGCTGTTTATTATGGCATAATTACATTGACATTGCTCTAAATATACTCTGCTACCAGTTCATCTTTTTTGTCAGCCCATCAAAACACTATGATTGGGAGAAACATGGATGTAGAGCCTTCTGAGGATATAAATGCAATAGCTTATTCTTTCATCTGTTAGGAAAAAGTTCAAGAATCAAATAAAAAGAACAGGGTAACCTTTGAATAAGTTATTCATGAAATACCATAAAAGGAACGCTAAAGAACAGGGGTTTTAAACCGGGGATACGTGTACCTCTGGTGGTACTTCGATGGGTCATGGAGGTTCAAAGGATGACTCAGAAATACAAACATATTCAAATGAAAGTACAAGAAAATAATGATCTTTAATTAATTTTTGTAACAGTATATATTATCACTAAACCACTGTGCATAAATATTTCATTTTTGTCAGGCAGTTCAAAAGTTACAGTTTGTTTGCCTCGTAGAACTCACCTCTCAGGAGGAGGGGTTCTACTCAAAGTACTTTCTAGTGCCCCATCCTAGACCTGGGACACCATAACAGGTTCTTGAGGGAGAGGAGGTTTCAAATGGTCACACATCGTCACATCCTCCAGTATGTCCAGCCGGGCGACTGGTTTACCACTGTGTACTTAAAGGATGCGTATTTGCACGTCCTTATTCATCTAGCGCGCAGGAAATATCTCCACTTCACTTTTCAGGGAAGCATCTTTGAGTTTTTTGTGCTGCCATTCATCCTCTCCTTAGACCCCTGCTTGTTTACAAAGTGTGTGGATGCTACCCTAGCCCCCTTGTGGCTGCAAGGAATTAGGGTATCGAATTATCTGGAACACTGGTTGATTTGCTCCCAGCAACAGGAGAGAGCAGTGGCCCACATGACGATACTGAAGGAGCATCTGTCGAGACTGGGTCTTACCATTAGTGATGCCAAAAGCCAATTAATACTGGTGCAGAGTACAGTTTATTTGGGTCTCCAGTTGGATTCCCTTACAATGCGAGCCTACCTGTCAGATGACAGAGCCACAGTACAATTGTGTTGTGCCAAAAATGATTGGGTCTGATGGCCACAGCTTCATCAGCCATCCAGTTGGGGTTACTCCATATGGGCATGTTTCAAGTGTGGCTCAATGCCTTCTGGATACATCTCAAGCATGACAGACACGCAAAGCGGGTTAGTGAGCTACAGGGTCTGTCAGTTAACAGCTCCTGTATAGGTGTTTGGGGTGATGGAAATAGGGTATTACGCACAAACCCCGCTTTCCTCCCTAAAGTGGTTACGGCTTTCCACTTGAATCAATCAGTAGAACTCAAGGCTTTCCGTCCCCCTCCTTTTTCTTTGGAGGAGGATCAGAGATTGAATTCCCTCTGCCCGGTTTGGGCATTGAAATGTTATGTGGATAGGACGAGAGTGCTGCGTCAGTCTGACCAGCTCTTTGTCTGTTATGGTGAAAGGACACTGGGTCAAGCCCTCTCAAAGCAATGACTGTCCCACTGGATTGTGGACACAGTTTGAACTGCATATACCAATGCCAGCCTACCCCCACCTGGGAGGGTGACCGTTCACTCTACCAGAGGAGTGGTTGTATCATGGGCCCTCTTTAGAGGAGCTTCACTAACCGATATTTGTACTGTGACTAGCTGGGCTACTCCACATATATTCACCAGTTTCTGATGACTTAATGTCTTAGATTCCTCCATGCCTTCATTAGTCACAAGGGTCCTTGAGGTTGCATGCTTGTACCACAAACATTAATTTAGTGGTAGCGAGACGTCCCTCGTCTGCTGTCCGCTCACAGTCCCTCACGATGGCTATGATATACTTTCCCAAAAGTATGGTTGTTGGTCATCTTCAAATTGAAAGGGAACGTTAGGTTACAGATGTAACCCTGGTTCCCTGAAAGAAAAGGAACCAACAAACCTTGTGAGGTTGCATCACTCACAGTCTCAACAGTGGACTTAATAAAATCTTGCTCACGCAACCAACGTCAATATAAAACTTTTTTAGAAGAAATTGATTATGGTGATCTGTTTTATCATACCGAAGTGAGGTGGTTGAGCAAAGGTAAAGCTTTTCTGACTGAGAAGGGAAGACCTGTGACCCCACTGGATGATGTGGCTCTGTGATCTCGCTTTCCTTACTGACCTTACTGCACATCTTAAAATGGTTATAATGTTATTAATAGTGTACAGTGCTGTTTTTGCTAGGGTAGTATAAAAGAGTGTACATGTTATACAAAGGAACTCAAGGCTGTCCCATCTCACGGGTTATCCATTTTATGAATTATAATGATATCTTGCTTTTCCAACTGCTTATTAATATGTAAAAAATGATTTGAAGGTTTCTCTAGTCTTTGTTTTCACTTTTATGATCTTCTGAGTGTATTTGTTTTGTAAAGCTCTTCCAGACCTTAACAGATGCCTCCAGCATGTATCTCTCAGTCCCACTATCCCCAGGTACATTTCAGTTCTCTACCAACAGATTGTAGCACTAGCTCCATGAATGCAGCATAAGTAATTTGCTGCCTGCTGCTCTTAATTGAGTATCAGAATATCTGGCCAGGTTAATTTAATTCTCTGTTCAATTGCTAAATAAGTAATTTTATTCTCATTTTTAAAGTGGGCCATTCAGATTCCATAATGTAAAATTAGGTGAAGCTATTTCAATTTACTGTTAACTTTTGGTAGGGGTTTATCTCTGCACTGGACTTTCTCTCTTGTTTTAACTGAGGATTTTTTCTTTAATTGCCTCATGGACATTCTATTTAGATTCAGTTGTTTTCCTTAATTGCCTTCGCAAAGGTCTTATTGGGCTTGATGTATCATTAAGTCTAAGTATCTTAATTGGTGGCTCTTTAAATAGGACTATTACTGCCTGGTGGGGAGGTTGGTTCCTTTTTTTTTTTTTTTTTTTTGCTGGGGTGATTCTTTTTCGGGTGTGTTTTTTTTGTGGATGCAGAGTGTTTGAACAGGGAGTTTGCTGGTCTGTAAAGGAGAAATCAGGAAGCAATAATCTTTTGGTTGTTAGAAACAGTATTTTCTCTAATCTGCCATTTTTCCAGTTTAAATTAACCAGTTATCTAATCTCCTGCCGAACTGAAACTATCCACATCGTTCAAATTGGTTATATGGATCCGAAGAACAACAGTGACTAATCCATTTATCGTCATCACTTTTTGTCTTCTTACCTAGTTGGAAACTTCAAGCTCTATAGGACCAAGGAAGAACTGGGTGAGATCCCCTAATGGGGAGGAATCTTATTTTTTTTTCTGCTGGATTATCTGGGCCGTTCTGACTCTTTTGGAATATTATCCTTTTTGTTTATTTATTGTGGGTTAACGAGCACCCAGCACAGAAGTTTCATTTTTGTTTTGTGTTTCAACTTTTCTGTTTCAACTACATTTGCAATATGGATTGGATAATATTTTGCGACTTTTAAAGTATTGGTAGTTTTATGGACATTTTTTTTTTCTTTTTATAAGGACTGCCTGTTGGACTGTGGTAAACATTTTGAAGGGTTCAAATGCTGTCTGTTTAAAACTCATGTACTCCAAATGTTTGATCCATCTGTCTCAAGTATAATATTCCACACATATTCAATAACATCTTCTATTTGAACTGTTGTCTTCTGGTTTGTCTTCCTATGTTCTATTTGTTGTAAACAATCCTGGCTTACCCCACAATTTTTCTTGGTTCTGTTGCGTAATCCTACTGCTTTGGAGACTTATATTGTTCAGGTTAGTTTATTTGTATTTCCATCAAAAAATACTAGTTATTGGACTTTGCTTAAGGATTGGGTTTGTTACAAGATGTCCAATATTGATTTATTATTATTGTTATTTTTGTTCCCAGATCCTTGTAAATAACTCTGTAGGATTAATTATTGTAATTCCTTTGTTTTGTGTAGGTAAAAAAAATAAAATAAATTGTAAAGCTATAAACCGACAGAATAGAGTAAAAGTAAGACATATATGTACAGTACAATAACTACAGGAAAATGTATATATTCTAGCAATATGACAAAGGAGAATAGTAACTCTGTGGTGCTTTTTCAAAGCAATTTTTCACGGAACAGGAGCAAGGGCTGTGATGAGTAAGCCCTGGGACTTCAAATAGGGATTATGTGCTTGTGACTTTAACATCCAAGGCTGAGAAGCAGGCGTTACTTCCCCCATGGGAAAAATGAAGACAAGGGTAGAAGATACATCTGAGAACTAGAAGTCGCCCAGACTAACACAAGGCACAACCACATCGGATTCAGTGGTCAAGATTTGCGATGCATAATGAAGAACGTAGTAGTGAATCAAAATGACTGACCTTGAATTTACTTGGAGAGCAAGTTCCTGGTCAGCCAGTTTGATTATGTATTCACACAAGTGAGATACACGGCCTCGGTTGAAATGTCAGTGAGTGAAGTTCTTCCAGTTTGTATGCAATTCCATATCTGTTTTTAAAAAAAAAAAAAAAAAAAAAAAAAATTGTGCCCTATTCAGCTGCCTAGTTTATCTATGCGTTAATCTGGACCTGTTGATGACAGTTGCAATTTATTGCAATTGCGCACTATTTTCAAAAACAAAATAAACACCTAGCTCCTTTTTGAGCCCTAACTAAACAGAGCTACCTAACTCAAACAGGACAGCTTAGCTGTTTATCGTTTAAAACAAAATCAACCAAAACAAAAACAGTTTTCTAAACAAAACACACAAAAAGGCTTTACATAGTACATTAAACCGTGCACTAATTGACAATCACCATGTGCGGGTGATAATTAAACAATAAAATAATTAACAATTTAGTTTGGCAGGGAGATTTTTTTAACTCTCCCTGCCACACACACACATTTTCCTAATTGTCCTGCCACAATATGTGTGTGTGTGTGTGTGTGTGTATATATATATATGATATATATATATATATATATATATATATATAATATATTAATTATATATATATAATATGATATAATATAATATAATATTTTACTGTGTTCCTCAGAGTGTTTTGAAAAAAAGACACCATTTCCAAGACGCTACTGAGATTTTTTTTTTGTAAATTTTTATTGGAAGAGTAATCTACAGTCAAACGTCTAGTCCTCTGGGTGCATCCTACTGAAAAATGCTTGGAAAGGGTTAAGCCTGTGTACTAATTCTAGAACATTCGAAAATGTTAAGGGAGGCTGGGCAATTGTTCCTTTTCATCCACTAACCAGTCTCTTTTTTTTTTTGGCTGTGCGATTTGCTCTGCCATCTCTCCTAATGGTTTTCCCACCCTCCCACCTTGGTGGCTTGAGGCCCAATATTCCACACCATTTCCCTCCTCTTTTACTCCACCACCTCCTTTGTAGCTATATTCCCTTCTAAAGGAGTTAATGTCCTGGTCCTGGGTGACCTGTGTCCTACAGTAAGGTTACAAAATTATGAATTCACCTGCAGCATTCTAAAAAGTAAGTAGCTCATCCATAACCTGAACAGTAGTTACTGAAGAAGGCATTAGGTAAATCAATTGTTTACTTGACTTAGTTTCTTATCAAATAGGTAGCCAAGATACTAAAAGGACAGCCAGCTGCAGAAAAAGTAGCTAAGGCAGAAACTGGAGAGAAAGAACCAATACTAAAGAGGTTTAGAGAAAGGAAAGGTAGCATGAGATGACAACTGAACATTGGTTCTGACCTCAGGTCAAAAACAGAGCGGCCTTGTTATTTAATTCACATTTTGCAAGTACTCTGACTGTAGGGAGTTTACAAAAATGTAAAAATTAAGTTTTAATGGTGTTTAAAATACAAAAATGAAACATGTCTAAAACCAATAGACCATTGAGTTTATTCATTCCAGATTCCATTTCAGCACTTGACACCAGCCAGACTGTATCCTAGCAACCTGAACAGCTATGGTCTGTAAAAGTTAACATCTACTACCTGATTGGAAAGAATGAAGATGCTAATTATGTGACCGCAGCCAAAAATGTTAACATACCACCAAGCCTAAAGCAGTTCATAATGCCGAAAAAGTACTGGAAGTTATTTCAGGTGATCTGGGAGGGTAGAAAACAGCATAGGAAGGTCCAATACATCTTACAGGTATAATTATAACTGGTATGTATGTGATACTGGCTCTAAGTTTCACTTTTCTCAAACATTCTGGAAATCTACAGGTAACTTAAAATAAGAATACAAATAAGTTGTGTTGACTAGAAACTGCTTTAGATTTACAAAAAACATGGGCTTACTTTTTTTGTCATTTGAAACAATAACTTAATTAAACTTTGTCTGCCTTTTTTCTATGTGTCTCCTGTCAAATGTTGACTTTGTTCAGAATTGAATGCAACTTATTCTCCAGTCTGCTTTGTTCTTGTTAGATCTGGATCTGATTGTTTTTGATTGAGTGTGTCAAGGGCTGAATAACCAATGGAAATCCACTACCAGAATGTATTTTCAAAATAATTCAAACAAATTCAATATCTGTACTTGGAATTGCTTACTAGGAATTGGAAACAGGAAGGGGGGGGGGGGCGGGGCAGAATACAGTTTGAAGCTACTTGCTCTTTAATTTCAGACTCATCTAAACTTAAGATTGTAGATGCTGACATGGTTCAATGTCAGATTTATTTAACAGAGAAGACTTCTGTTTGAGATGTATTATATGTATTATATTTTCATAGAGTATGTAGAAATACCATACTATGCAAGAACCACTGGCAAACTCAGACCACAACATGGTCTCATTTGAAGTGTTTTTTAAATCCCCAAAAGTAAAGACTAAAGCTAAGGTTTACAATTTTAGAAAAGCAAACTATGAAGGTATGAAACAGAGACTAACAGAAGTAGATTGGAGTAAAATAGAGAAAACACCCACAGAAGAAGGATGGTTGTTCTTCAAAAATGTAATACTAGAGGCGCAAAACAATTATATCCCTAAAGTAGACAAATCTAAATGTAAAACTAAATTGCCAAAATGGTTTAATAGATCAATTAAAAAAAATATTCAGCGAAAAAAGGCACTTTACAGAGCATTAAAAAAGGACCAAAAAAAGTACGCAGAAAGAGTACACAGAACTGCAAACGCAAGTCAAAAAGGAAGTTAGAAAGGCCAAGAGAGAAATAGAAATGAACATTGCTAAGGGAGCTAAAACCAATTCCAAAATGTTTTTCCAATATTACAACAGCAAGAGAACATTCAAAGAGGAGATTAAATGTTTAAGAGATACAAATGGCAAAATCGTAGAGGAAGAAAAAAAAATAGCAAATATGTTAAATGATTACTTTTCACAAGTTTTTACAAAGGAAGATACTGACAACATGCTCCACATGTCATCCAGTTCCTGTCCAGTTTTAAGTAACTTTAGCATAACTGGGGTAGAAGTGTTAAAGGGACTAGGAGCTCTTAAAATAAACAAATCCCCTGGGCCGGATGAGATCCTCCCAGTAGTACTCAAAGAAATGAAAGAAGTAATTTACAAACCGCTAACCAAGATCATGCAGCAGTCTCTTGACACAGGGGTGGTACCGACAGACTGGAAAATTGCAAACGTAATACCGATCCACAAAAAGGGAAACAAAACTGAACCAGGTAACTACAGACCAGTAAGCCTGACTTCTATTATATGCAAACTTATGGAAACTATAATAAGATCCAAAATGGAAAATTACCTATATGGTAACAGGGTACTGGGAGACAGTCAACATGGTTTTAGGAAAGTGAGATCATGCCTAACTAACTTGCTTGATTTTTTTGAGGATGCAACATCCATAATGGATAATTGCAAAGCATATGACATGGTTTATTTAGATTTCCAGAAAGCTTTTGACAAAGTCCCGCACAAAAGATTAATTCTCAAACTGAACGCAGTTGGGATTCAAGGAAACACATGTACATGGATTAGGGAGTGGTTAACATGTAGAAAACAGAAAGTACTGATTAGAGGAAAAACCTCAGAATGGAGTGTGGTAACCAGCGGTGTACCACAGGGATCAGTATTAGGTCCTCTGCTATTCCTAATCTACATTAATGATTTAGATTCTGGTATAGTAAGCAAACTTGTTAAATTTGCAGACGACACAAAAGTAGGAGGAGTGGCAAACACTGTTGCAGCAGCAAAGGTCATTCAAAATGATCTAGACAAGATTCAGAACTGGGCAGACACATGGCAAATGACATTTAATAGAGAAAAGTGTAAGGTACTGCACGCAGGAAATAAAAATGTACATTATAAATATCATATGGGAGATATTGAAATTGGAGAAGGAATCTATGAAAAAGACCTAGGAGTTTTTGTTGACTCAGAAATGTCTTCATCTAGACAATGTGGGGAAGCTATAAAAAAGGCCAACAAGATGCTCGGATACATTGTGAAAAGTGTTGAATTTAAATCAAGGGAAGTAATGTAGTGCAAAGAAGAGCGACCAGAATTATTCCGGGCTTAAAAGGCATGTCATATGCAGACAGGCTAAAAGAATTGAATCTATTCAGTCTTGAACAAAGAAGACTACGTGGCGACCTAATTCAAGCATTCAAAATTCTAAAAGGTATTGACAGTGTCGACCCAAGGGACTTTTTCAGCCTGAAAAAAGAAACGAGGACCAGGGGTCACAAATGGAGATTAGACAAAGGGGCATTCAGAACAGAAAATAGGAGGCACTTTTTTACACAGAGAATTGTGAGGGTCTGGAATCAACTCCCCAGTAATGTTGTTGAAGCTGACACCCTGGGATCCTTCAAGAAGCTGCTTGATGAGAATTTGGGATCAATAAGCTACTAACAACCAAACGAGCAAGATGGGCCGAATGGCCTCCTCTCGTTTGTAAACTTTCTTATGTTCTTAATTAGGGAATCTGATCCCGGACACTGTTTTCAGGACAGATTTTTACTGATTGAATAATACTGTTAAGTTACGTGTTTATTTAAGTATATCACACTGAACATTGATTGAATTTAACTACTAACTAAACTAACACTAAGCATTTAAACTTGGAGAGTAGCAAATAAACAGCAATGTTACCTAGGCTACATGTGTAGGTCTACTTTAAAAAATGATGATAAACAGGTAGACATTATGAAACAATATTTTTAATTAAACAATTAAGAAAAAGAGCAAAGAAAGCTCAATGCATCAATTGTCTCGTCTTTCAAATGACTACAGAACTTGGTGCACAAAATACCTGGAGCCAAAAATGCCCTTTCGGACGCAACGCTGGTAGGTGGAATTGATAGCAGAAAGTCATATGCTAACTGCAAGCACAGCCCCTGTCTCCCACCACCTTCAAAAAGGGAACATTTCTGTTTTGATGCAGTTCAAATTGAACCCTATTGGTATTGTTGTTGTACTTGTAGCTGCACAGCACATGCTTACCTGCTCCTTCATGGTTAAGCCGGGGACACACTGCGATAAGTAGTGACACGATTTTTCAGTCACATCGGGCAGTGTGTTATGCTTTGCAATTCGATTTTACAGGATCGGCCGATCGATTTCAATCAGCTCGCAGAGTTAAACATGTTTAATATTTTGCGATGCAATTCCCTCGCACTGGGGCAGTGTCATACCCACTCGCAAGTCTCAAAAGTCAGCAACCAATGAGTTCACTGCATTCAGTCTTATGACTGGAGACGGACACGCATGTATTCTCGATATTAATACACACACACACGGTACTCTACTGGTTTGTACTATGATGTTAACTATTAGACGAAATGTTCACAGAATATAGTACTTAAACTGCTGCTATAACAATGATTTATTTATTTTAGTGTTTCAATTAAATTATACCAAATGTTTTTATTTACAATGAAGAGAAAACATACTACATGTTTTCATTATAAGCATTTGTTTGACACATTATGTTCCATACATTGTAAATAAAAAATGTGATTAGTTATAATTAATTAAAACACTTAATATTAAATTAATATTTGGTTGTAGCAGCATGCAAGTATTGTGTAAATATTTCATAGTTAAAAAGTACAATGCTTATGAGGCCATCAGGCATT
The DNA here is from genome assembly GCF_017654505.1 of Polyodon spathula. Taxonomy (NCBI): domain Eukaryota; kingdom Metazoa; phylum Chordata; class Actinopteri; order Acipenseriformes; family Polyodontidae; genus Polyodon; species Polyodon spathula. The sequence continues at coordinate 61,048,731 of NC_054537.1, forward strand.
GTTTTCAAAAGTTGTCCAACTGGACATATACAGCACCAAGAAAGTTTGTGAACCCCAATGATAATTATGGAAATTCCATAGTTTTAACATGGAATTTCTTAAATATCCAATAGGGTTTATATTAACCTATTCCATGTCTTTCAAAACAAAATGATGTATGAATTAGACAATTAGTAAGATTCGTGGTATGTGAAAAAGTGAACCCCTAGTTTTATCAGCTCAATGAAGTGGATAATTAGAATCAGGTATTTAAATAATTAGGTAGCTCTTCAGGGATGAGTTTGGAAGGAAACGCATCATGGCACAATTAAAAGAAATCTCTGAGGACCTTAGAAAAACAGTTATTGATGCTCATCAGTCTAGAAACAGTTACTAAACTATTTCTAAGGATTTGGGGCTCCACCAAATCCACTATCAGACAGATAGATTGGTCTTGAACTTTCTCCATTTGTAGACAGTCATTCTACCCAGGAGCGGTCGTCCTACCAAAATCTCTCCAAGAACAAACCCGGAAACTCATCAAGGAAGTCGCAAAAAAACTCAGAGTAACATCCAAGGATCTGCAGGCCACTCCTGCCCTGCCTCTCTCTTGGCTAATGTGAATGTTCATGACTCAACTATCAGAAAGACTGAACAAGAATGCTGTTCATGGAAGGATAGCCAGGAGGAAACCACTGCTCTCTAAAAAGAACATTGCTGCCCTTTCTGAAGTTCACCAAAGAGCACATAGATGATCCACAAGACTTCTGGAACAATGTTCTCTGGACAGACAAGATGAGAAACATGTTTGGCGAATACCAAACACTGCATTCATACAGAACCTCATCCCAACCGTCAAACATGGTGGTAGGAGTGTGATGATTTGGGGCTGCTTTGCTGCCTCAGGACCTGGATGGCTTGCCATCATTGACACAACCATGAATTCTGCATTGAATCAGAAGATTCTAGAGGAGAATGTCAGGCCATCCATCCATTAGCTGAAGCTGAACCAAAAGTGGGTCATGCAGAAAGACAATGATCATAAACATACAAGGAGATCTACAAAAGAATTAATGCAGAAGAAGAAATTCCCCATTTTTAGAATGGCCTGGTCCAGATATTGAATGTTGAATCATTTATGGATAAATAAATGTTGAAAATATCTTTGTGTGATTTGTTTTAATCAGGTTATCTTGATCTATTAGGACTTGGATTAAGATCTAATAACATTTTAGGTTTGAAATATGTGGAAATCCTAAGGGGTTCACATACTTTCTCGGCAATGTACAAACCAGTGGAATACTGTGTGTGTGTGTGTGTATGTATGCATGCATGTTGTATTTGTATACTGTATATTAAGAGATATGCATGTCTCCAGTCATGTGGTTTTCACGACCACGTCGCCATCTAGCCAAAATTGTATATAGTTCTGTCTTTGCCTTTATCTTTTTGCCTATTGTCATTGATTTGACCCATTGCCGCTGTACTTTTCTGCATCCATGGCAGGCCAAACATCAGAAAAAAATACAAATTGTGTCCTTCCTATGATTTCAATCAGGCAGTGTTTGGTGCCCGCTCTCGGGTGTTTTTTGTGATGCGACCTCCGCCAGAGAGATGTGATGATTGCATCGGGCAGTGTGTCCCCGGCATTAGAGTCTCACTCTCAGCCTGCTACTGCTGGTCAAAATGAACACAACAAAGCAGAACAGAACTTGTAGGATTTGTTTTTTATTTAATAGTGCACATAATCAAAAAAATTACTGATTAACAGGGGTGGATCTAGCCATGTAGCTTGACTGATTCACTGAATTTTTCAAGATGCTCAAACGGTTCCCTGTGATCTCGCCTCAATAAATGTATAACATACTGTAACAGAGCGAGATCTGTCCTGGCTATCTGACGTATGCATGATCCTGTAGGGAAGGGGTCGGGAGCCCTGTAAGATCCGTCTGTCGATCATGGTGATGACACAGATGTTGGGTGAGGGTGTGTTCTCTCAGTGAGTGGTCTGGAGGTGGGCCATGGGGGGTGCCTGACCTATAAAAAGTGCTTTGTTATTCCTCAGCCCCACCCATCTGTGAAGAACTGTGACAGCCCTGGT